>NC_090351.1:27840511-28143541 GCF_035084215.1 Heptranchias perlo | reverse complement strand
AAATGGAATCAGTTTACTTAAATGTAGAAGCAGTAAACACACACCGCGACCGGCCACTGGTAAAGATTCTGTGATTTTCTTTGACTAGCTTCACAGTTTGTGTGTTGAATTCTTTTTTTAAAAAAATGAATGTAAACTATCTTTTCTACATAATTTTTCTTTTTTTTTAAATTCTTTTTTGGGATGTGGGCGTTGTTGGCCGGCATTTAGTGCCCATCACCAGTTGCCCTGAAAAAGTGGTAGTGGGATTTCTTGAACTGGTGCGGTCTGTAAAGATACTCCCACAATGCTGTAGGGTAGGGAGTTCCACGATTTTGACCCAGGGCGAATGAAGAAACTGCAATATATCCCCAAGTCAGGATGGTGTGTGACTTGGAGGTAATAGTGTTCTCATGCACCTGCTGCCCTTTTCCTAGGTGGTGGAGGTCGCCGGTTTGGGGATTGCTGCCAAAGAACCCTTGGTGAGTTGCTGCAGCGCATTCTGTAAATGGTGCGCACTGTGGCCTTGGTGCGCCAGTGGTGCGCACTGTGGACATGGTACCCCAGTGGTGGAGGGGGTGGATGCTTAGGGTATGAGGTACCGACCAAGCAGACTACTTTGTCCTGGATGGTATTAAGCTTCTGGGGTGTTGTTGCCACTGCACCCATCCAAACAAGTAGAGAGTGTTCCATCATACTCCTGACTTATGGCTTGTAGGTGGTATCTTTTAAACGTCACTTTAAATACGAGGATATTATTCAGATTAATGGAAAAGATTAACTGTGATGTTGCAAATGTAACAGGTTCAGAGACGCCAGTTTTTTTTTACTTTTCACAATCCAGTAGGAACCACTGTCATTTACTTACTGCTGGTTGGCTCTGCAATGCCAGATACAAAGCCATTCTATTTGTGTTACAATTGTGTTCTGCAGTCACTAGTATTTTTGAAATACTTTGATATTGCAGATGTACTTGATATTGCACATGATGTATAAAAATGTGGGACAGGGACAGCTAACCTACAGAATCACTTAGCACAACAAACTCATTGTTTCTCAATTATAGATACGTGTGCAATTGGTACCTTGTCAGGAGTTCTTTATTCTTGATAAAGTTAATTTATCTGATAAGAAAAAAGGCTGAATGCTGTATCGATCTTTGGACTCTTAACTAAGAAAGCACCACTCAAAATGTAATCTTGGTTGACCTTTGCACTTGGGCTTCCCTTACAAGCAATGCTTTCTTTCTAGCTTTTGTAAACAATTTTACAACACCAAGTTATAGTCCAACAAATTTATTTTAAATTCCACAAGCTTTCGGAGACTTCCTCCTTCCTCAGGTGAACGGTGTGGAGCTAACAGCGCCTTCTAGGAGGTTGAACAAGAACCAACCTTAATAGCGTGTGTTTTGGAAACAGTTTTGTCATGCTTTGAACTAGAAAATTCTTATTCTGTACTTTTTGAGATTTTAGGCCAAACATTGCAAATTTATTCTGGCCTTCTGTTGGCTATCTTTTGTAAAGAATTTTATTTTGTCTTTGTATGGGGAAGATTATGAAGTCAATGCATTTTAATTGCAACAGAAATTGTTGGCTGTATGTGAAATAATTGATGCATGCAAGCCAGTACACATTTGTTATCTTTAATGGTCAAGCCATTGAAATGACTTATTATAAAGAGATGCCCAGCGTGCATTGCATATAGTTTTAGCAGTTCCTGGATAAAGTGGACAATGGATGTCAGTTACTTATTCACATGGAATGTGAGCACCTCCTACCTTTGTGTCTTTGATCTGGCTTAATTGATGGCTTTGTGTTTGGAGGCTTCTTAGGCTGGATTGTATACTCCAAGCTGTTCCCCATATATTCAGTACAGTTTTGGTTGCACCCACTTTTGTGGGGGAGACAGGAACATTTCCCTCACCCATGTAGAAACATCAGTTTTTCAATTTATGTTACTGTATAAGAAATATACTCTGAAGGAACTTTTTAAATACTTGTGCTCGGATCGAAATCTTTTTTTTCCCTAATAAGCAAAAACAAATTATGACTTGTGAAAATTGACTTTTTAAAAAAAAAAGTTCCAAACTTTTCCAATCTTTTGCTTTCTTTCTTTTATGCCTTTCTTTTGACTCTTGAAGTGTTTGTCTCTTTTCACTTTCTATTTTATTCTTCCTTGATTCTTATTGAATCTTTCTTAGCTCATTTTACTAAATTTTATTTTGTCTCTTGCTTTGTTTTTGTTAAATTACTTTATAAAACTTTTTAAAAAATCATTCTCATTGTTGGGAATGGGAGGGAGAGAGTGGGAACAGTCCATTGATGGGAGTAAAGTGTGGTGAGAATTTTTTTTTAAATGCCAGGTAATAGTGCAAAATCAGGTTGGATGCCTGGGAAAGAATAACATTAAATAAAAATGGAAAAAAAAATGTGTAGAGAGTTGAACATGTTCTGATCCAGAGCTACCATCTGTACTTTTGTGGAATTGAATCTTAGATCTGATTAGTCTGTGCTGCTCACATGACCAATAATACCAGGTGATTAGCATGAGCCAATCAGCAAGATGAGAGGAACTCTACAAAGACAAAAACTATGTAAATAGATAGATGGATAGATACCTAGAAACATGAAACATTTTACAAGGATTTCAAACAGTATCAGGGTAACATTGGTATTTATGAATTTTAATGAGATTGGATGTTTTCCCGTGGGTGTTGTAGATTATCATTCTGGGGAATTTACAACGGATCTTAACCATTTGGAACTGACAGCAATACACAAAACATCGGCTCAACTTCTCCACCTGTCTTTCCTATCTTTGTATTCTTTATAACATATATTCAGTCTCTCCTGTAGTATCTCTGATCGATCTTGTTCACTTGAAATGTTCACCTTTTTTGGACCTTGAGTCATCTATATATTCTGCCTATGCAGCTCTGCCAATGTCAGGTATGTTCACCTGTATCAATAGATGTGGGTACCGATGGGATGGCACAGAGCACCTCTCGTACAGTATGACCTCCATTGGTGCTTCTCCTTTCAGATAGGTGGAATTTCCATTGAGAAATCCATTGGTGCTGTTGAGAACACGTGCCAGCAGAAAAATAACAAAAAAAAATTGAAGATAAGCAGTTGAGAAATGACTGAAATAAACTTTCCTTGCCATTACTGCATCCTTCTGTATACTTTTACCATGGAGGCCCAATTCAGATAGCGGTGATTATGAATGGATGTCCCGTACACTTGAGCATCACGAAATAGCATGTAGGACGTAGTAAATTTGATATTTAAATGAAGCTCCCACCCATTTGAGACTTGCACTTATTATGCTGACATATACTGCCAAGGGGAGTTGCACGTGACGCATAGTGGTTGGTGGTCTGGTGTTATAAGATTCTGGCAATTTTTCAATCAGGTCTATGCAACTTACACCTGTAAATCAGGTTGACCTGATCAAAAAATCCGGGCTCAGCTGTGGAGAAATTTGTCCTGTAGCCGAGAGCTGAACATAATCTTTTCAGGCTGGATCATTTTCCAGGTTACCTGGAAATTAGGCATCTATATAGATGTGAAACAAAATGAGTTCTCTCTTTTGTACTAAAAGGTCAAACCTAACTACCCAAAAAACTAATTCACCTTAGGAGCATATTAACTTTGAGACATCATATCTGGAAAAGTAACAAGAATATGAGAAGGCAATTGCTTCAGATTTGTTCCTGTTCACTTTATACTCCAAGGGGTGTCTGAAAACCCTGAAGAACTTAATCGTTCGAGGAAGAAATAGTGTCCACATCCCAAAGAACGAGCAGAGCACCATCTGCGTACAGAACAACCTTGCTTCAAAGGATTGATCTTGAACCCTTCAACAGGAAGCTGTGAGTGACTCATTGCTATGACGCATATTAGAAGGATAGCTTTTTAAATGTGCGATTATAAATAAAATGTGCCATGGTCAGGCACGAAATACAAACTAGTATCAAAAAATGGAATTGTGTGCATTGACAAAGGCTCAGTATCAATGATCTCTGTAAAATTAACCAATACTTAGTAAAGTTGACAGAATCTTAATCATACAATATCAGATTATTAGTTAGGGTTTAACCCAACACTAATAGTGATTTAGATTTCAGGGTTAATGTGTAATTGACCGAGTTCAAAGTGCAAAGTAGCATTAGGCTGCTTTCCAGTTAAGCTTAACTTAAATATTTTTATTGTAAAAGACACAACCTCTTTCGTGTAGTAGCAGACTAGCTAGAGGCTCAAATAGGTCAGCTGGTTTTGATGTCTTTCATTGTCTTCCTGCATGGCAAGTTTCAGCTCCAACACCCACCTCCTCTAAACTCGTTTTAAAAGCATGATTCTCTTTAGGTGCATGATGACCTTAAATACCTCAAGCTACTGCAATTGTAACATCAATTTAGGCAATTTGACTGATCGTAAATCCATTGCCAACAACTAAAAAAGACACGTTTGTTTTGAATACTGCATGAATCTGCAATGAAGAGGGTATTACAAATCTTTTTTACCCTCAGAGCTGTTGATTATTCAGTACACAATAAGCTTGTCACTGACATTGAAAAATTATTTCAGGATTTCAAATCAAGGCCCAAAAAAAATGAGGGAAGAAATGCCAGAATTGTGGGGTGCAGTTTACATATGAATGTGGACTGAAAAATTATAAAATCACAAGTGAGGATATATTGGGGAGGCTATTGAATGTCAAGGTTCTGACTCTTGACAACTTTCATCCCGTGGCTCTGAAGGAATTGGCTCAAAGGATTACGAGTCCGCTTGCGGATATTTTTCAGAGTTCGGTGGACTCGGGCCAATGCCAGAGGATTGGAAAATGGCAAATGTGACTCCCATCTTCAAAAAAAGGGGCAAGAACAAATTTGGATCTATACTGGGGCTTCAGCTTTGTAAAAAAAAGGCGCAAAATTGAGGCCCCAGTACAGATCCCTGGGGAACGCCACTTGTCACATCTCGATAATCAGAGTACATTCCCTGCTCTCTGTGTCTTATCTCCCAACCAATTACCAACCCATGTCACAAGGTTACCTCCAATTCCGTGCACTCTCGTTTTCGCTAATAATTTCTTGTGCAGAATGTTATCCGATGCCTTCTGGACGTCCATATAGGCAACATCCATAGACACTCCCCTGTCCACCATGTTGCTGACCTCCTCAAAAAGATTAATTAGTCAGACATGACCTCTCCCTTCACAAATCCATCCTGACTCTTATCAGCACATGCTTGTTCAAGTCTTCATTCACTCTGTCCCTGATGATAGATTCCAGTAACTTCCCCACAACTGATAGACTAACAAGTCTGTAGTTTCCTGATTTCTACAGACACTGGCCGGATGTGACAAGTGGTGTTCCCTGGGGATCTGTAATAGGGGCTCAGCTTTTCACCATTTTTTATCAATGACATGGATGAAGGAACAGAGAATTGTACATCCAAGTTTGCAGATGCTATTAAGTTGGGAGGCACAGTAAGTTGGCCTCACTCCTCCCTATCTCTGGAAGCAAGAGAAAATCTCAGGTTGTCGTCTGACTGGGCCAATCATCCTCAAAACCTTCTGGGGCCATGGTACCAGTATTGACTGACTCTCAAAATCTGTCCCAACAGACCCCTATCTGAAGAATTTTTACTGATTATCTGTGCTCCTGAGTCTGCTCTGCAGATTACACCAATTCTGGTTGAAGCCCAGAATGTTTCAGCAGTTGGATCTCTAACAGCTGACGCCTCAGTGTCAGCCAGTACATGGTCACCATTATTGTCACTTAAGGCTATCAATATTTCAGTTGTTTCAACCAAGACAATATCTCAAAACAAGAATGATTTGGCACTGACTGATTTTGAGTATTCAATGGTCCCACTAAAAAGCAAGAACAAACTAGCCAATGATGATACACCATGGATGAATGAAGAAATAAGGGCAAAATTGAAACTAAAGAAAAAGCATACACTTCGTACATAGACAACAAAGGATGACAAAAAGGAATACAAAAAGGTTAGGAAAGAAGTTTTAAAAAAAGCAATTAGGAAGGCAAAGAGAAACTACACGATTAAAATTATCAAGGAATATAAAAAGAAATAATAAAGTATTCTACAGACACATGAACAACAAAAGAAAAATCAGGATTGGAGTAGGGCCACTAAGGGATACACACGATAAACTCACAGGTAATGACAGCAAAATGGCAGAAATATTAAATAATTACTTTGCGCTTCAGTATTTACCAGGGAGACTAACATGGTGGGCATGACATTAGAAGAAGAGATCAAAAAAGACATTTAAGATAGAAAGGGGGGAGATAATTGTAACACTAATCAGACTTAGAGAGGATAAAACCCCTGGTCCGGATGGATTGTATCTGCATACTAAGAAGAAGTTAGGGAAAAGATAGCCGAGGCACTATTACATATGTATAAAAAATTCATTCAGAAAAGGGAATAGTGCCTGAGGACTGGTGGACAGCTAATGTGATTCCTATATTTAAAAAGGGAGATAGAACAAGTCCAGGGAACCACAGACCAATTGACGTAACGTCGGTGATAGGAAAGTTAATGGAATCCATACTCAAAGATGTACTAGAAAAACATTTAGAAACCGAAAATATAATAAAGAATAGTCAGCACGGATTTCAAAAAGGAATGTCAAGTTTGACCAACCTTATTGAATGAAGTTTTTGAAGAAGTAACAGGGTAGACAAGGGTGATGCAGTAGAAGTAATATATTTGGATTTTCAAAAGGCCTTCGATAAAGGCAATTAGCAGAATGGATAGCAAGCTGGCTACAAGGCAGCCATGGTTAAAGGTAGTTACTCAGACTGGCAAAAGGTGGGAAGTGGTGTTCCACAAGGATCGGTACTGGGACCACTATTCACCATTTACATAAACTATTTGCACTCTGGAATCGGAAGTACAATTTCAAAATTTGCGGACGATACCAAATTGAGGGGTATAGTTAATACCAAGGAGGACTGCGACAAAATACAGGAAGACATTAATAAACGTGCAGACTGGATGTATAATTGGCAAATGAATTTCAATATAGATGAGTGTGAGGCATAACATTTGGTAGGAAGCATAAGAGGGGCACATACTGCTTGGATAATAAGAGTCTAAATGGGCTAGAGAAGCAGAGGGATCATGGGGTGCAGATACACAAATCACTAAAAGTAGCCAAGCAGGTAATAAGGCCATTTTAAAAAAGCAAACTAAGCACGAGTTCATTTCTAGAGGGATAGAATTGAAAAGCAGAGAAGTTATGTTAAACCTGTATAGAACCTTGGTTAGACTTGGAGTACTGTGAACAGTTCTGGTCTCCAAATTATAAAAGGGATATAGAGGCACTGGAGAACGTGCATAAAAGATTTACTAGGATGACACCAGAACTGAGAGGTTATGCCTAATCAGGAAAGATTGAGCAGGCTGGGACTTTTTTTTTCCCTCTGGAAAAGAGAAGGCTGAGGGGTGACCTGACAGAGGTCTTTAAGAAAATGAAAGGGTTTGATAAGGTAGACGGGGAGCAGGTGTTTCCACTTGCGGAGGAGACTAGAACTAGGGGTCATAAATATAAGATAGTCATTAATAAATCCAATAGGGAATTCAGGAGAAATTTCTTTACCCAGACAGTGGTTAGAATGTGGAACTCGCCACCACAAGGAGTTGTTGACACGACTAGCATAGATGCATTTAAGGGGAAGCTAGATAAACACGAGGGAGAAAGGAATAGAAGGTTATGCTGATAGGATTGGATGAAGTAGAGAAGGAGGAGGCTCGTAAGGAGCATATACACCGGCATGGATCTGTTGGGCCGAATGGCCTTTTTCTGTGCTGTCGTTTCAAGGTAATTGTCATAGCAGATCGGAGACCTTGCTGGCCAATGGCTCTTTAATAATGAAGAAAAACAAAAGCAGCTTAGATGGTAACAATTTTAATATGCCCTTAGAAGAAACTGCACTTCCATCTGCATTCAATGTTCATGATCATTAAAGATAGTTTCATTAACCTATATCTTGGCCCAAACTCCTGTAAATCTCTGCTTCAGTTGGTATCTTGTGGTACACTTAGCTGGCTCAACATCTGTCCTGAGCATGATTGTAATCTGGAGTCATGAAAGTCTGACAGGAAGATTGGTGCTATAGCTCATCTTCAATCTACTGATTAGTCCCAGGTTTGTTGTAATAAGTCTCTGATAATTTTCATTGATTCCAAAATAGAATATTTGAGAAGTAGCCCTCCATATAGGCCAAAACGCTATTACACTTTTTAATTTAAAAAATCCAAGCTGGTGACATCCGATGTACTTCGTGGAGACCTGATGGATGAAGCCTACCAAGAATGCTGGCCAAAGCACCAGTCACTGTTCTGAAAGACTACTAAGGCTTTCCAGGTTCCTTTTGTGAGACACATAAAACCCCCCTGATGCTTAACACTTTACACCTCACAAAATTGGTGTATCAGTGTACTGTAGATGCTCGTGATGTGAAAGTTTGAATATGCCCCAGCAGAGCAACCCAGCTGTGGATCCTTGCAGGCACATCCGATACTTAAGATCTAGTAAAGAACCTCAGGATGAGGCTGCAATTGTGAGGAGATGTGGGAGGTATTTTTTTGAAAAAGAATCAAAAAACTTTGGATAATCAGCATGTCATCCGTCTACGTGACAAAAATTAAACATTTTTATCTATTGTATTATTTATTGGATTCCTTTTTGCTGATCACAGCATACACATGGAGTTAAGATTAAGTGCTGCTTGCTAATTCAGCAAACTGCAGAGAACATGCATTATGGTATGGTATGCAGAAGGCACTGATTTGTGGATGTGTAGGTACTTGCAGTGGTCATTGTAGACTAATAGTGGCCAATTGGCTTGCTCCTCGAACTGAGATAGACTTGGATGGGGACCCGTCTAACAGGTCATTCAAAGTGATTGGAACAGATTGCTCGGTCAAACCATTTAATTCAAATACAAGCATCTTGTGGGCCCATTTCCAGAACATGCTGAAAACTCTCAGCAGATCAGGCAGCATCTGTCGAGAGAACACAAGTTGACGTTTCCAGTATTAAACCTTCCTCAGAACTAGCTGCCTGACCTGAGTGTTACCAACATTCTCTGTTTTTGTTTCAAATTTCCAGTATCTACAGTATTTTGCCTTTTTACTGTACATGTTTGACAGCTGTCTTTGTGCCATTTTTAATCCTGTGAATGGCTGATCACCTAACCTAGTTATGAGATGTAGTTTTTAATGTCCTTGTTCTGGGATATCGTCAAAGAAATTTGGAGCTATATCTTGATTGGTGAAGACAGCAGTTAATCAGAAACCATTGTGAGTATCAGCCACCATGGTAGCAGATAGCTACGCAAGAAGTAAGCAACCGTGTTTCACGAGTCAGTTTGTGTTCGAATTAGTGCAGGAGAAGTAATTTTTTTGTTGCTTTTGACATTTCAAAAATGGCAGTAAAGTTTATTATCACTGCAAAGAAATTATCTGCACTGATAACTATTCTTTTACCTGTTTAATGTTTGCTAAATTTACCCAGTGACATAGCATGAATCATGATAGAATGTGTATACTTCCACTTACTGAGGATGTGATACATTTCAGTAAACCGGAGTACAGTAATCAGGGTTCTTTATTTGGCCCCTGGGTCTTGCTATACATACCTAGATAATGGGCAGTTAAAAGTGCACACTCTGGTTTGTAGGGGTCGTGAGGGCTACTAATGGCAGTGGCCAGTGATGGCGCAGCCAAGGAAATGTGTACTGTCAAAACCGAAGTCCTGAAGCCGAGCAGTGTTTTTCTTGGATGAGAGGGGTAATAATATGTATGAATTGCAACATTCAAACCAGGAAAAGCAACAAGAACAACCCTTACCCTTGCATGCACCTGCTGCATCACTCTAGCAGTAACATCAGATCACCATGCAGCAATCTACAGGGACAAATGACAGACTGGTCTTGAGCGCCAGGGAGAAAATTCTGTTGTGTATGTGAATAAGAGAAATCATCTAGGAAAGTTTCATAGAATCATAGAAATTTACGGCACAGAAGGAGGCCATTTGGCCCATCGTGTCTGTGCCAGCCGAGAAAGAGCTATCCAGCCTAATCCCACTTTCCAGTTCTTGGTCCGTAGCCTTGCAGGTTACTGCACTTGAAGTGCACATCCAAGTACTTTTTGAATGCGATGAGGGTTTCTGCCTCTACCACCCTTTCAGGAATGAGTTCCAGATCCCCACCACCCAGTGGATGAAAAAATTTCTTCTCAGCTCCCCTCTAATCCTTCTACCAATTACTTTAAATCTATGCCCCCTGGTTATTGACCTCTCTGTCAAGGGAAACAAGTCTTTCCTATCCACTCTATCTAGGTTCCTCATAATTTTACCCACCTCAATTAAATCTCCCCTCAACCTCCTCTGTTCCAAAGAAAACAACCCAGCCTACCCAATCTTTTCTCATAGCTAAAATTCTCCTGTCCTGGCAACATTCTTGTAAATCTCCTCTGTACCCTCTCTAGCGCAATTACATCCTTCCTGTAATGTGGTGACCAGAACTGTACGCAGTACTCTAGCTGTGGCCTAACTAGTGTTTTATACAGTTCTAGCATAACCTCCCTGCTCTTATATTCTATGCCTCTGTTAATAAAGGAGAGTATCTTTTTTGCCGCCTTAACCACCTTATCTACCTGTCCTGCCAACTTCAGGGATCTGTAGACATGTACTGCAAGGTCCCTCTATTCCTCTGCACTTCTCAGTATCCTACCATTTATTGTGTATCCCCTTGCCTTGTTTGCCCTCCCCAAATGCATTACCTCACACTTTGGATTGAATTCAATTTGCCATTTTTCTGCCCACCTGACCATTCCATTGATGTCTTCCTGCAGTCTACAGCTTTCTTCCTCACTATCAACCACACGGCCGACTTTTGTATCATCTACAAACCTCTTAATCATGCCCCCCAAATTTAAGTTGAAATCATTGATATATGCCATAAAAAGCAAGGGACCTAGTACTGAGCCCTGCGGAACCCCACTGGAAACAGTTTTCCAGTCACCCGTCGACCATTGCCCTTTGCTTCCTGCCACTGAGCCAATTTTGGATCCAACTTGCCACTTTCCCTTGGATCCCATGGGATTTTACTTTTCTGACCAGTCTGCCATGTGGGACCTTGTCAAAAGCCTTGCTAAAAGCCACGTAGACTACATCAAACGCGGTACACTCATCGACCCTCCATGTTGGTTCCTCAAAAATTTCAATCAAGTTAAACCTTCCCTTAACGCATCCATGTTGACTATCCTTGATTAACCCATGCCTTTCTAAATGACTCTTAATACTGTCCCTCAAATTTTTACAATAATTTGCCCCGCACTGAGGTTCGGCTGACTGGCCTGTAATTACTCGGTCTATCCCTTTCTTCCTTTTTAAACATCGGTACAACGTTAGCAGTCCTGCAGTCTTCCAGTCCTCTGGCATCACACCTGTAGCCAGAGATGAATTTCATTTACATATATTTCAAGAATTTATTTGACACAGAAAGCCTGGATGCCATGAAAACTGATTTTTCTTAAAATCAAGCAGTGTAACTTGTACAATTATCCACTCCATTCAAACAAGGGCATCATGTTCCCTGAATCCTTCCAGATTCCTCATTTGGTAAAACAGAGCGTGCAGAAACGCTGACCAAAATGACGGTCAGAGCCTCCGCTATTTCCTCCCTTGCTTCTCTTAACTGCCTGGGATACATTTCATCTGGGCCTGGCAATTTATCTACTTTCAAAGATGCTAAACCCTTAATATTTCCCCTCTCACCATGTTTATCCTACCCAATATTTTCCACTCCTCCTTAACTACAATCTCTGCTTCGTCCCCCTCTTTTGCGACGACAGATGCAAAGTATTCATTAAGAACCATACCCACATCTTCTGCCTCCACTCACAGGTTATGTTCTTATGTTACCCTTTTGGTCTCCAATAGGCCCTACTCTTTCCTTGGTTATCCTCTTGCTCTTTATGTATTTATAAAACATCTTTGGGCTTTCCTTGATTTTTACTTGCCAATATTTTTTCATGCTCTCTTTGCTTTCCTGTTTCCTTTTTAATTTCACTCCTACACTTTCTGTACTCCTCTAGGCTTTCTGCAGTATTAAGCTCTTGGTTTCTGACATAAGCTTCCCTTTTTTGCCTTATCCTATCCTGTATGCTCCTTGACATCCAGGGAGCTCTAGATTTGGGCGAACCACCCTTTTTCTTTGTGGGAACATATTTGCTCTGAACCCTCACTATCTCCTCGAATGCCTCCCACTGCTCTGATGCTGATTTGCTTTCGAGTAGCTGTTTCCAGTCCAATTTTGCTAAATCACATCTCAGCTTAGTAAAATTGGCCTTTCCCCAATTGAGAACTTTTACTCCTGGTCTATCGTTGTCCTTTTCCATAACTGCACTAAATCTAATTGAATTATGATCACTACCACCAAAATGTTCTCCCACTGATGCTTCATTCCCTAAAAATAAGTCCAGAACTGCCCCCTATCTTGGGCTTGCTATGTACTGTCTTTAAAAAAAAAGTTCACCTGAATGCATTTTAAGAATTCTGTGCCCACTATACCTTTTACACTGATTCTATCCTAGTTAATATTAGGGTAGTTGAAATCCCCTACTATTACTACTCTATTGTTTTTGCACTTCTGAGAAATGTGCCTACATATTTGCTCTTCTATCTCCCTCTGATTGTTTGGGGGTCTATAGTATACTCCCAGCAGTGTGATTGCCCCTTTTTTGTTCTTCAGTTCAACCCATATGGTCTCATTTGATGATCCTTCTAACATATCATCCCTCCTCATGGCTGTAATTGTTTCTTTAATTAATAATTGCGACCCCTCCCACTTTTTTATCCCCCTCTCTATCTCGTCTGAAAACCCTGTAACCAGGAATGTTGAGCTGTCATTCCTGCCCTCCTTAAAGCCATGTTTCAATAATAGCTATGAAATCATATTTACACATGTCTATCTGTGCCCTCAGCTCATCTGCCTTATTCACTAGACTCCTTGCATAGACGTAGATACCATTAAGCACTGCCAAGCTCCTTTGTTGTCTATTTTCTAGCCTTTGTTTTTTCTGCCTTCCAAACTCTCTTACTAATTTTCTGCCTTCTATTTCCAGCTTTGCTTCTGTCCCTTCTGAATCTACGCTCAGGTTCCCATCCCCCTGCCAAGCTGGTATAAACCCTCCCCAACAGCACTTGCAAACCTCCCTGCGACGATATTGGTCCCGGCCATGTTGAGGTACAACCCGTCCAGCTGGTACTGATCCCACCTCCCCCAGAACTGGTCCCAATGCCTCAGGAATCTAAAGCCTTCCCTCCTGCACCATCTCTCTAGCCATGCATTCATCTGCACTATGCTGCTATTTCTGTACTCACTGGTGTGTGGCACCAGAAGTAATCCAAAGGTTACTACCTTTTGAGGTCCTGCTTATTAATCTCTTTCCTAGCTCCCTAAAATTTGCCTGCAGGACCTCATCCCTCTTTCCGCCTATGCCATTGGTACCGATATGGACCACGACCTCTAGCTGTTCACCCTCCCCCCTCAATGTTCTGTAGCCGCTCAGTGACATCCTTGACGCTGGCACCATGGAGGCAACATACCATCCTGGACTCACGTCTGTGGCTACAGAAACACCTATCTGTTCCCCTAACTATTGAATCCCCAATCACTTTCCTGACCACCCTCCTACGCTCCCCCCCCCCCCCCCCAACCCCGGCCGGTGCAGCTGAGCCGTCCATGGTGTTGTGGACTTGGCTGTGGTTGTACTCCCCAGAGGAACCTTTGCCCTTACCAGTATTTATACTGAATACAGGTTAGAGAGCTAGATACACTCAGGAGACTCCTGCACTACCTGCCTGATCCTCCTTGTCTGTCTGGCGGTCAGCCATTCCCTCTCTGCCTGCACTCTCTTAAGCTGTGGGGTGACCACCTCCTGAAGCGTGCTACCCACGTAGCTCTCAGCCTCGCGGATGCACTGCAGTGAAGCCAGCCACTGCTAAAGCTCCGAAACCCGGTGCTCGAGCTCCTCCAGCTGATGACACTTGCTGCACATGTGGTTGTCCAGGACACGAGAAGCGTCCTGGACTTCCCACATGGCACAGGATGTGCATTCGATGGGACTGAGGTGCCCCTTCATGCCTCTATTTATTAGACTACTAACTAAACTTACACTTAAGACTTGTCCCTGAAACTGGACAAAAAAAAACACCCACCAGCTACTCACAAATCAGCTCCTTGTGCTAACATCACTTTAGGTGTTTTTTTACCCCTCTCCCTGATGCTCCGCGCTCCTCTGCCACCGCTCTCTACTGGGCCTACGACCCCCACCCTCTCTTCCATGGGCCACACTCCTTTCCCCCTACAGTTTGAATGGGGGTTTCCTTAGATTAAAGGATTATTTTCTGACCGTTTTTAATAGGGATATTCTGAATTTAGTTTGGAACATTTTGCTGCATTCCAAATGCATACAGGAAAAACACACTGGTTCTGTTGCTTAGCTGTCCATGAAAAATAAATGTCCACAAATGGAAAAATATTTGTTCCTGCATATAAATTTTATTCTTGCAGAGCCTGTCAGGAAATATCACTGAATGTGTTCGTCACGAAATGAATGAAGGTTTTCGGGTTTTTATATCAATGAATTTGGTCAGCGATGTAGTGTGATCTATTAACACTTTTTTTTCTTCCACAGAATGTTTCACTAACTCGTACACGGGAGGAGGCACTGAGTACTGTCCCACATCATAAGTAATTGGAACCTTTTCAATGAATAACTCAACTGGAGGTTAAAATCATGTTCAATTGGGTTCACTGAAATTGGTATACTAATCTTTCAATGAACAGTAATCTAAGAGTTTTTTGGGACTATAGGATAATAAAATCATTTGAGATCTGCTTTTGCATAATTGGTCAATCTTGCAACCATACAACCTAAAACACAAATTTTACATCTGGTGACATAAAGAAAATTCACTCCTACTTCAGTGAATAGCTGAAAACTAACTGGCTGAAAGAGGATCTGTGATTGAGTAATATTAGATACTCATCTGCAGGCTGAATGACTGAAGAACAATTTCAAAAGTATAATCATTTAACCTTTCCTTAATCTTGGAAATCTAGTGGACATTGCCTGATGAACAGATGAAATATGAAAAATATTTTCACCACTGGATTGCTCACTTGTGAATTATGATGTTGGTCTAGAGGTGAAACTATTCTTGCACTTCACCCATATCATATGGTATTCTGTCTGTCACACATTAATAAAATATGTTTATTTGTTTTGCATTTTTCATTCACATGCATTATTTACTGTGATAGTGATTTGACTCTTGCATTATAAATATATTTTTAACCCTTATTTATTTCCCTGAAAATTTTTAACTTGTTTAGCGAACCATGTTCCACCAGAGAGTACAATCTCCTATGTTAAACATGTCAGGTTTATATTCATGTGTTTTTTTTTAAAAACATCTTCAAGGTCATATGATAATCAGGCCCTATTCACATAAGATTTGTTTTACTGAGGACTGAGTATAAAACAACAGCTTTACCAAATGCAAGTTTTACAGATGAACTTAGTAAAATTGCAGTAAATACATAGCCAGACATTTTCCCCATTTTTAAACAAAAATGATACTTGAACACTAATTTGAGAAGCTTCACAGAGGTCCTAACTTAGTTTTTAAAAAAAACTGTTTTTTCCTCCCCTGAAGTAAAACAATTGCTATGTAAGGCCTCAATCCTGTCTTACTATTTATAGTATTGTATATTTCATTATAAGGACAATCAGTTTTCTGATTGGTCTTCCGCAGAGTAGTAGAAAATTACTATATTGTTGGCACTGTACTGTGCTGGATTGCTTTGTTTTATTTCTGTTCTATTTGTGTTCAAAACTATTTGTTTTTGTCTTTTACAATGGTAATTTTAATCTGTCTGGAACACAAGCTAGCAACACAATGAGTTGCATCAGGGAAGCTACAACCAACAAGAAAGGAGCCTCAGTCTTTAACACAAATACTTGGGTTTAAACAAAATGACTTCTGAACAGGACCACAAATTTCAGTTGTGCTTAAGTTTTTACCACCTTATTAAGGGACTTGAGGAAATGTTTTAACAATACAGCAGAAAATATAGTAGATAGTCTGCAAATTGGTTTCCGATCATTGCTAAATACTTAACAATTGTAATCAACCCTCAGCACAAACTTGAGGATTAATAAAATACTGGTTGGGGATTCATCTTGTTGAGTTTCTTTCCTGGCTTAACTGCAGCTCCGGCCCTTATTTGTACTGCAGTAAAGCCTGTAAATAACAGACACCTTAGGGACTGGCATTAACTGTCCTTTTGTTGTAGGTGTCCCTATTTTCAAAATGGTCATTGTATGTACTGTTTTTTTAAAAAAATCAGTGGAATGGGGAACCTAGCATACTTGGCAGCAGAGAAACTGCTCCAACCCTGGGATAGAGCCATACAAGCATTCAATCTTAGAGCGGTTTCTCTGCCACTATGCATGCCGGATAAAGAGCTCCCCATTCCACCAAAGCCGATTCTTTCAAATAGCTCGTTGCCACCTCACGCTGATTGGCATACAAGGACCTCACGAGAATTTGGGGGCAGAAAGGAAGCAAGTTGCAAGGGGTAGCGCCAGTGATCCTGCCTCAGTGAAAGTTCCAGACACAGCAGCTTTGCAACAGGCTGTGTCCCATGTTTTAAGTTGTAAGGCTTGGTGCCTTGAAGGCTGTCTGTAGTTCGTAATTTGCGAGTGTCCATGGTTTCAGAGTGCCTCTTGTATATTTTACCATGTAAGTTATTTGGATCTCTCAATAAGTGTCCGTTTTTTGCAGGTGTCCGTTTTTTGGGAGTGTTCGTTTATACAGGTTTCACTGTAGTTTGTTTTAATGAGCTTTAACTGCATACAGTGGAATTGTTAAAGAATGTTAACTTATCTCGAGTCATCTTACCTGCAGTCAGTTCAAACTTTTGTAAAGTGATGTTACAAACTCGATTGTGCCTCCTTTAAAGTAAGTGCTACTAAGTCTTTTTGAAATGGGAGAAAGTGTTGCCATTCTGGGAAGGGAGTGGAAATTAAATACACTGACAAAAAAAATTAAATTGGTTGTCAATTCATATCATAGGAACATAGGAACAGGAGTAGGCCGTTTAGCCCCTCGAGCCTGTTCCGCCGTTCAATGAGATCATGGTTGATCTGTGACCTAACTCCATATACCCACCTTAGCCCCATATCCCTTAATATCTTTGGTTAACAAAAATCTCAGATATAAAATTAACAATTGAGCTAGCATCAACTGCCGTTTGCAGAATAGAGCGCCAAACTTCTACCACCCTTTGCGTGTAGAAGTGTTTCCTAACTTCACTCCTGAAAGTCCTGGCTCTAATTTTTTGGCTATGTCCCCTAGTCCAAGACTCCCTAACCAGTGGAAATAGTTTCTCTACCCTATCAGCTCCCCTTAATATCTTGAAAACTTCAATTAACTCATCCCTTAGTCTTCTAAATGCCAGGGAATACAACCCTACGTTGTACAATCTCGCCTTGTAATTTAACCCTTGGAGTCCAGGTATCATTCTAGTAAACCTATGCTGCACTCCCTCCAAAGTCCATATATCCTTCCTAAGGTGTGGTGGCCAGAACTTTCTAAGTTCTCATGTTTTTTTCCCCCCAAAGCAGAGTGAAAATGTGAAGGAGTTAATAACAGCAGAACTTATCAGATTAGTGACCTCTCCCTAAACAATTTTAATGCTTTTGCCAATTTTTTTTTAATTGCCTACATTCCCAGACGCACTCTTTTTATGGTAAACTGTTTATTATTTCTCTCTGAATTACAATCTTTGTGCTGTTTCACGGGGCAGTCAATGGACCATTCTGCCTTTATTTGGAACACTCAGATCATTTTTCTGAATTGCTGCAGTGTGCAGCTGAACTAAGAATTGACACAATTCACAGCTCTGGTGAGGTACAGTGGAATCCTACGAAGTACTAAACATTCACCAAGATTTTTGTTGCTGGATTCATTAATATCTAATTGGCAAGATGCATGGCTGTCCTATGCTTGAATCAGGTACATGTTATTGAGATTCCATAATACAATAACTGCAAAGCTGGAATTTTGCCTATTCTAGGTTTTGAATTCAAGATCATTTTATCAGAGATTGGCTTAAGCACTGTGCTACTAAATCCCAAGAATTTCTCTTTCTTGACAGACCGAATTGTATTTATTTTTTGTTCCTTGCCAAACTAATCTGAACAAACTGAGTTTATGCCAGCTGCTGTTGCAACTCTTGTGTAAGACTTATTTGATGCTACCATCCAGTTGTGTAGCCAGAGGTGTGGAAAGTAAATTGAATTTACAAAAATATCAGTCTGTTTATAGTGCACAGATTGACCTATTTACTGTGAGAAAAGAAAGGCCTGCACGTCTAAACGCACAGTGTACAGGTTCCCAAAGTAATGTATTGTATAAACTATTATAAAAGTTGTAAATTTAATATTAAGACATATTTATAAATGTAACAGTGAAAAAAGATCTAATCTTTGTAGTTTTAGAAAGCTCTGTCTAAGGATTATTTTGAATTATTGAGCACAGTAAATTATATTTTCATTGTCCAGGAAGGTGAATTAATTTCAATGAAGAAAGCTCATCCAGGAGAAATATCGTATTACTATTTCGCACAAACCAGTTCAAAAATGTCCTTATGTACAGAAAATTGTCAGTTTTTAACGTTACTATTTGATTAAACATTTTACCTTTGTACCTTACTGTAACTGTGAGGATCTGTGGCCCATTGGTTAAATGGAATAACTCAAGATTATGGACAGATATAAATGTGCTTTTTACTCTATGAAAAATGTTGCCTCATTTTTGTATGTATAAATCTCAAGAAGGGAAGATGTAGGTCATCTGAAAAAAATAAATTCTCATCTGTATAAAAGGAACTATATCCTGACATTTTTTTGGTTATACCCCACCTTTATACTTTTTTTTTCCTTTTTAAGACTTTGCTTGCTATAGCCACATCACTCCATTCTGACTGCACTACCTCCACTGAGACCCATCCAAGTAAGTAGTTTGATATGCACAGAAAGTGCCCAAAGAATAAGCGTATCCATGGGTCAGTAGAATCAGAGCAGTTAGTAGATTTAATCTGTTTACAGGCGGGTTACCCTCGCTGTAGATATTGGGCACTCGGGACTCCTTTGAAATTTGACAGTATGTTCCATGCATGTGCACAGTATATGACAATCCTATATTATGGATATATGAAGCAATTTTTAGTTTTGAAGGAAACCCAAGTGCTTAGTGTGTGTAATATGGATGTTAACTTGGCTGACGTGTGAGACAGTGTTATTTAACTGCTCTCACACCTATCAGATAAACGTAAGAGGTATAAGGCATAGCATCAAATCAATCCTCAATTACTTTCTCCCCTCATCAACAACAGTATTGATCAGTTGCTTTCCGAGCAGGAAAAGTTCTTGAATCTTTTTTGCGCCAGATTTTAAATTCTGCCAATCCTATCATAGTATGGTACAGTACAGAAGGAGGCTATTCACCATTGTGCCTGTGCCGGCTCTTTGAAAGAGCTATCCAATTAGTCCCACTCCCCTGCTCTTTCCCCATAGCCCTGTAATTTTTTTCCCTTCAAGTATTTATTCAATTTCCTTTTTGAAAGATACGATTGAATCTGCTTCCACCACCCTTTCAGGCAGTGCATTCCAGATCATTACAACTCGCTGTGTGTTTTTAAAAAATGTTTCCTCATGTCGCCTCTGGTTCTTTTGCCAATCACCTTAAATCTGTGTCCTCTGGATACCAAACCTTCTGCCATTAGAAAAAGTTTCTCCTTAATTACTCTATCAAAACCGTTCATGATTTTGAACACCTCTATCAAATCTCCTTTTACCCTCCTTAGCTATAAAGAAAACAACCCCAGCTTAGAATCATAGAAAGGTTACAGCACGGAAGGAGGCCATTCGGCCCATCAAGTCAGTGCCAGCTCTATGCAAGAGCAATCCAGCCAGTCCCACTCCCCCACCCTATCACCGTAGCCCTGCAAATTTTTTCCTTTCAAGTCCTTATCCAGTTCCCTTTTGAAAGCCATGATTGGATCTGCCTCCACCACACCCCCCTCCCCACCTCCAGCAGTGCATTCCAGATCATAAGCACTCACTGCAGAAAAAAGTTTTTCCTCATGTCCCCTTCAGTTCTTTTGCCAATCACTTTAAATCTATGTCCTCTGGTTCCTGACCCTTCCCCCTTCTGCCAATGGGAACAGTTTCTTTATCTATTCTGTCTAGACCCTTCATGATTTGAAATACCTCTATCAAATCTCTTCCCAATCTTCTCTGTTCCAAGGAGAACAACCACAGCTTCTTCAGTCTATCCACATAACTGAAGTTTCTCATCCCTCGTACCATTCTAGTAAATCTCTTCTGCACCCTCTCTAAGGCCTTAACATCATTACTAAAGCATGGTGCCCAGAATTGAACACCATACTCTAGCTGAGGCCTAACCAGTGTTTTATAAAGATTTAGTGTAACTTGCTTTTGTACTCTATACCTGTATTTATAAAGCCAAGGATCCCATATGCTTTTTTAACGGCTTTCTCAACTTGTCCTGCCACCTTCAAAGATTTGTGTACGTGCACCCCCAGGATACTCTGTTCCTGCACTCCCTTTAAAATTGCACCATTTAGTTTAAATGGCCTCCTCATTGTTCCTACCAACATACTTCACACTTGTGTTAAATTTCATCTGCCATGTGTCTGCCCATTTCACCAGTCTGTCTATGTCCTCCTGAAGTCTGTTACTATCCTCCACATTGTTTATTACATTTCCAAGTTTCATGTCAGCTGCATACTTTGAAATTATACCCTGTATATGCAAGTCCAAGTCATTAATATATATCCAAAAGAGCAATGGTCCCAATACTGACCCCTGGGGAGCACCACTGTATACTTCCTTCCAGTCTGAAAAACATCCGTTCACCACTACTCTGTGCTTTCTTTGATCAATACTGCCCCCCCTGCCTTTCCTTCCTCTTCTTTCCTGAATAGCCAGGAATATTAAGTTCCCAATCCTCCCCTTTGAGCCATGTCTCGTTATTTTCACTGTATCATATGGCGACTTGAGCCTGCAGCTCACTAATCTTATTTACCATGCTACATGCATTTACGCACTTGCACTCAACTCATCTTAGATTGCCTCGCATTTTCCCCCTCTCTGATCCCTCCTATTGCTGAACAATCTTTACTCTAGTGCTATTTGCCTCTCCCAGTCCTCTGTGCACTTTGTTTCTCCTCTCTAACATTTCATCCTGGTGTCCATCCCGCTGCCAAATTAATTTAACCCCTCCCCCTCAGCACTAGTTAACCTCCCAGCGAGGACATTGGTCCCAACTGTGTTGAGGTGCAACACGTCCATTTTGAACGGATCCCTCCTGCCTCAGAACTGGTCCCAATGCCCCAGGAATCTGAAGCCCTCCCTCCTGCATAAGGGTTTTTTCCAGTAGCTGACTGTGATCTACAGTGCCTGATTCCTTCCACTGGGTGATTATTTTAGTGTGTGAAATGTGTTTCTGGAAGGATGTGTTGAGAAATTGATCTTTAGACTGCAGTTCACTACATCAATCTGCCAGGAATGAACCTTTGAATTTGGTCTATAGTCCAAACCTAAACTAAAACTAAAATTTTGAATAGAGTTTTACTGAGGAAGACATAAGTAATCAGGAATGTAAATTGTCCTGCTTTGATGTGAAACGAAAGATGATGTATGTATTGCTGTCTGTTATTTTCATTCCCCACAAGCACATTAAATCCATAATAGACGATAACATTGACCGAGGCCTTATTTCATTACATTTAATTTTATAGCAATAACGTTGAGAGTATCTGTCACACCTAAGTCCATACAATATTAAAAAATAAAGGCCGTCATTTGATGAAGTCAATTACAGGTTATATACTATTTGGGGTGGGGGGAGTTTGCAGATTGATGTGGAGCCAAAAATTTTACAAATATCTGGCAATCTGTAAACTGCTGTCCCCAGCAATGATTAAACTCTAATTGATCATAAGCTTGTGCTTATTTACAGACATTAGACTTTATAGCCTTAAAGGCACAAGCAACTGAAACACAACTCCACCTTAGTGGAATAATTCATTGTGCATTACAAGATATCATGCTTTTGTCACTAACAGTGTAATAATATACCTTCATAGCACTGAGATTGCTCTGGCTGCAGTTCCAAATGACCCTCTTCTTGAGCACTTCCTCCAGTGTCTCTCCACCATGGAATGCACTCATATGATTCTTATCCTACCTGTCAAAATGCAGCTAGTGCATCTCCAGCATAGGCTTCCCTTTCCATCTCTGCACCTTCTCCAAAGTCAGCGAATGATCTATCATTGGCCCCTTTCTCTTCCTCATCTACCTAGTGACACTGGGTACTTTGTCCATGGACACAGGGTCAGTTTTCATTTGTACGCTGATAAGACCCAGCTCCACCCATCCACTACTTCCCTTGACCCCACAAAATCTCCATGCTGTCAGACTGGCAATTGGACATTGTCATGGCAAGTTCAAATCATTTTCCAACTGAACTTTTGGAAGACCAAAGCCAGCACTTTTGGTCTCCATCATAAACTCCATACCCCCTCCCCAGCCATTCGCTCAGCCTAAACCACATAAGGAGAATGCCCTGTAAATTGCCTGAAATGTGTCAAGATTAAGTTTGGACAAAGATGTCCAAGACAATGGAATCAGTAATTAAACTGACTGCTGGGAAATCAACACTAATTGAGACCATAAGTTTCTGAAGCCAAGTATGCCATAAAGACTTGTGTACGTAAACAATACTTTACTTACAAGTAATAGAAGGACCACTTTGGAAAACACAGGCAGGAGGTAGCTATGGTAGATATGATCGGACATAAATATATAATGCCTTATCTGTGTAGAACCCTTTGTTAAAGAAAAGATTGAGGAACTAGAGAGTAAAAGTATGACTTAACATGCCTAGATTGTTAGAAAAGATTGACACCAAAAGAGGTGAAACCTCCTGATGTGTGTCACCCAGACTGGTCAATTGACTGGAATGGGGTTTTCTTTGAATTTAATGTATGTAAGAAGGGTGCTAGGGCACACCTCTCAACAGACCTTCATTTTCATTAGATGCAGACTCTCTTTGATTAGCTACTAGAAGATTTTCTTAGTTCTTGTTAGATCTACATTCTCTTTGTCCTCTTTAGTCATCTTCTGTATATGTTTTTACCCATCATATATGGAAGGGTGCCTTTATAAGGGCTAAAGTGTAATCAGAACAAAGAAGAAGAGATTATAGAAGTCAGATTGTATGTCTATTCCAGACAGTTACATGCAGAGAGAAGTGTGTCACTTAAATGTGTAACTTGTCTGAGATTGAGGGAGATGAGAGTTAAGCCAGCGCGGCTCATAGTTACTACTGCGTAAAGTAGATACACGGAGCAGAGAATCTGAGTGGAATAGATAACCCCACCACTAAATGGGGTTCATCAACTCGCCATTCCAGAAGCTAACACCACCATCCCAGGGGAGGAAGAATGTTAACTCAACCACACTACTCATAAGGACAAGGTCATATAAGATCAGGAAACATTGCTAACCACCTGCCCATAGACTCTCATCTATCCAGTAAGTAGACCAGCTATCCAACGCTGTTAACTTGTCAGCTATTTAAGGAGTTAAACCTAAATTAATTTCACCAGTTTGGAGTAGTCTTAGACACTGATTTCAACTATAATAATCAGCAATCAGTAGATATGAATTACGGTGATGCACTGAACAGTCTTTACAGCCTATGTTATTCAGTTCATTAAGATCTCTATTCATTACTTGTTACTTAGATTGCTAAGTGACTGTCTATAACTATTTATATTTATTAATTATTTGTGCACCCTTGGGACATTTTACTATGTTAAAGCCGCTATATAAATGAAAGTTGTTGTATACTCAATGTTTAAGTGGTGATGATCATGATGTTGAAGGTAATAGATAGTTGTTAGTGCATGACTTGTCTGATTTCCTCTTTGATGATTTGGTAAGAAATGGTTAATTCATTCACTCGGTAGCTTGTGGATATCCTAATTGAGGGTTGCTAAGGTTAATTCGTAGTCAATCCTAAGTGGGTGACGGTTTGGCGAGCCAAACTTAGAATCCGAGATTTAAGCTGGGTGTTACACCTCAGATGGTTCGTTCGTGAGGAGTTAAGGTGAGAGGGTTAAGGATTCATCTGGCTCCTTGGGTTCCTTGACACGTATTTGTCGAGTTACCTAAACCCAGTGTTCTTACAACCAGACCATGCAAAACCTTGATATCCTATACAAGCCAGAGCTGAGCTGAGCTTCAAACCCCACATTCAATCTATTATTAAGACTGCTTATTTCTACCTCTGCAGCACTGCCCAACCCCTGGAACTCATATCCATGCTTCTTTGACCTTTTTCAATTTGATTTCTCTAATGTACTTCTTGCTGGCCTCCCATCATCCACCCTTGATAAACTCCAACTTGTCAAAACTCAACCATTCATATTCTGTCCCAATTGCCCATTGGGTTCCTGTCTCCCAACACATTAAATTTAAAATCTTCACCCTCATCTTCAAATCATTCCATAGCTTTACCCTACTCTTTCTCCAACCTCTTTCAGTCTTATATCCACTCCAACTCTGACTTTTTATGCATCCCAAACCTCCTTTGCCTCAACAGTGGTGGCATGGCCTTCAGCTGCTTAGATCCTGTTCTCGCAATTTCCTGCCCTGAACCCCTCCGTCTCTCTCCACTTTTTTTTAAAAAACCTTCACAAAACCCATCTTTTTGACTAAGCTTTTAATCACCCCGCCTAATCTCTCCGTCCATGGCCTTATCTGTTCTTGTTTTTCTGTTATTCCCTAACCCCCCCGCAATGCACACACACTTTGTAAAGCACACTGGAACATTTTGTGTGTTAAAATCATTTATAGATGATGATAACTGTAGGTGTAAAATGCCATAATTATCAACAGGGAAAGGTGATCCATCAAATATGTCACAAAGATATACTCAAAAACATGAAAATAAGTGTTTTCCAATATTGTTCACAGGTTGGATTAATTTCCATATCTGGCTGTTCCCAAGACAGTAATAGAAATCATAGAATTTACAGTACAAAAGAAGGTCATTCAACCCATCATAGCAGTGTAAGCTCTTCAATTGAAGCTATCTCCTCTAAACCCACTTCACTGTCCTTTTCCTATTTCCTTTTTGAAATTTTTTCAAATACCTATTCAATTAATTTTAAACAATGTTATTGTCTCTGCCTCCACAGCCACTTATGTTAAAGCAGTCCACGTTTTAGTAGCCCTTTGTGTGAAATAATTTCTCCTAACTTCCCCCTTTGTTCTTCTGCTAATAATTCTCAGTCTATGCCTCCTTGTTGCCAATTTTACCAACAAAACTTTAACTTGTTACCATCTTAAAACCTTTCATAATTTTGAAAACCTCTGCTAGATTCCTTTAATTTTCTCTGTTCCAGTAAGAAAATGTCCTTATTTAATGTCCTTATATATAATTTCTCATCATTTTAATCAATCTTCATCATCTTTTCTAATATCGTTCCAATAAGAGGATACCCAGAATTGCATGCAATATTCTAACGTGTAGAATTCAACATCACTTGCTTGCTTTTGTGTTCAATGTGTATATAAACCAGAAACTCATCTGCATTTTTTATGGCCTTTTCTACCTGCACTGCAAAATTTAAAGATTTGTGTATCTGCACCGCTCGATCTCTTTTCTCCCATTCTAAGGATCATACTATTTGGATTATGTTTCTTTTTATTATTTTTTTCCAAAATGTACTACTTCACATTTCTCGCATTGAATTCCATCTGCCCACTCTACTAAACTGTTTATTCTCTTGTGCATTCTTCCTCATGGTTTGCAATACCCCCTGATTTGGTATCATCAGCAAACTTCAATATTATTCCTCTTGTGCTTATGCCCAAATCATTTATATAAATGGGAAACAAGACAGGTTCCAGGAGAGATTCAAGGGCAACACTAATGCCCATATTGTGCCAGGTGCAAGGATTTTTCTTTATGAAAAATTGCTGTCCGTTGCCAGCCAGTCTGTGTAGCTTCAACAGCGTTACTTCCAGATTAAAAATAGGCCACTAAGATACACCACTAGTTTGTATACCCCATATGTGGCAGAAAGGAAAATAACAAACTGCACTGTACAAGAATGCAGGGAACACACAGAAAATGAGATAGTGGGTATGTAATTCAGATTAATTTAATATTCTGAAAGAGATTTTATCAGTTCTCTGGAATCTGGACAACTCCAACCTTTTAACAAGTTAAAAAGAAAACTGGATCCCTAAATTGTCCACCTTCCAAACCCAGTGACTTCTAAACCTGAAACAGTTTCAGTCTGAAAATTGAGGAACAGAGGTGTTTGGATAAGATTCAGCATGTATTTACTCACTCCTGTCATTCCTATTTAGTATTGAAATCAGAGAAAACATTGGTTACAGATCCATTGATTCATATGTTGTCTGAGCAATGCTGCTGCAGACTACGTAAAACTCTCGAGTTTGGGCACAAATTCATTCAGTCATGTACAAGAAGTGGCCGTGTGAGTCTTGATGGTGAGTGGTGACCCTTGATAGTGAGTGGTGGCAGATTACACTACTGTGTGAGCATTGATGGTGAATGGTGACAGGCTATACTACCGTGTGAGTATTGATGGTGAATGGTGACAGGCTATACTACCGTGTGAGCATTGATGGTTAATGGTGACAGGCTATACTACTGTGTGATTATTGATGGTGAATGGTGACAGGCTATACTACTGTGTGAACATTGATGGTGAATGGTGACAGGCTATACTACTGTGTGAGCATTGATGGTGAATGGTGACAGGCTATACTACCGTGTGAGTATTGATGGTGAATGGTGACAGGCTATACTACCGTGTGAGCATTGATGGTTAATGGTGACAGGCTATACTACTGTGTGATTATTGATGGTGAATGGTGACAGGCTATACTACTGTGTGAACACTGATGGTGAATGGTGACAGGCTATACTACTGTGTGAGCATTGATGGTGAATGGTGACAGGCTATACTACTGTGTGAGCATTGATGGTGAATGGTGACAGGCTATACTACCGTGTGAGTATTGATGGTGAATGGTGACAGGCTATACTACTGTGTGAGCATTGACGGTGAATGGTGACAGGCTATACTACTGTGTGAGCATTGATGGTGAATGGTGACAGGCAAAACTACTGTGTGAGCATTGATGGTGAATGGTGTCAGGCTATACTACTGTGTGAACATTGATGTTGAATGGTGACAGGCTATACTACCGTGTGAGCATTGATGGTTAATGGTGACAGGCTATACTACTGTGTGATTATTGATGGTGAATGGTGACAGGCTATACTACTGTGTGAACACTGATGGTGAATGGTGACAGGCTATACTACTGTGTGAGCATTGATGGTGAATGGTGACAGGCTATACTACTGTGTGAGTATTGATGGTGAATGGTGACAGGCTATACTACCGTGTGAGCATTGATGGTTAATGGTGACAGGCTATACTACTGTGTGATTATTGATGGTGAATGGTGACAGGCTATACTACTGTGTGAACATTGATGGTGAATGGTGACAGGCTATACTACTGTGTGAGCATTGATGGTGAATGGTGACAGGCTATACTACCGTGTGAGTATTGATGGTGAATGGTGACAGGCTATACTACTGTGTGAGCATTGACGGTGAATGGTGACAGGCTATACTACTGTGTGAGCATTGATGGTGAATGGTGACAGGCAAAACTACTGTGTGAGCATTGATGGTGAATGGTGTCAGGCTATACTACTGTGTGAACATTGATGTTGAATGGTGACAGGCTATACAATCTCAAATCTGTCCAAAGCCTCGCCCCTCCCTATCTCTGTAACCTCCTCCAGCCCGAGAACCCTCTGAGCTCTCTGCGCACCTCCAATTCTTGCCTCTTGCACATCCCCGATTTTAATTGCTCCTCCCTTAGCAGCTGTCCCATCAGCTGCCCAGGCCCTAAGCTCTGGAATTCCTTCCCTAAACCTCTCCGTCTCTACCTCTCCCCTCATCCTTTAAGACACTCCTTGAAACCTACCTCTTTGACCAAACTTTTGGTCACCAGTCCTAATATTTCCTTATGTGGCTCGGTGTCAAATTTTGTTTGATAACACTCCTGTGAAGGGCCTTGGGATGTTTTACTACGTCAAAGGCGCTATATAAATGCAAGTTGTTGTTGATGTTCAATGGTGACAGGCTATACGAGCAGGGGCTCATGACAGTGGAAATCCTGGAAAATTTTCTGCTCTTTAACCCAAGGGTGCTGGTACCCTATTGCCACCCCAGCTGAGTTCAGCTACCTCACTTGAAATTAAAGGTTGAATTTGGGACCTTTATACTGTGTGACTCAGTTATTCATTGGACTATCTCACTGAGCTCAACCATGGTTGTGGTTTTCTATTTTATTTATTTTCTTAACTCAATTCCTTTTCTACAAGTTGCATATTTTGTATCCAAAAGTATATGTTTAAAGGATATTTTAAGCAAAGTTTTGCATACATAAGCAGACATATTGAAATATGCAATTATTTTTCAGTAATGCAAACAATACCACATGAGAATCATAAGTTCACAACTGTCTTGTATATCGCAGGACAAAAGAATAAAAACAATGATATACACCTATTAGATTTTACTGGCTTCCCCTTTCCATTTTGTCTCAATCTTCCCTGCTATGCTACTATTGGATATTGCAGTTAGCAGCAAGGTACTTCATCTTTCCTCATGTCATTCCCTTAAATTCTGGGATCAACCATGTTGCCCTTCTCAAAATTTCAACGTGCAAAGTCACACATAAAACATGCTGCTATACTTGTTGAAGAAACACCATCTTGAATATTGCCTTCAGCTCGCATGTCACTGTAATCTGATGAATTGATTTGTTGTGAAACTTACAAATATCATGGTTTACATCATTTTCATTATTTAATTCAAAAATAAATCCCAATTCACTCTGATTCTAATAAGTCATCAGGGGAGGAGAGGTGTGCTTACAAATAGCAAGCTCTGGCATGCCCTGTGAATAGCCAGTTTTGCTGACAATCATAAAAAGATTCTGGGAGTTGTAGTCTGCTATTTTTTTTAAGTCCCTTCAGCTGGGAGTGATAACTCTGGGAAGTCCCCATGAACTCGAGCCCCACATGTTCCAGAGATGCACAGGCTTCTAACAAAAAGCAGAGACATTCTAAACACTCAAAATGCGGCTGTATAAGTACATTTAATCATTTTCTCGTAAAAAAATGTTGTCTTTATTATGTTACAAATATTATTTCCAGAACTATGTTTCTCAACTCAGTGGCATCCAAGATGGTCATTAAAAGAATTTGCCAAAAAAAAGTGATTTAGTTGATTCCTCTTTTTACCAGTTAACTCTGTTGACTACTTGTTCTCCTATTGCCTTCATAGTTTTTTATTTGAAATTTATTATCAGCTTTTCACACTTTTGATTGGTACATCCCATTCCTGTTCAGTTGTGATTCATTGCAGCTTTAAGAATATGAAATCTCAGTTGATCAGCTGCAAGTGTGACAATGAAATTTGCAATTATAATCCTGAAGTGTGACAGACAATACACTCAATGCAATGAAAGATTTTTCTAGCGAATCATCCAGGACACTGCTCAAGGTAAGTTAGAGGATTTGTTGTTTTTTAACAACAGAATTATACAATGTAAAACACAGAGGGTAATTTTAACTTAACCCACCCAGTGGGAACCTGATTGAATTGGATCGATCGCCCGTTTTACACCCCGCCCGATTTTACTTGTCAGTAAACTGGGTTAGGTGGGTTAGGTTAAAATGATCCCCAATGTATTATTTTTCAGCTAAAGTGCAGGTGAGTGCCCCTTGAATGCTAAATGCCTAATTGATCTTAAGTAAACAATAGGTGAGTTTATTCCAGGATTAATTGCCATTGAAGCTGGACATTCAAACCCAATTTTGTTTGTCGGCAGGTCAATTAAGAGCTTGCAAATATTATGGCAGCAGTACATTGTATTCCTGGAGAGTTTTCTTGTGCATTGCAGATTACTGCCTTGGTTTCTTTCTACCTTTTTTTAAAGTGTGGCACAGAGATTTGTACTAGACAGTGTATAAGATGTTAAGTGCAGTGGACAGAAAACACGTGTGTATGTAAAGTTCTAATATTACTAGCAAATCTCCTGTGGTACTGCTCATAGTAAGTCACAATATATGTTGTTTTCTAAGGTCAGGAATATTGGGCAGAAATCGCTAGGGTAATAAGTTAGTGGCGAAATGAAGGAGCAAGTTCCGGCATTCGCACGTGTGCAGTGAAACGTGGTTCACCAGTGATATGATAGCTTCGAATTAAAAGGACATCATGCTGCAATCAGAGAAATCATTGAAAAAGTGCAAACTTGCTTATCTGCCCAGCTGGAAAGTAACTAATTATGCCACCAAACAGACACGCTTAAAAATATAGGTCTAAACTAAGTTTTAACAGTGCGGTAAGTCTTAATGACTGCCAAACAACTAAAAATTAACTTTTAAAAATGTGGAAGCTCATTACTCCTTATTTTAATAGTTATTGGTCATAAAAAAAAGTTTTAAAAAAATGTAAAGTTTTTTTTACTTTTCCCTTCTTTCTCTTTTATTTAATTCAATTATTTCTTACCCTCTTTTTTCACTGTCTATAACTGTTTTTACATTGATTTAAAATGTTGTCCCTTTCACTTCCTGGTTTAACATTCCAAGCCTGCAGAGACAGTCAACGCAGCTGTCAAAAATGCAGCAACATGATTGATGGAGGGAACAGACCACTCCTTTCGCTTCTCCCAGGGTCCTAGCTTCACCTGAACTGATGCTGTCTCTTCTCTGCTTCCTATTCAAGGAAGTGGCCAACGAAAAGACCGCGGTAAGTTTATGGGTTAGTATAAATCTATGGAGTGGCGGGCAGTGTTGGTTCGCCACTCCAAGCGATTTCTACCCCTTTATATCATGTAAATGTCAATTCAGACATTGTTGCTCTGTAATTTGTGTTTGTGGAGAATTTCTTTGTTTCTTTATACTTTTCTTTGACACAGAAAATAGAATGTGACCCTTTAAGTGTGACAGACAGGATATCTGTGCTACATGTACCATTTTTATAATAAATATACCATTTGCTACCAGAAGAAAAAACTCATTACTGTAGTACTAGTTTTATTATGCCGTTTGCCTTCAGCTCCCATGATTATAAAATAAAAAGCTAAACATGCTGGCACAGTGCATTGGAACTCCAATACACAGTGCAGTGGTATAGTACAGTATGTGTTTGTGCCTGCAGTTTTCCACGTAGCTAGTTACCAATCTCAGTTGTCCTATCATAACAAAGTGACAACTGAAAGCTAGGAGCTTCCTCAAATGCAGGAAGGGAAAACCAGTGTGACAGTTAGCCTGAGCAATGTTTACACATCTTCTACTGGCTGGTCATCTAGCACATCTCCCAAGTTCCATGGAATAACCAGATTGGACTACCTGTGGTAGTAGCAATGTTGTAAGCCAAGACAGACAAACTATTAGCAAGAGGAAGAGTTCACCTTGATCGGGCGAGAACAGGTCCTACACAAGGTATTTTGTAGTTCCGAAAGAGACTGGTATTCCACTCTATGCTAGACTTTGGTCCTAAGCCGATTCCTAAAACATACACAATTCAATATAGTCACATTAAGTTAGTTGCCATAAATCTAAAAGATGCATACTTATGTATCTCTGTATTGGAATGTCACCAGAAGTTCCTCAGGTTCAATTTCAAGGGGAAAAGTTATCAGTTCAAAATACTGCCCTTTAGCCTCTCCTCAGCATCCAAGAATTTAAGGACAATAATGTTACCTCTGGAACACTTCCAGACCATAGTGCAGGGCAAGATGGTATCTGGGTGGTTAGACAACACCCTGTGGTGCGTCTTCTCACAAACAAGTAGAGATGACTCACTCTCACGTCTTTGTCAAAATAAGATCCTAATATGCTGGTGTCTACATCATAATATTTAAGATATAAAATTGAATTTGTTACTGAGAAATATCTTCATGTTTTCTTTTATTATTCTTTGGTTTTTGGACTGTAATGTGCAACTGTTATTGAAACGCTGTTACATAGCTATGCTTTTTTCATTTTTTTTTCATAAGGGATGAGTGTTAAATTCCTATGTAATCGTTGACAACATTATCCGTAACCTTGCAACATACTGTTGAGAATCCCTACGTGGTCAGTTTTCGGTAAAATATTAAGATGCCTACGTGGCAAAGAAGCAGAATGTAAAATGGTTAGAAAGGGTTAATTAGTTAGTAACTGAGATTGGTACAGGTGGCCTGGCCTCCTGCTGGACCATATGTTTGCGTAGTCAGCAGGTTTGCATGGTCTTATCAATGATAGGTCTTTGATGTGATTCAAGGACTGGTCTGAATGTCTCCATGTTTATGGCAGATCAATATAGGTAACGAGCTTAGCCAAAGTTGAAAGACATTCCAGGTTGGGAGATAAGGAACAGGGAAGAACATTCCAAGTTGGAAGGTGAGGAAGTATCCCCTTTGATGTCTAACAGCAACATGGTCAGCACATGATTATCTATGATTGGCCGGAAATAATGTAACCTCGCATGACAACCTGTGCCCGGCTTATGATTGGTGTTGACTCTTGTGTTAATGATGTTCCAACCCCTATCGATCTGTATAAAGGTATGAGTTTTTGTCTTTGTCTTTGTCTCCTTATTCTGTTAGAATCGTTCGGATTCTCTCAGGAATCTGAATTGAAGCTACAGACTAAGAACCCTGCTATTAAAGTTGTGATGAACTTTAAAATGTATTCGACTCAGTTTTTACTGAACCAGACTGAGGGGAAAGAATCCGGATCGTCACTGTGTTTGCAATAAATTCAGCATTGTTTCCTTATGAACAAAGTATCAAGTAAATTTCCTGGATTTCATAAACAATGATGTCACACTGGTATTCCAGCTATATTGAAACCAATCTTAGTCTCCGACCACCCAGTAATTTTCACACGTTCACACACAAGGCTTTGTTTTAAATTGCCTGTGTATGTGTGAACAATGCGAATACCTTAGAAGGGTTGGTGAAGTGTGTGTAATATTTAGACAAAGGAGGGGCACTATTTAAAAATAAGCGTGGTGAATTTTATGAGTCAGTGAAAATAAGGTTGGTAGTTTGTTTTCGTTTGCTTTCAGTGCAAAACTTTTTCAAAGAAATTTATAGTTCAGAATTGGTTAAGACCAGGAGTTCAAAGTAGAGAATTTAAAAAGAGAAGTGGAGGAGGATAAAAATACCAGATGACAGATTTCCACTGAGCCACTTGCTGGGCTTAGTTTTTTCTCACTGGACTTCAATTAAATTCATCTTCACACAACCAGAGTCATTAACTTATCTTTCTACTAAAACACCAAAAAGGCATGCCAGGCCTAATGCCATGTTTATACTGTAAAGAATCTTACAACACCAGGTTATAGTCCAACAATTTTATTTGAAAATCACAAGCTTTCGGAGGCTTTCTCCTTCGTCAGGTGAATGTGGGAATCCTTGAACGTTTCACATTTATATTCAAGAGAACAATACCTGGTGATTACAGATAATCTTTCCAACTGCCCGTTGTCAAGGCAATCGAAGTGTTCAGACAGAGAGGTGTTACCTACAGGACCACCGAATATACAAACGGCCAGAACACAAGACAGAGAGAGAGAGGGAGAAACATCCGAAAGGAAGAGAAAGACAGAGAATGACCCGTTGTATTAAAAACAAATAACTTTTATTCGCTGCTGGGGTTACGTGTAGCGTGACATGAACCCAAGATCCCGGTTGAGGCCGTCCTCATGGGTGCGGAACTTGGCTATCAATTTCTGCTCGACGATTTTGCGTTGTCATGTGTCTCGAAGGCCGCCTTGGAGAACGCTTACCCGAAGATCGGTGGCTGAATGTCCTTGACTGCTGAAGTCTTCCCCGACTGGGAGGGAACCCTCCTGTCTGGCGATTGTTGCACGGCGTCCGTTCATCCGTTGTCACAGTGTCTGCAAGGTCTCGCCAATGTACCATGCTCCGGGGCATCCTTTCCTGCAACGTATGAGGTAGACAACGTTGGCCGAGTCACAGGAGTATGAACCATGTACCTGGTGGGTGGTGTCCTCTCGTGTGATGGTGGTATCTGTGTCGATGATCTGGCATGTCTTGCAGAGGTTGCCGTGGCAGGGTAGTGTGGTGTCGTGGACGCTGTTCTCCTGAAAGCTGGGTAATTTGCTGCGAACGATGGTCTGTTTGAGGTTGGGTGGCTGTTTGAAGGCGAGTAGTGGAGGCGTGGGGATGGCCTTAGCGAGGTGTTCGTCGTCATCGATGACATGTTGAAGGCTGCGGAGAACATGGCGTAGTTTCTCCGTTCCGGGGAAGTACTGGGCGACGAAGGGTACTCTGTTGGTTGCGTCCCGTGTTAGTCTTCTGAGGAGGTCTATGCGATTTTTCGCTGTGGCCCGTCGGAACTGTCGATCGACGAGTCGAGCGTCATATCCCATTCTTACGAGGGCATCTTTCAGCGTCTGTAGGTGTCCATCGCGTTACTCCTCGTCTGAGCAGATCCTGTGTATTCGCAGGGCCTGTCCATAGGGGATGACCTCTTCGACGTGGTTAGGGTGGAAGCTGGAAAAGTGGAGCATCGTGAGGTTGTCCGTGGGCTTGCGGTAGAGTGAGGTGCTGAGGTGCCCGTCTTTGATGGAGATTCGTGTGTCCAAGAAAGAAACCGATTCTGAGGAGTAGTCCATGGTGAGCTTGATGGTGGGATGGAACTTGTTGATGTTATCGTGTAGTCTCTTCAGTGATTCTTCGCCGTGGGTCCATAGAAAGAAAATGTCGTCGATGTATCTGGTGTATAGCGTTGGTTGGAGGTCCTGTGCAGTGAAGAAGTCCTGCTCGAACTTGTGCATGAAAATGTTGGCGTATTGGGGTGCGAATTTGGTCCCCATGGCTGTTCCGTGTGTTTGGGTAAAGAACTGGTTATCGAAGGTGAAGACATTGTGATCCAGGATGAAGCGGATGAGTTGTAGGATGGTGTCTGAAGATTAGCTGTTGGTGTTGAGTATTGATGCTGTTGCAGCGATGCCGTCATCGTGGGGGATACTGGTGTAGAGTGCCGAGACGTCCATCATGGTGAGAAGTGTTCCTGGTACAACTGGTCGATGGGTACTGAGTTTTTGTAGGAAGTCTGTAGTGATGGCCGAGTCCTGAAGGGCACAGCTGCCAGACTGGGCCTGCGGCAGTTAGTGAGCAAACCAACACGAGGGCAAAACCTACATTTTCCAACAACGTTCACCTGAGGAAGGAGGAAGCCTCCGAAAGCTTGTGAATTTAAAATAAAATTGCTGGACTATAACTTGGTGTTGTAAAATTGTTTACAATTGTCAACCCCAGTCCATCACTGGCATCTCCACACAAAGGAAGATGGTAGTGGTTGTTGGAGGCCAATCATCACAGCCCCAGGACATTGTTGCAGGAGTTCCTCAGGGCAGTGTCCGGGGCCCAACCATCTTCAGCTGCTTCATCAATGACCTTCCCTCCATCATAAGGTCAGAAATGGGGATGTTCGCTAACGATTGCACAGTGTTCAGTTCCATTCACAACCCCTCAGATAATAAAGCTGTCCGTGCCCGCATGCAGCAAGACCTGGTCAAAATCCAGGCTTGGGCTGATAAGTGGCAAGTAACATTCGCGCCAGACAAGTGCCAGGCAATGACCATCTCCAACAAGAGAGAGTCTAACCACCCCACCTTGACATTCAACGGCATTACCATTGCCGAATCCCCCACCATCAACATCCTGGGGGTCACCATTGACCAGAAACTTAACTGGACCAGCCATATAAATACAGTGGCTACAAGAGCAGGTCAGAGGCTGGGTATTCTGCAGTGAGTGACTCACCTCCTGACTCCTCAAAGCCCTCCCACCATCTACAAGGCACAAGTCAGGAGTGTGATGGAATACTCTCCACTTGCCTGGATGAGTGCAGCGCCAACAACACTCAAGAAGCTCGATACCATCCAGGACAATGCAGCCCATTTGATTGGCACCCCATCCGCCACCCTAAACATTCACTCCCTTCACCATTGGCGCACCGTGGCTGCAGTGTGTACCATCCTCAGGATGCACTGCAGGAACTCGCCAAGGCTTCTACAACAGCACCTCCCAAACCCGCGACCTCTACCACCTAGAAGGACAAGGGCAGCAGGCACATGGGAACAACACCACCTGCACGCTCCCCTCCAAGTCTCACACCATCCTGACTTGGAAATATATCGCCGTTCCTTTATCGTCGCTGGGTCAAAATCCTGGAACGTCCTACTTAACAGCACTGTGGGAGAACCTTCACCACACGGACTGCAACGGTTCAAGAAGGCAGCTCACCACCACCTTCTCAAGGGCAATTAGGGATGGGCAATAAAAGATGGCCTTTCCAGTGATGCCTACATCCCATGAATGAATAAAAAGAAAAGCTTTGTTTGCACATGAGTTTCTTAAGGGTTGGGCGATTCTAGGAATTCATGTACCTTGGTCGTGCAATCATATAACAATCTTTTGATAAGCTACTTTCAATTTAACTCTGTCGGATCTTTCTGTAATTCTGTATATCATGGTGTTGTTTAATGTAACATTCCCATCAAAATTAATGATATATTTAAAAGTAAATTTCAATGAGGCTGCATTCCCGAGGTGGACCCGCGCTTGATGAATGTTGATGACAGAACCATGAGCACTGTAAATTGGGTACGCTAACCTCTGTACATGATTCTCCTATCACCCTCCCACTGAGCATGTTTCCTTATCTGGTGGTGCCTCATCTCCCAAGATTTATCCTTTAATGTTTTTTTTGCAACTGAGAGCAACAGGTACATATAGTGTTATTTATGGTATTTAGGATCATATGCCAATAATAATTTCCTTTTTAAATAAAGTCTGTAACAGTGGAGTTAATCTAATATATTTACGTACATAAATATGATCACGTATTGTGCAATAAATTGTAATATCCTTTTATTAACGTCACGCCTTAACAACTGATGATGATTGCCAACAGTTTATACGAACAATTTTTTTATTTTGACAAAAAATAAACAGGCATGTATTATGAAACAAAATTGATACCAGGAATTGATTTTAAGACTGAAATTTTTGTTTTGGGTTCAGAAGAGCAAAATATAAACAGTACTTTAACATAATATATACTTTAGTCTTACTTTTATGGTTTGTAAAATTATCTAAACTTGCTCACATGAGTTGCTCTAACATCTCTTTCCTGATTAAAACTGTGTGCATATGAAGCCACTTTTATTTAAAAAGAAAATTATTATTGGCATATGATCCTAAATACCATAAATGACACTATCTATGTACCTGTTGCTCTTTCTCAGTTGCCTATTACCTTTTAAAACATGTGGGGTGATTGTTACATTTTAGTACTGCACTGTGCAGAGCTTAGCGCAATAGGAGCGCCGCGTATTGGGAAATTGGATGCGGAGGTCAGTGCTTCTGATTCGCAGCTCAGTGATTTTCCATCCAGTTGAAATTAATGTATGTAAAATCACGCAGCTGTGAAATCTCCAGGTCCGAATTCCTGAAACACTCTCTGGTCATATGAATGTCTGCGCTAGCAGTGTTGAATTGTAAAATTTGCCCTCTGGTTAATAGCAGATGGGGAACTGACACTGCTTCTTGACATGTCATGAAATTCCATTCCTGCAATATTCTGATTGGAAATGGTAAGCAGTGTCCTGGACTCATAGTGCACTATCTTCAGCAAAACAAAAGGAGCGTCAGTCTAATATGTCTCTTTGCAGTAGACATTCAGATTTTTAAAATCATCTGGTTCCGAAGCAAGAATGTTGGTAGATGTGTGGTCAAATAATGCCCAAACATTCACTGATGGGACACCAGTGAGTTATAGAAATGACCCATTCAGTTCTGCGAGCTCTCAATCTTCAAGCACACATAGTAGTCATGGTGGGAATGGCACGGTGCCCTCTACAGGGCATCTGGGACCTGAGTGAACAGGGCAAGCAACTGTATCTCCTTAACCAATCAGATTGAAGGATTGTGAAATTAACAGAGCTGGGACTGAGAAGGAAGTGTAAATTAGAGTGGGTGAATTCAATGTCAAATCAGGTACAGAACGATAAATAAAGAGAGGGAAAGAAAGATTGGATTAAAACCTGATGGAATGAGACTCCACACTTGTAATAGTTAATTTTCAGTTCCAGAGAGGTTGACTGGCAGTAATGAACACTTATCAGGTTGTTAAAAGGATACTTAGACTTGAAATGACTTCACTTAACTTTCTATGGTGAGTTTAGTACGTATCGACCATGCAAATACAGGAACTTCTTGCCGTTCAATGCATTTGAATGGTGAGGCAGACGGTGAGATGCCGTTTTCATGAAGCTAATGGCACATCTCGGATAACAACTTTTGGATTTCCCGTTTAACTTCGCATCAGCTCCTCACCTGAAGTTGCTGTAATAATTGCGCATAAATAACGGTGAGCACCATTAGCCTCATCATTATTTTGAAAGCAAGTTCTGGGCCATTATCTCTCTAGAGGCAGCCTTTCTATATCGATTTATAAACAAGCTACAAAAAAATAGGCTGGACCTTAAAATTGACAACTGTTATATATGTGTACATATGTTGAGTACCACTGATTTTAAGAAAACATAAAGCTTTGGCATAAAATCCATAATAAAAAAAAAATTTGAAGCAAAAAGTAGATTTGTAGTAAAGCAGAAAAAGTTATCATAGAATCATACAGCAGAGAAGGAGGCCATGTGGCCTATCTGTCTGTGCTGGCTCTTTGAAAGAGCTATCCAATTAGTCCCCCTCCCCTGTTCTTTCCCCATAGACCTGAAAATTTCTCTTTTTCAAGTAGATATCCAATTCCCTTTTGAAAGTTATCATTGAATCTGCTTCCACCACTTTTTCAGGCAGTGCATTCCAGATCATAACAACTCACAGCGTAAAAAAATATTCTCCTAATTTCCTCCCTGGATTTTTTACCAATTATCTTAAATTTGCGTCCTCTGGTTACTGACCTCCCTGTCAGTGGAAACAGTTTCTCCTTACCTACACTTTCAAAACTCCTCATAATTTTGAGCACCTCTATTAAAACTCCCCATAACCTTCTCTGCTCTAAGGTGAATAATCCTAGCTTCTCCCGTCTCTCCACATATCTGAAGTCCCTCATCTCTGGTACCATTCTGGTAAAGCTCCTCTGCACCCTCTCCAAGGCCTTGACATCCCTCCTAAAGTGTTGTGCCTAGAATTGGACACAATGCTCTCGTTGAGGCCTAACCAGTGATTTATAAAGTTTTACTATCACTTCCTTGCTTTTGTACTGTATGGGGGTAATTTTAATCCCAAAGAACAGTGTGTTGGGGGTAGGTGGGAGGTTAAAATAAAAGCTTTTGGAAGCATGACTGCAACCCGGCTCCAATGCACCCACTACTGGGTTTAACCCAGGCACGTTTGGATGCACGTGCATATCTGAAACCCAGAAGTTGTCTCCCCGCTTAATGCTGGTGGCCAGATTGTTAAAGGGGCAATTTACCTCATTGAATTAGTTGAGGTACTTAATTTTTTGTTGATTCTGTGTGTGAAATTATTTTAATCTCATCTGCACAGGTTTCCCATGGCTTCTCAATCTCGCCAGTGAAACTGAGGTGAGATTCATGCAGAAGCTGATTTGGCCCTTCAAAGCTGTGATTGACACATCTCAATAAAAGCTCAAGCATTGCAGCTCGTCGCTCAGTTCTCTAAGGCAAAGGTTTAGCTGAGAGTTCTTCCAGTGTTGAGACTGAGAGTTCTTTGTTGAGACAGCTTTAGGAAGACTTTGGAGTCTCTCAAACTGGCAGATCAGGATGGGGGTTGCAATGGATGTATTCCAGAGGACATCTGAGAAGGGGGAAAATGAATATCCATGGCAGCCATGTCAAGCCGTGTTGGGATCTGTTGGTGCACAAGGCAGAGATACACAACAAGGAGCTGGAGAACAGTAGAGAGGGGACACTAACGACGAGAGGGTATACAGGCAGAGGCTGAGCTTCTTGGACCTCTCTGCGGAGCAGTGCCTACGTAAGCTCAGGTTGAGTCAGCTGGTGGTCACAGACATCTGCAACTTCCTTGAGGAAGAGCTGCTCCCCGCTGGACCTGGTGGTCATGCATTGCCTCTCGCAGTAAAATTAATGACTGCCCTCAATTTCGTTGCCTCTGAGTCCTTCCAGGGCACACCACTGGTGACATCTTCAGGGTGTCTCAATCATCTGCACATAATTGTATAAGGCAGATGACAGATGGGTTGTTTGCCAGGGCATCCAATTATGTGAACTTCTCCCACAACGACATCAGCCAGAATGAGCGGGCAGTGGGTTTTGGCTCTCTGGTTGGCTTCCCATAGGTGAAGGGCACAATCGATTGCACACACGTGGCAATCTGAGGACCACCACATGAGCCAGGATCTTCATAAACCAAAAGGGCTATCATTCCATCAATGCACACCAGGTGTGCGACCACAGGAAGAGATTTCTGCAGATATGCACCAGATTCCCTGGCAGCTGTCATGATTCCATCATTTGGCCCGAGTCCAACATTCTATACCACTTTAGAATTCAGCAAAGGAGGACCAAGAAATTGATAAAGAAAGGGAAAATAGAATATGAGAGTAAACTAGCGAGAAACATAAAAACGGACTGTAAAAGCTTAGAATCATAGAATCATAGAAGTTTACAACATGGAAACAAGCCCTTCGGCCCAACATGTCCATGTCGCCCAGTTTATACCACTAAGCTAGTCCCAATTGCCTGCACTTGGCCCATATCCCTCTATACCCATCTTACCCATGTAACTGTCCAAATGCTTTTTAAAAGACAAAATTGTACCCGCCTCTACTACTGCCTCTGGCAGCTCGTTCCAGACACTCACCACCCTTTGAGTGAAAAAATTGCCCCTCTGGACCCTTTTGTATCTCTCCCCTCTCACCTTAAATCTATGCCCCCTCGTTATAGACTCCCCTACCTTTGGGAAAAGATTTTGACTATCGACCTTATCTATGCCCCTCATTATTTTATAGACTTCTATAAGATCACCCCTAAACCTCCTACTATCCAGGGAAAAAAGTCTCAGTCTATCCAACCTCTCCCTATAAGTCAAACCATCAAGTCCCGGTAGCATCCTAGTAAATCTTTTCTGCACTCTTTCTAGTTTAATAATATCCTTTCTATAATAGGGTGACCAGAACTGTACACAGTATTCCAAGTGTGGCCTTACTAATGTCTTGTACAACTTCAATAAGACATCCCAACTCCTGTATTCAATGTTCTGACCAATGAAACCAAGCATGCTGAATGCCTTCTTCACCACCCTATCCACCTGTGACTCCACTTTCAAGGAGCTATGAACCTGTACTCCCAGATCTCTTTGTTCTATAACTCTCCCCAACGCCCTACCATTAACGGAGTAGGTCCTGGCCCGATTCGATCTACCAAAATGCATCACCTCACATTTATCTAAATTAAACTCCATCTGCCATTCATCGGCCCACTGGCCCAATTTATCAAGATCCTGTTGCAATCCTAGATAACCTTCTTCACTGTCCACAATGCCACCAATCTTGGTGTCATCTGCAAACTTACTAACCATGCCTCCTAAATTCTCATCCAAATCATTAATATAAATAACAAATAACAGCGGACCCAGCACCGATCCCTGAGGCACACCGCTGGTCACAGGCCTCCAGTTTGAAACACAACCCTCTACAACCACCCTCTGTCTTCTGTCGTCAATCCAATTTTGTATCCAATTGGCTACCTCACCTTGGATCCCGTGAGATTTAACCTTATGTAACAACCTACCATGCGGTACTTTGTCAAAGGCTTTGCTGAAGTCCATGTAGACCACGTCTACTGCACAGCCCTCATCTATCTTCTTGGTTACCCCTTCAAAAAACTCAATCAAATTCGTGAGACATGATTTTCCTCTCACAAAACCATGCTGACTGTTCCTAATCAGTCCCTGCCTCTCCAAATGCCTGTAGATCCTGTCTCTCAGAATACCCTCTAACAACTTACCCACTACAGATGTCAGGCTCACCGGTCTGCAGTTCCCAGGCTTTTCCCTGCCGCCCTTCTTAAACAAAGGCACAACATTTGCTACCCTCCAATCTTCAGGCACCTCACCTGTAGCGGTGGATGATTCAAATATCTCTGCTAGGGGACCCGCAATTTCCTCCCTAACCTCCCATAACGTCCTGGGATACATTTCATCAGGTCCCGGAGATTTATCCACCTTGATGTGCGTTAAGACTTCCAGCACCTCCTTCTCTGTAAAATGTACACTCCTCAAGACATCACTATTTATTTCCCCAAGTTCCCTAACATCCATGCCTTTCTCAACCGTAAATACCGATGTGGCTTAACACAACTACAATGTCAAGAGAAAAAAAAAAGGAAAGAAAAACTACTTACCAGTCACCAGCCAATCGCTTACCTGTTGGCTGTGACTTCGTGCCTCCAGCAGCTGCAGTAGCTCGATCCTCCTCCTAAACAATCAGATACTCACCAATCAGCTCCTTCCTTTCTGCTGACGTCACTTTGGGTTTTTTTTCTCTCTCCCTAACCCTCGCGCTCGGCCGCTCCTCTGCTCCGCCGCCTCAGCTGATCCTGTCCTCCTGACTCCCGCCTTTTTATGGGCCGCTCCTCTGCTCCGCCGCCTCAGCTGATCCTGTCCTCCTGACTCCTGCCTTTTTATGGGCCGCTCCTCTGCTCCGCCGCCTCAGCTGATCCTGTCCTCCTGACTCCTGCCTTTTTATGGGCCGCTCCTCTGCTCCGCCGCCTCAGCTGATCCTGTCCTCCTGACTCCTGCCTTTTTATGGGCCGCTCCTCTGCTCCGCCGCCTCAGCTGATCCTGTCCTCCTGACTCCCGCCTTTTTATGGGTATATAAAAAGGAAAAGACTGGCGAAGGCAAATGTGGGTCCCTTACAGACAGAGACGGGAGAATTTATAAAGGGGAAAAAGGAAATGGCAAAGAAATTAAACAAATACTTTGTGTCTGTCTTCATGGAAGACAGACACAAAAAACCTCCCAGAAATAGTAGAGAACCAAGGGTCTGGCGAGAATGAGGAACTGAAAGAAATTAGTGTTAGTAAAAAAATAGTACTGGAGAAATTAATGGGACTGAAAGTTGATAAATCCCATGGACCTGATGATCTACATCCCAGGGTTTTGAAAGAGGTGACTGTAGCGATAGTGGATGCGTTGGTTGTCATCTTCCAAAATTCTATAGATTCTGGAATGGTTCCTGCAGATTGGAGGGTAGCAAATGGAACCCCACTATTTAAGAAAGGAGGGAGAGAGAAAACAGGGAACGACAGACCTGTTAGCCTGACATCAGTAGCAGGGAAAATGTTTGAATCCACTATATAGAAAGTGATAATAGGACACTTAGAAAATAATATTAGGATTTGGCAGGGCCAACATGGATTTATGAAAGGGAAATCTTGTTTGACAAACCTATTGGAGTTCTTTGAGAATGTAACCAGTAGAATAGATAAGGGGGAACCAGTGGACGTGGTGTATTTGGATTTTCAGAAGGCTTTTGATAAGGTCCCACACAGGAGGTTGGTGAACAAAGTTAGAGCACATGGAATTCGGGGTAATATACTGGCATGGATTGAAAATTGGTTAACAGACAGTAGGAATAAACGGGTCTTTTTCAGGTTGGTAGAATGTGACTAATGGGGTACTGCAGGGATCGGTGCTTGGGCCCCAGCTATTCACAATCTATATCAATGATTTGGATGAGGGGACCAAATGTAATATTTCCAAGTTTGCTGATGACACAAAACTAGATGAGAGTGTGAGTTTTGAGGAGGATGCAAAGAGGCTTCAAGGGGATATAGACAGGATAAGTGAGTGAGCAAGAACATGGCAGATGGAATATAATGTGGAAAATGTGAAGTTATCCACTTTGGTAGGAAAAACAGAAATGCAGAGTACTTTTTAAATGGTGAGAGATTGGGAAATGTTGATGTTCAAAGGGACCTGGGTATCCTTGTACATGAGTCACTGAAAGCTAACATGCAGGTGCAGCAAGCAATTAGGAAGGCAAATGGTATGTTGGCCTTTATTACAAGAGGATTTGAGTACAGGAGTAAAGATTTCTTACTGCAATTATATAGGGCCTTGGTGAGACCGCACCTGGAGCATTGTGTACAATTTTGGTCTCCTTACCTAAGAAAGGATATACTTCCAATAGAGGGAATGCAACGAAGGTTCACCAGACTGATTCCTGGGACAGCAGGATTGTCGTATGAGGTAAGATTGAGTAGACCAGGCCTGTATTCTCTAGAGTTTAGAAGAATGAGAGGTGATTTCATTGAAACATACAAAATTCTTACAGAGCTCAACAGGTTAGATGCAGGGAAGATGTTTCCACTGGCTGGGGAGTCCAGAACCAGGGATCACAGTCTCAGAATAAGGGGTAGGCCATTTAGGACTGAGATGAGGAGAAATTTCTTCACTCAGAGGGTGGTGAATCTTTGGAATTCTCTACCCCAGAGGGCTGTGGAGGCTCAGTCGTTGAGTACATTCAAAACAGAGATCGATAGATTTCCAGATATTAAAGGCATCAAGGGATATGGGGATAGTGCAGGAAAATGACATTGAGGTAGAAGATCAGCCATGATCTTGTAGAATGGCGGAGCAGGCTCGAGGGGCCGGATGGCCTACTCCAGCTCCTATTTCTTATGTTCTTATGTTCTTCCAGACAGGAGACAGGCTGAATAGGTGGCTCATCAGAGACGAAGGATACCCCCTGCAAACGTGGCTCATGACACCTGTGTGGAACTCCACCAATGAGGCGCAAGAGTAATACAAGCAGAACCACATGGCCACCAGATGTGTCCATTGAACAAACCATAGGCATGTTAAAGATGCGCTTTAGGTACCTGGATAGGTCTGGAGGTGCCCATCAGTACTCGCCAGCGAGGGTCTCCAGAATAATTGTGGTGTGCTGCGTCTTGCACAACAGAGCGCAGCAGAGAGGGTTGCAGGTGGAGGAGGTTGAATGCGCTCGTCAAGCATCCTCTGCCGGCTGCAACATTGAAGAAGAGGACGAGGATGAGGAGGGCGAGCTTGAGGACGAAGAGGAAGATCAGACAAAGGAGGAAAATGAAGCTCGGGCACCCATCACCAGACTATCCACGCACATTGCTGCCTGTGATGCCAGGGACGCCTTCATATCTCACACGGTCTCATAATGAGAGTTGCAAAATAAAGAAATTGAGATACTCAGACTGCCTGTCACAACCACCACCAGCACCACCACCAACATCCCTCCACCCCCCTCTCCCTTTGCACAAAATAGTCCTTCAACCATGCATACACCATTGCAGATTTGCCAATGGGTATCACCATGTATTGGCATTCATGAAGCAAATGAAAGGGCAATTGGATACTCGGGACGCAATAATGGGCAAGACGTGGTAGTGGTGATAATCAATAAATGTTAAGTGCCAATAATAAAAAAGGAGAATGAACAACATAACATTTCTTCAAACACCCTTGTGCATACCCTTGGTGAACTACAATTGCCTTAACTTATGCTTTCTACTGCTTTTACGTGGTGCATCCCTTGTGCAACTATCTGGCTAACAAGACCCACCGAAGTGCCAGTATCTGCAGTGGTTCATGGCTGTTCGTCCTGTGATGATGCATCCTCAGAAGGAATAAGGACCTCTGAGGTATCGATGTCTTCCATCTCACCACATTCTTGTGTGCGTGAAGGCTCTGGAAGTCAACAGACAGCGATGTGAATTATTCATCGGCAAAGTAACAATCTTGCCAATCACCATATTCAGGTCTGTAAGAGTTCAGAGTCGTTGCTGAAATAAAGTCGTCATGTGTGTGAAAGATGTTAAAGTTCTGTCACCAGCCATCTGCGGGTTCCCAGTCTGCATCTCCGATGGATAGAGATGCAGCTGTCCCTCTTTTCTGCACGACCTCCTCCTTCGCATCTGTGAGCTGGACCATCTGTGGTGGGCTACCTCCCGTCCTCGTCCTCGTCCTCTTCTTTGTGTTTTGCACTCTCTTCCCTTGCAAGGGGAGAAAGAACAGACCTGTGAGTGACTGAAAGTGATGTATTCACCCAATGGATGCATCAGACAGATGCATCACATTGCATCAGGATTGGGGTGAGTAGCAGCGGCAGGTGCATAAATGGGGAGGTGAGGAAGTGCATAGAAAGTGAAGGAGAGTTGATGCTGAAAGTTAAGTGGGTGTGAGGAGTTCTGTGATTGGGTAGACGTGCCAACACAGAGTGATGAGGTGGCGGGGGGGGCAGGGGGTTACATAACACAGGATGTGGTTGAATCAGCAAATTTACTCACATTATTGAGGTTATATATAGTTTAAGGAATCATTCCTGTGTTCTGTTCGAAAAAGACAAACAGAAAATTCTGGAAACACTCAGCAGGTCAGGCAGCATCTGTGAAGAGAGAAACAGAGTTCATGGGGGTGATTTTAAACCCCAAGAACGGTGGGTTGGGGGCGGATGGGAGTTGAAAATAGTTGTTTTTTTGGGTCGCAACCGCAAAATTTTTGGACTTTGCATTCCCAGTGGGAAGCCTGTGCTTTTATGCACTGACGTGAAACGCGGAAATAAAGCCGGGTTGCGGTCGTGACCCAAAAAACAACTATTTTCAATTCCCTCCCGCCCCAACCCACCTGTTCTTAAGGTTTAAAATCACCGCCCCCCCCCGAACCCCCCACCCCCAGCTGTGTTTTAGGTCGGTGACCTTTCATCAGAGTTCAATTGTAAGTAGGTTTTAAAAAGCTTGTGATTTGATTGCCTGGTCACTGCACGAGTTCCCAGAATCGCCCTACTCCTATTAAGATAACCCATTTGCAAACATATCTTGTTACCTAGCCTTTAACACGTATTATTCCACTGTAATACGTAACCGCTCACACCTTCTATGCACATATTTCCCATTATCACATTCTGCAACACTTCCTTGATTAGTTCAGAGTGAGAATAAAGAAAAAAAATATATTTTTGAATAAACTGAAATATAACACTGGTACCATTTGACTAGATTTGAAAAGTTTATCTCTAACCAATTAGATGCTCCATAACATTAGTGAAAACATAACAGCAGTGTTAAGGAGAATATATTGCGCCATCTCTATGGCTCACAGTTTCCTATTAGTCATGGTGAAGCAGACGTCCCACTGACATCAGAAGGAGGCCAAGCCAAGTAAATTACAATCACTGATGGAAACTCCCAAACAAAAAATGTATGCAGGTAGAAGACTCATAAGGCATAAGAATGCATGCAGGGAGAGGACAATGACGTCTCTGTTCATAATTGTAACATCCAAGTAGATCTATGATCCACTTTTTCCATTGCTTTTATATCCTTCCCATAACTAAAATGGAAAGACACACTTTGAGTTTTCTACTGATTGCTTGAGACATCCATATTGATACATACTGAGAGATTCTCCACAGAACACACACTCAGACCGCAGCATGCTAGTTAACTTCTGAGGCTGAAGCCGCTGGTAAATCATTAATGAAAATATTCAAAAACACAGAAGGCACTTTATGGTGGTTTGAATCATAATAGGAACATAGGAACAGGAGTAGGCCATTCAGCCTCTCGTGCCTGCTCCGCCATTTGATAAGATCATGGCTGATCTGTGATCTAGCGCCATGTACCTGCCTTTGGCCCATATCCCTTAATACCTTTGGTTGCCAAAAAGCTATCTATCTCACATTTAGATTTAGCAATCGAGCTAGTATCAATTGCCGTTTGCGGAAGAGAGTTCCAAACTTCTACCACCCTTTGTGTGCAGAAATGTTTTCTAATCTCGCTCCTGAAAGGTCTGGCTCTAATTTTTAGACTGTGCCCCCTACTCCTAGAATCCCCAACCAGCGGAAATAGTTTCTCTCTATCCACTCTATCCGTTCCCCTTAATATCTTATAAATTTCGATCAGATCACCCCTTAACCTTCGAAACTCTAGAGAATACAACCCCAATTTGTGTAATCTCTCCTCGTAACTTAACCCTTGAAGTCTGGGTATCATTCTAGTAAACCTACGCTGCACTCCCTCCAAGGCCAATATGTCTTTCCGAAGGTGCGGTGCCCAGAACTGCTCACAGTACTCCAGGTGCAGTCTAACCAGGGTTCTGTATAGCTGCAGCATAAATCCTGCCCCTTTGTACTCGAGTCCTCTAGATATAAAGGCCAGCATTCCATTAGCCGTATTGATTATTTTCTGCACCTGTTCATGACACTTCAATGATCTATGTACCTGAACCCCTAAGTCCCTTTGGACATCCACAGTTTTTAACTTTTTACCATTTAGAAAGTACCCTGTTCTATCCTTTTTTGATCCAAAGTGGATGACCTCACATTTGTCTACATTGATTTCCATTTGCCACAGTTTTGCCCATTCACCTAATCTATCAATATCGCTTTGCAATTTTATGTTTTAATCTACACTGCTTACAATGCCACCAATCTTTGTGTCATCGGCAAACTTAGATATGAGACTTTCTATGCCTTCGTCTAAGTTGTTAATAAATATTGTGAATAATTGAGGCCCCAAGACAGATACCTGCGGGACTCCACTACTCGCGTCCTGACAATGTGAATATTTACCCATTATCCCTACTCTCTGTCGCCTTTCGCTCAGCCAATTTCCTAACCAAGTCTGTACTTGTCCCTCGATTCCATGGGCTTCTAACTTAGCTAACAGTCTCTTATGTGGGACCTTATCAAATGCCTTCTGGAAGTCCATATAAGTAACATCCATTGACATTCCCCTGTCCACTACTTTAGTCACCTCTTCAAAAAATTCAATCAGGTTTGTCAGGCACGACCTACCTTTCACAAATCCATGCTGGCTCTCCCTGATTAACTGAAAATTCTCGAGGTGTTCAGTCATCCTATCCTTAATTATAGACTCCAGCAATTTCCCCACAACAGATGTTCGGCTAACTGGTCCATAATACCCCGGTTTCCCTCTCTCTCCTTTCTTAAAAAGCGGAGTGACATGTGCACTTTTCCAATCTAGAGGGACAGTTCCTGAATCGAGAGAACTTTGAAAGATTATAGTTAGGGCATCTGCAATCTGCTCACCTACTTTCTTTAAAAACCTGGGATGGAAACCATCTGGTCCTGGGGATTTGTCACTCTTTTGTGCTATTATTTTCTTCATTACTGTTGCTTTACTTATGTTAATTTTATCGAGTCCCTGTCCCCGATTCAATATTAGTTTTCTTGGGATTTCCAGCAAGCTATCCTCTTTTTCTACTGTAAATACTGACGCAAAGTAATTATTCAACATGTCCGCCATTTCCCCATTGTCAATGACAATATCCCCATTTTCAGTTTTTAAGGGGCCAACACTGCTCCTGACCACCCTCTTTTTCCTAATATAACTATAAAAGTTCTTCGTATTGGTTTTGATATCCCTTGCAAGTTTCTTTTCATACTCTCTTTTTGTAGCCCTTACTATCTGTTTTGTGACCCTTTGTTGATCTTTGTATGTTTCCCATTCACCAGGATCTGTGCTATTTTTTGCCTTTTTGTATGTCCTTTCTTTTCAAACACCACATTGAACTCGATCGTATTATGATCGCTATTGGATAGATGTTCACGCACAGTTAAGCTGTTAACTAAATCTGGTTCATTACTCATTACTAAATCTATGGCTTGCCCCCTTGTTGCCTCTAGGACATACTGCTGTAGGAAACTATCCCGGACACACTCAAGAAATTCATTACCTTTCTGACAGTTGCTAGTCTGCTTTCCCCAATCTAAGTGAAGGTTAAAGTCCCCCATTAAGACCACTATGCCTTTCTTACACGCTTGTCTATTCTCTGCATTTATACAATCTAGCACTTCTGACCTTGAGCTTTGATGCTGGGTTAATTGCCTTACGCCTTCTAATTTTCACTTTATCTGTAGTGTCTAAAGTACACTTTCTTTCCACTGCTCTACGCTTTTCCCTTTCACTTGTTCTTGAACAACTGTTTGTACTATTTGTATTGTAAATTTCCCCTGGGTCTTCCCCTCTCTTGCTGCTCTCAACTTTACTCCCTTCTGACTCCCCACTAAGGTTCCCATCCCCTGCCACTCTAGTTTAAACCTTCCCCAACAGCACTAGCAAACACCCCCGCGAGGACATTGGTCCCGGTCCTGCTCGGGTGTAACACGTCTCGCTTGTACAGGTCCCACCTTCCCCAGAACCGGTCCCAATGTCCCAGGAATCTAAATCCCTCCCTCCTACACCATCCCTGCAGCCACACATTCATCCTGTCTATTCTCCTGTTCCTATACTCACTAGCACGTGGCACTGGTAGTAATCCTGAGATCACTACCTTTGAGGTCCTGCTTTTTAATTTATCTCTTAACTCCTTGAATTCACCTTGCAGGACCTCATCCCTTTTTTTACCTATGTCATTGGTACCGATATGGACCATGACTACTGGCTGTTCACCCTCCCCCTCCAGAATGCCCTGCAGCCGTTCCGTGACATCCATGACCCTAGCACCAGGGAGGCAACATACCATCCTGAAGTCACGTTTACGGCCGCAGAAATGTCTATCTGTTCCCCTTATAATTGAATCCCCTATCACTATAGCCCTGCCACTCTTCTTCCTCCCCTCCTGTGCAGCAGAGTCACCCGTGGTGCCACAAACTTGGCTCTTGCTGCTTTCCCCTGATAAGCCATCTCCCCCAACAGTATCCAAAGCAGAATATCTGTTTGAGAGGGAGATGGCCCCAGGGGACTCCTGCTCTACCTGCCTGGTCTTTATACTCTGCCTGGCGGTCACCCATTTCCTTTCTGCCTGAGTAATCTTTACCTGCGGTGTGACCACCTCACTGAACGTGCTATCCACGATAGTCTCAGCATCGCGGATGCTCCACAATGAATCCACCCGCAGCTCCAGCTCTGAAATGCGGTTTGCCAGTAGCTGCAGCTGGACACACTTCCTGCACACATGGTCACCAGGGACACTGGTAGTGTCCATGACTTCCCACATAGTGCAGGAGGAGCATATCATGGGTGCGAGCACTGCTGCCATGACTTGCCTTAGATTTACCCTGCGTTCACCTCTCAGACTCTCCTCCTGCTCTCGGTCTCTCCTTTTATACTGTCCTCACCTCTCGGACTCTCCTGCCTCACCTGCGACGTCGCACAGTAGTTGTCTCTTGTTGCAGGTCTGCTGCTGCTTCTATCCCCACTCTCAGTCTTCTGCTGCTCAGGTCTGCCGCCGCTCTGTGGAAAAAGTTAGGAAAAGCAAGGCAAAGCAGCACCTCCTTCCCCCACTTCATCAAACTCCCACACTTACCAAACTCTGAAGTGTTCATTCTGTTCCGCTGCACTCCATGGGCAATGTGCGGTTTTTATAGTGTCACAATGTTAAAATCTTACGTTCAACATTTTTAACTTCTTAACAAAAATTATGGCTCAAAAATATTGAAAAAAATACATTGAGTGATTTGATTGGTTTACCAAATCATTTCTTTTGCTTGTAGCTGTTCCTGACTATTTTTGTTGGGAATTTTTTTGAAATTGCTGATTGGTAGCTTTCAATCCTGCCTGCTGGGTGGTCAGTACATTCTATACCTGTTCAATTCTGGTCAGATATTAGAAATATCAAATTTGTCCATCAACTGCAAGAAATTTGAATAAAGACACAAGATGCAAAAAGTGTGACATGGGAAGTATGGCATGATATGAAGTGTACCCAGCTGTACTTTAAAGTAATAATTACAAAGAGAGAAATAACTTGCCCTTAAATAAATCACCTTATCACATCTGTCAAAATGCCACAACTGGCTTTACATCCAATTAATTATTTTTTGAAGTGTAGGCAGTGTTGTTATGTGGGCAAATGAAGCACCATCAACGATGCAGCACCTCTCAGTACTGCACTGAAGTAGATTATGTGCTCAAGGGTTGGAGTGGAACTTGAGCACATATAGGTTATTTAGGTAAATACATCATTGTCACTCCCGATAAGGTGGAACTGCCAAAGTGGATATTTCATTATTTGTGTTTTGCTTCCCTTGCTATAGAACTTTCTTACATTTTCTCCAAGTGGAGAATTCTTTAATAAATATTAAACTATGTTCTAATTAGATTTATTTGTAAACTGCTTTCACGTTTATTTTGTTCTTATTTAGGGTTTGCCTTTTAACCTGTGCGGGGATGAGATGTTCAGCTAACACAGTAGAAAGTAGACATGCCCTTTTTAAAAAAACTGTAGAAAATCTGGCAGCGCTCCAGCTCTAATAGATAGGGTGAAAGGAGTCCGCCTGCGATCCTTCTCCAGGAGGTGGGGATTGAAGGGAGTCGCCGATTGTCAGTCGGATCAGGCTGTGCACACGGGGATTGAACGGGACGAGTCTGGTAAAGGATCACGAAATAAACTGACGGGACGGGACCCTGGCGAACTTTTGGAGAAGGAAAATAAACCGGATTGAAGTCTGACGGTTGTCGGGAGGGAAAATTCTTGAGTTTTCTACAACATTTCCCCGGATATTAAACATCAAGAGAAGTAGGAAATGGCTGAGAAACTGATCCTCGCTTTACTGGCCATTTCCACGGCCGGGGTGACCCGGGGCACAGGTAAGCAACGCTCCTGAGGTGGTTTGCTCTTTATTGTTCCCGAAACCTCTCGCCTCCTTCAAAACCTATCTCTTTAACCAAGCTTTTGGTCACCTGTTCTAATATCGCCATATCTGGCTGGTGCCAAATTTTGTTTGATAACGCTCCTGTGAAGGTCCTTGGAACATTTTACTTATAAATGCAAGTTGTATTGCTGCTTCAGGTGTGTTTTTAGATCAGTGATGGAGCAGATTAACACGGGGTTTTACTGTTGCAGCCCAGTTGGCATACACCAGCTCCGCTCAGTGTATAGCACTGAATTAAACCTGGTTATCATTGATATCCCGCAGCTGTCCCTGTTTCATAATGGCCCAGAAATTGCTTAAAAAAAGAATGAAGAGCTCAACAGCGCTCACCGTTGTTAGTGTGAAATTGAGGAGCAAGTTTCGATGTTTGCACACGAGCAGTGTAATGCGGAAATCCAGAACTTGCTCTTTTGGATTCGCCCGGTGATGTGACGGTTTTGATTTAAAGGGCAATCGCCGACTGCAATCAGTGGAAACAATGGACCAGCGCCAACTTCCTCTTGTGACCAGCTGGAAAGTAAATAATAGCCCAGAAATTACTCGGTGCGGTGAAACAACAGTGTCTCCACTCTGTAGGTTTATACCAACCCATTAATTTTACTGGGTGCACTTTGTCTAATAGGAAGTGTAGACGAGCCCAGCAGTTGCTCCAATGAGCTAAGACCCATGGGAGGAATGAGAGGATCACGCTCTCCCCTCGACCAATCATATTGCAGCATTTTTGACAAACTGCGAAGAGTTTCTGCAGGCTGGAAATTAAAATCCAAGAAGTGAAAGGTACAACATTTGTAAACACAGTTTTAGACAGCGAGGAAAAAGAGGGTAAGAAATAATCAAATTAAATAAAAGAGACAGAAGGGAAAAGTTTTATTTTTTATAATGACTGAAAACCTTTTTAAAAAAAGGAGTAATGAGACTCCATATTTTTAAAAGTTAATTTTTAGTTGTTTGGCAGTCATTAAGTCATTAAAACTTAGTTTAGACCTGGTATGTTTTAAACCTACCTGTTTTGTGGCGATATTAGTTACTTTCCAGCTGGGCAGAAGAACTAGTTGGCACTAGTCCGTTGATTGCAGCCAGCGATATCCCTTTAATTTGAATCTGTCATCGCCGGCAAACCAGGAGCAGCAAGATCTGGATCTCCAGGTTTGTCTGTCTGCGCATGTGCAAACATCGGAACTTGCTCCTCAATTTCGCCACGAACAACGGTGAGCGCTGTTGAGCTCAGGTGGGCATAGGGCGAAGTGAGCACCAAAGCTGCCCTGACCTTGGCAGCGTGAAGCCTGGGAGGTTTTAACTCTTGGGCTTCATCGACATGCCCCCAGTCAGTTGCCTGCCTGAAACCGGCGATAGCTGGCCGACGGATGGGAGCATAATTTTGGGTGGCAGGACGCCACTGGCCAGGAGTGAAGAAATGGTCGCCAGCACTTAACTAAGTCTTGGGGAACAGGTTTTGGGAGGGAGCCTGGGGCAAGAGGGCCAAAACATTCCTTATGGGAACTGGTGGAGCACTTCTGCTCCTCCTGGGCCCATAAGGCAAGTTTGGAAATTTTTTTTTAAAAGTTAGCTGTTTGGGCACTTCTAGCCCCAAATCCTATTCCCACTGTCTGCACCTGGCAGGAAAACCATAATGGCTTCCCTGCTCAGGTTACCAGTTAAAGTTGCAGTCAGGTCCTGATCATGCCATCGGACCCCCATTTGCAAGTATAAAGAAGGACCCCGTCGGTTCCAGGTGGGTGTCCTTGCCACCTGCTCAGAAGAGGAGGCTAAAATAGAAGACAGCGGGAATGGAGCACTAAGTCAGCAGGTAAGTCTTCAGGCCGATTTTAACTGCCTGTCCACCTGGTTTCTGCCATGTTAGTAGGGTTAAAATAATCCTGACTATCTCTGTCCCTCCTTCTCACTGTATCTCAGGCATTAATATTTTTTAAGCTTTTAAAATTTGTTGAAATCCTTATTTTGGACATTAGCTATCCTCATATTCATGCTTCGTGCTTTTTTTTTGAATATCTGTGTGTTATTTGGAGTCACAACTTTGGTCTCAATAGAAGGGAACCCTGTTAATAAATGGAAGGTGGCCAAAACAAAAAGATCAGCGGATTTGAAATTGGTGAGAAAATCAAAGTGCAAGTAATATAAAAAGATGCCAAAATTCCTAGCATTTGATGAAGGGAAAGACTGCTGTCTTTTAGATTAAAGGATGTTTCTTCCACATGTGAAGTTAATGTACCAATGGATCTCTGTTAGAAGGGAGACTTAATGAAAGTTGAAACTATGAATTTATGACTTTTTTTTAAAGGTGTCTGTATCAATCCTCCACAATTGGAAAATGGCTCGCCAACCGATGAATCTATTTCTCAGAACACATTTCCTGTGGGTGCTAAGGTTACTTACCGCTGTTTCAAAGGTTACATGTTTCAGGAAGGAAGTTTAAGACATGTTACTTGTCGGCAAAATTCAACTTGGTCACCATTACAGGCCACTTGCGAACGTAAGTAATGAACAATTTTATTCCCTCTCCTCCCTCGTCCAGAATTTCCCTTTGCATATTTTGTCTCATAGGAAGCACCTCGTGTTACAGTACATTTCCATGGAGATGAGCAGCCATTCAGTACTGCACACAAGAGGCCATTCTTGTATGTGAGCCTGGGTGATGGCAAGTAGCTCAACAGTAGGCTGCAACATAATTTGGCCTTGTTCATTTTCTTAGCCAACATACAGTAAACTCCCAGCAGGGATCACTGGATAGTGATCAGGAATGGGAACCACTTCTTTTTCTACTCATTTACCCTGGGTGCTGATGACACATGGGTATTGGGGTGTTTTTCAAAATTGTGTTTGACATGCCTTTTGTTCACAAAATACCAACTTTGAGTAATGGAACAAATGCCTGGTAACAATGGAAACTGGGTATATAACTTTTAAACAGAGATAACTTGTTGTTTGTTAAATTTTGGCAGGTTATTTTTGGATATCTTCACCATAATTAAATTGCTGGATATTGAAGATTGTTGATTTCCAACCTTAGTCACCAAGAAGGGTATTAATGGTCCTTAGTTAAATCATGCTCCTCCTCTTCCTTGTCTTTCTTCCCTTTTGATTTACCTATTAAAATCCAACCTGATCCAGATGATATATTTCTCACTGAACCAGCTATATTGGAATTTGCTGTTTTCATTTGCAAATCAAGGTTGAGCAGAAGTAAAGTTAAATGATAAAGGTTCTTATTTGTAACTTCTAATACTGGAACATAAGCTAGGTTAATCACTGCGTGCCGGAAATTGGGTCAGCTATTAAATCCAAAGATCAGGGCACAGCTGAGTAAGTAATCTTGTATCTGAACCTGTTTGTGTACTACAGCCAGCATTTTGTTTTAAAATAGAACTTAACCTGTACTTTACAGAATTAAAACGTTAGATACGTCCCATCCTGACTATCTGGTCCATTAACTAAAGCTCTCAATCTGATCTGAATATGACAGAGAGAGCTTTGGACCAATGAAGTGATGGAGGACCAACCATGGGAATGGAGGGAATCTTTATCAAAGCTTATGGCCACACCCCTCAGCATCTTTCGAGTGACTCCTTCCCAAATGCCACTTGTTACTTCCTTGCTTTTGTATTGTTGGTCTCTAGATACAAAACGAAAGATTTTGTTTGCTTTTTTTGGCCTTATTTATTTTGCCACCTTCTTAAGTTCATGTATATTTACATATCAAGATCCCTCTGTTCCTGTAAGCCAAATAAAATCTACCCATTTTAGGTCTATTTCCTTTCTCTATTCTTACTTCCAAAATATATTAGTTCACATTTTTGTGCATTGAACTGTATCTGCCACATGGACCATGGGCACATTCTATGTGTGATTCTTGTACTTGTGATGGCAACCCGAATGCCACTAGTAGCTCTCCCCAATAGACATAGTTGTTTCTAGCAAGGAAATAATTCCTAATCAAGGGTTATGGTTCAGCCTCCCAAGCATCTGATGCATGGCTATCCATAAAACTGGTGCTAAATGTTGCAGGAAGCACCAACAACTTCTGCACATTGAGGTCATATTATCTAAACAGTTTTTTTGAAGATGTTACAGACATAGTGGACATGGGAAATACATTTGATACGAGACTTGGATTTCAGAAAGTTTTTGATAAGGCTGCATATGGATGAATAACAGCTAAATTAAGGTGTCACAGATGAGGAGTTAAAATGTGCCAGATGGATATTTGGTTTAAAAACAGGAATTCTAAGGTATATGTAGGGTATCCCAGAGATCAGTTTCAGGATCCTTCTATTTTTAATATAGATCAGAAGCAGGGACAATGGTATTGTAAGCAAAATCTCGAAGTTCACTTTTGATACTTTTGCCCTGCCTCCTTTTTTAGTAACTCGAGTCAAGTGAAGTATCCCACCAGATAGTCAGTATCACTGCTGTTAACTTTAACTTTTGTGACACTGGACATATTTCCCAGTCTTCAAAGTGGATATGTCCATTTCTACCTGCTGGTCTGTGAGAAAAAGATTTCAAGTGTTTACCCTCTCTAACAGATCTTGAACCTCATTCATAATTTCTTCGTTATGTAGACAGGGTCCATTTGTGTGCCTGGTGCGAATCCAAGATTTCTTACTACAATTAGTATTGATTGAATCCATTAGAGAATGTGAAACACATTCATCACCATGTACACCTGGGTGTGGCCACCTCTGAAATATTACAATAGTTACTCAAAAGTTAATAACGTGATTGCATAATCAGCCATAATGTTAGTGGTGAAAGAGGGAGTGCTATGATGGTAGTTCATGGAGATGATCCCCACATAGCAAGTTTACGGTTTGTGCCATGCTGTTAAGAATCGGCAAAATTGTAAGACAGGCAATTCACCTAGAAAGAGAAGAAAAAATGGGCAATTTACCCAAGTGCTTGTGCACAAAGAAGAGGCGGAGTGGCCCATAAGTGGATGAGATTTTGGTGGTCGGACAAATTCGCTGTTGCACTGTTCTACATGCCTGACTGTGTCTGGCTGATACACAGTTCATTTTAGTTTTGTTCCTAAATATGTTTGCAACCCCTCCCTCCTCCAAAAAAGGTTTTTTAGTAACCTAATTTGAGTTGGGGATTGGAATGCCTAACTGGACAGCAGCGTCCTTTGTCGACTGATTAAAACTGTTGTGGGTTCAAGCTACACGTGAGGAACTGAGCATATAATCTAGGACGGCACTTCAGATTGCTGCATTGTTGGAGATACCGTTCTTTGGATGAGAGATTAAACTGAGGGTTCGTCTCTCTGGGTGGACATTAAAGGTCCAGTGACATTATTGAAAGTGTTTTGTCCCAGTGTCCAGGGCAACATGCTTCCTTCAACCAACATCACCAAAAATAGATTAAGCAGTCATTCATCTCATTGCTGTTTGTGGGAGCTTCCTGTGTGCAAAATGACTGCTATCTTTGCTTAAGTAACAATGACTGCACTTCAGAATACTTTCTTGCAGGTGAAGCAATTTGGGCATTTCTGAACGATGTGTTAAGAGGCTATATAAATGCAATCTTTCTTTTCTTTACCTGTTACTCAATGATATCCCAAATTTGATGAGAAGGTTGCTGAATTTCTGCACATCTTCCAGATAAGAACATAAGAAATAGGAGCGGGAGTAGGTCGTAGAGCCCTTCGAGCCTGCTCTGCCATTCAATAAGATCATGGCTGATCATCGACCTCAACTCCACTTTCCCACCTGATCCCCATATCCCTTGATTCCCCTCGAATCCAAAAATCTATCCGTCTCAGCCTTGAACATTATCAACGAATTAGCATCCACAGCCCTCTGGGGTAGAGAATTCCAAAGATTCACAACCCTCTGAGTGAAGAAATTCCTCCTCATCTCAGTCTTAAATGGCCGACCCCTTATCCTGAGACAATGCCCCCTGGTTCTAAACTCTCCAGCCAGGGAAAACAGCCTCCCAGCATCTACCCTGTCAAACCCCCTCAGATTCTTATATGTTTCAATGAGATCACCTCTTATTCTTCAAAACTCCAGAGACTATAGGTCCATTCTACTCACCCTGTCCTCATTTATCCATTAGTCTGGAAATGTTCTAGCATGGCTTTAATGGAGCTAACCATTATTAAAATAAAGCTGGATCCTTTCACTGAGTTTGGAATGACTGGTAAAGGTTTCCCTACATATGTGCATTGGGAGATTGCTTTTAAAGTACATTCAAGGCAAAGTTATGAAATTATCATTGAAGTGAATCTTTTATTTGCATTGCTAATAAAACTTGAAAATAAATCTCAGAATTCAGGCAATCTGAATTCTGGAAAAATGTGCAGTATTTTTCATCTTAATGTTAAACTTCTGTGAATTGTATTCAAAATCCTATTGAGAATGTGGCATATTTTAACCTCTCCACTCTTTCCCCAACATTTTTTCTATCTAGCAAAAAACTGTGGTAATCCTGGAGAGATTCTGAATGGGTATTATAATGCATCAAGTACCACTTTTGGAAATAAAGCTACTTTTTATTGTGATGAAGGGTGAGTTATCAGTATATCAGTTACTAAATCTAAGAAGGAGACCACTTGCTCTTTGTGTTTCTGACTGCTATTATCTGTGTGTCCTCTGAATATGACTTCCTGTTCTATGCACAGTAATTTTGTTGTATTCTACACCTTGCTGTAACTTGGTTGTCCAATTATTGTCAAATTATGGACAGTTTTTGTTGTGAATTTTCACCCACTAACTATGGGATGGAGTGTCCAAACTCCTATCACTTTGATCCTTTGACAATTATTACAAAAAGGAGACATTTAACTTGTTGATCCCTGGATCTATAGTCCGGGGGTTCAAAATCGAAATATGGTGTTTGCCTGTTACTTAAAATACCTAATATTCGCTGCAGTTCAACTCCGTGAGCCAAGATACACCAATATTTTTCTTATGATAGGCTGACCAAAATCCAATAATAACAACTTGCATTTATACAGCACCTTTAACGTAGTAAAAACATCCCAAGGCACTTCACAGGAGCATTATCAGACAAAATTTAACATCGAGCCACATAGAAGAGATATTAGGACAGGTGACCGAAAGCTTAGCAAAGAGGTAGCTTATAAGGAGTGACTTAAAGGAGGTAAGAGAGAGGCAGAGAGGTTTCGGGAGGGAATTCCAGAGCTTAGGGCCGAGACAGTTGATGGCATGGCCGCCAATGTTGGAGCGTTGAAAATCGGGGATGGGCGAGAGGCCAGAATTGGAGGAGCGCAGTGATCTCGGAGGGTTTTCGGACTGGACAGTAACAATACAGTTTATTTTGATTTCTCGTCTGACCTTTTGCTAATGAAGCGCAGTACGTAATTTGCCATTTCTTAGCGAACGAAAGTATTGTGTTGACAATTTTGTAGATTTAATCATTATAATCCTTAAATTTCTTTTCTGATCAGCACACTGCCCCTGTTCTGTTTAATTTCTGATTGATAATCGGTGACTTTCATTTTCCTGCAGCAGCTTGTTTTTCTTTTTCCAGGTACCAGATGGTTGGAAGGCCATACCGGTTTTGCACAGCTGACGGATGGGATGGCCAGGTTCCAACATGTGAACGTAAGTTAGAGTTCTAAATTGAGTAGAATGGTTGATTTTGTTTTTATGTTTGAAATGATCGAACCATACGAAAGGAATTAAAATATCTGGAATGTTGGCTTCACATGTTAGCTTTTTACTTACAGTATTTTGATGACTCCTAGGTTAGGGTACTGACTTTCCAGTGTAGCCAGAAAAAAAAATATTTTGGTTCAACATTTCATCCCTAAGAACATTAAGTACACGGACTGCAGCGGTTCAAGAAGGCTGCTCACCACCACCTTCTCGAGGGCAATTAGGGATGGGCAATAAATGCTGGCCTCGCCAGCGACGCCCACATCCCGTGAACGAATTTTAAAAAAGCATAGAATGAAAATGGTCACTTAAGTAACTACTTCCATGTACCATTTGCACTCTTCTTACTTATTAATCCCCTTGGTGAAAGTAGTCTTTAAAGGAGCATTGAATAGCACAGTGATCATGGGTGGGTGTGAAACGGGAAGGGTGAAATTTGAACCAGAAGCCATGTTGAATGAGTCAGAGCGAGAGACGGGTGCTGAGAAAAGAGATGTGGCTGTGAAAGTGAGTTTCAGCAGATACTTGATCAAAGACAAGCAGAAAGGGATAGCAATGAAGGTAAACAGGTGGAATGAGACAGGCAGAAGTCACAGTGAAGAGAGGAATAGAACTTCAAGGCTGGCATACCTGGAAGAGCAATAGCTGCAAATTAATCAATACAATTTTTAAAAAATACTGCAGATACGATTTTTGTTTCAGATTTCCAGCATCTGCAGTATTTTGCTTTTTACTTGCTTTATTAAAGTAGGTAAATGAACATGAAACAGTATAAAACAGTGAGTCAAATATCTTAATTCTGGTTAGCATTAGCACTGGTGCAAGTTTCTTGGGAGCAGAGTGTAGTGGACCTGACTTCATTTGCGCTGTGTATGAAGCACTGGTCCCTGAAATCCAAGCATCAATGGCTGCAGCAGGTGACATAGCTCCATCATTCCACAAAATAATGATCTAAAACATCAGCTCTATCTCCCCGTTAATATGAGGCATCATTCAAATGTCATTATAATTATATAGTAGGTTCTATACAATTTGGAGTTATAACTGTTAACAATCCTAACACTTATTATTAGCTAAAAGCCACATATATTTCTGTCACCAAAGATACTCGAACACATTACTTAATTCAATGCTTTAAAACCTACAATAGTTTAATAATAATTGTTGCGTCATCAACCACTTACAAACCTCCTCCGATTGTAGCTAGCAATTTCATGCACAAAATGTACGTGTGTTTTAAATGGGCATAAATATGGAAATCTGTACAATCTTTACAAAAACGTCAGTCAGTTTCAATAAGCTCCAAATATTTTATTGAGCAAGTTACATAAATTATGAAGGAGATAGCACGCGACAGGTCCGTAGATCGATGCGACCCTCATGGGTAAAGCAAGCAATCTGATCTACCAAATGGTTTGAGATTTACATGATTGTAGAGTTTCATTAATTGTACAGGTTGTATGTTTTAAGGACTACAAGTCATCATCCCATTTGTGGATTGAATATTTTGGGGAAAAAATAACTTTACAGACCCGAATAAATGAACACAATATAGCTCATTCTAAAATATTAAAGTTACTTATTTTAGGGAAATGTTGGTTAAAGACAGGGCCGCAGTTAATTTTGAAAACTTTGAAGTACTTCAATTAAAGATAATGAAAGCTGTTAAACAGAGGGCCGTTGGCTTCATGTTGAAATTGCTCAAAATGTTGATTTTGGTGACAATGTAGTTTTATGTTGGAAGTTTGTGTGTGTGTGTGTGTGTGTGTGTGTGTTTCCTAATTCTCATTTATTTTTATCTCAAGTAAAGCGGAGCAAAAACATTCTTCAAATTAACAAAAATACTGCCTGATCAAAATGTAATCTAGTGTTCTCTTGTGGTAAAGTGTGGCAATTACTAATGTACTTTTAGTGGCAAATACTGAGTTACAGGTCTAGAATTTATGAAACACACATAACAAACCTGATGCATGTGGATATTTTGATGCAGGAAAATGTGAAATCCTTAATCTTATCACTGGAACCACTCACAGCCCGTGACTGGCTTCAGGCCCTGTGCAATTGCATGGGTTGCACTGCCATAACGCCACCTCTACAATGCAGAGAAAGATGATGATTAGCCAGGCTCACAAACCTGCTGAAGGTTATACAGCTCATCATTACAGCAGGTTGGTGAGCACCTGAAATGTTTTGTGGAAGGTGCTGTTTTGCATCTGCCGAATCAATGTCTACATCTTAGCAGTTGGCTGTGATGTTCTAATTTGACGTGGAGGTTTTTGATTATCTGGAAAAATCTTTTGTCCTTAAAGATTTGCGTTGAGGATGCTTTGATCTTCCTTTTATACGCCAGCAATATAAAGTTGGCTCACAGATAACGGTCTCCCAAATTCCAAATTAAAACAGTATCAATACAAAAGCAGTTTGTAATTCTCCCCCTGCCCACCCCCCCCCCCCCCCAAACAAATCCAGCTAATATCGATACTTCACTGTGAGTTATGGGGCAGGTGAAGAGAAGTGGGAATATCCATTCTCTGCTCTGTGTTGGTTTACCAGTGTGCTTTGCCACTGAGGCAATTGATTTTAATCCCTGAAGCATTTGATTTGACAGTATGTTTGAGACACTGACTGAATTTCATTTTTCCCCAGCAATCATATGTCCTGATCTTCCACCAATTAGTAATGGGACAGTTTCATCACCCGTAGGAGAGTTCTGGACTTTTGGAATGATAGCGACATATTCATGTGATAGTGGCTATTCATTGATTGGTGCAGGAAGCATTGCTTGTACAAAGACTGGAAAGTGGGACAAGGACCCACCAACGTGTAAAGGTACTTAACTATGGATCAGAATTAGTTTCAATTGCCTTTTTTCCTGCAGAAATGAGGCAGCTTGAAACATAGTTTGCATTAACTATTTACGTGTATCACAATTTTATTGTCCAATTGCACTACTAACAGCTACCGGCTTAATCATTTGCAAACTGTTGCAGTATTACCAGAAATGAAGGAGTGGTTTTCTGTGAAATTAACAGTTTTTGTAATCATTGTTTGTTTTCTTTTACTGTAAATTGTTCTGAATATAAGATTTTGTGTTACTAAGATTCCCTCTAAATGCAATACCTGAGACTTTTAGCTCCCACATGATCTTATACCTGAAATAGCCTGAATCGTCTTGCAGAATAGAAGCAATATTTCTTCGGGTACCAGCCTTGGCTCAGTAGTAGCACTTTTGCCTCTGAGTCAAGAAGTCATGGGTTCAAGCCCTACTCCAGTGACTTGAGCACATAATCTAGGCTGACAATTCATTGCAGTTCTGAAGGTGCCATCTTTTGGATGAGACATTAAACCGAAGCCCTATCTGCCCCCTCAGCTGGACTTAAAAGATCCCACAGCACTATTCAAAGAAGAGCAAGGGAGTTCTACCGGTGTGCTGGCCAATATTTCTCCCTCAATCAACATCAATAAAACAGATTATCTGGTCCTGTATTTACTTGCTGTTTGTGGGATCATGCTGTGTGCAAATTGGCTGTCTTGTTTCCCTACTTTACAACAGTGACTGCACTTCAGAAATACTTTATTGGCTCTGAAGAGCCTTGGCATGTTCTGAGGTCATGAAAGGCGCAATATAAATGCAATTTTTTTTCTTAATTTAGTGTTTATATAATTACTGATACTATGATGTGTGGGTTATTAAAGGTTCTTTGCCAGAACTACCATGTTTTCACTCATCTGTAGACTGATTCTATTCCTCAGAAAGGATGCAGTGCTATTTTATCCAGCACCAGCCAGATTAGATAAAAAGCAAAAAACAGCAAATGCTGGAAATTCTAAACAAAAGCAGGAGGTGCTGGAAACACTCCTCGAAACATAGAAAATAGGAGCAGGAGTAGGCCATTCGGCCCTTCGAGCCTGCTCCGCCATTCAATTTGATCATGGCTGTTCCTCTATCTCAATACCATATTCCTGCTCTCTTCCCATACGCCTTGATGCCTTTTGTGTCTAGAAATCTATCTTTTTTTTAAGCTGGTCAGTCGGTTCTGATGAAGGGTGACAACTGAAACGTTGACTTGTCTGTTCTCTCCACCGATGTAACTGAACTGCTGAGTGTTTCCAGCATTTTATTTTTGTTCCAGCTAAATTAGAAGTGTTCTCAACCCATTTACAAGATCCCAAGATATCTAGCATCTATCCAGAATTTATCCCCAAAGTCTCCACCCCCCGCACATCCTCCATTGTAGCATACAATGGGTTTTAAATGCGTCAGGGTTGTTGCCTCCATTACTCTATCAGAGAGCCATTCTAACCTGCGCTTCATAGTTTTTGTTTCTCATCAGTGATGGTGCTGGAGAATGGGACATTTTCCCACTTTTATCACCCAGTGTCATCAACCATGTTCATGTCTACTTGACAATGGACAGATACAGAAGAAAGCTCCCTCTGCTGTGTCCCTAGGATGGACCTCAACCTCAGCCTTAGTACCGAATCCCTTCCTGCACTGTCTGATTTTTCTTCCATTTCCCAACCAGCCATCCTTGTGGACTTTGAGTGAGATTTGTCAGGTGATTGCCCATGTTTACTAGTAACGAGACAAGCCTTTAACAAATGTCATTAGGATGCTTACATATGACAAAGAGACTTTCATCCCTCCCATTAGTCTGGACTGATACCAAATCGAGACCATGGATGTGAAATGAGAGTGTGATTTGACTTTGTCTACCATCCAGTTTCTCCCCCTCCCTCTCCCGTCAACTCTACTTGGTGCTTTTTTGCTTGTTTGTATTTCTGTTTGGAAGTATTAGAATATTGATCAGTTATAGGAACCCAAGTTCGCACTGATATATTTTACATGCTAACGTAATTGTGATATATTCAGTCGAGACTAAATGATGAAGTGTACAAGCTGCTGTCATGAAACTCCGGTTCTTCCTCATTGGTTCATCTTTCACCTAAAAAAACAAATAGACTATCCATCCAGATAGTATTGAAGGACTCAGTCCTTTTTAAGACTTTTTATTTTTGCAAAGTCATGTGGCCGTATAGGAGAGGAGAAATGTGTTTTTTAACTTTGTGATCTGTAATCTGTTTGTGGACTGTTACCACAGCAACTACATATCTTGGAACACTAATACAAAGTTTTATTTTCACAAGTGTCAACTTTTGTAAAATTATTCTGTTGCACAATCTCTTTGATATAACTTCAGACTCTAATCTGTGAAGCATGGTGATTCTTCAAAATCTTTCCACTCATTTAAGTTAACAATGCAGTTACTGTAGTGCTAAAAGTCCCCTGGAGGATTTTGAGATGGGTGTGGAAAAGTTACTTGATCAATTACGTGGACTGAAAACTAACAGATCCTGTGGGCCAGATAGCATATATCAGGTGCAGGCAATTATAGACCCATTAAGCTAACACCAATAGTGGGTAAAGTAATCGATTCCATACTATATACCTATATAACAATCGTCTAATAAGAGACTGTCTACATGGATTTAGAATATGAAGGCCCCACTTAAAAACCTCCTTGACTTTTGAGAATATTGCAAATAAAGTGGATAGTGTAATTCCCTATTTGGACTTCTGGAAAACCTTTGAGGAGATACCACATAATTACTGGTAAAACTCAAATTTATGGGTATTCAATGTAGGACTTGGGACTGGATAACAAATTAGATATAAAGTAAGAAACTAAGTACTCATGTGAGTGTAGTGCCAGATTGGGTGAAAATGGAATACCACAAGAATCAGTGTTTGGGACTCTTATTTAACGACATGAATGACACTGATGCAGAAATGAATTGTAGGGTTATTAAATGTACAGTTGATATTAAAATAGAGAGGACAATAGGATTGAAGGATGCTGTTTTTTTGCAAAATGATTTAGACTAGTTATGCAAGTGGAGAAATCCAGGATATTGCATGTTGGCAGAAAGAATGAACAAGATGGATGAATATCACAAAGAAAGAATTTGCTCACGGAGCTTTTGAGTGACTGTAGACCTGTCACTGCTAATAATGACACTATGGAGAAACAATTAAAAAAACAACTAATTTGTTGGGATATGTGGCTAGAAAAGTGTAGTGTAAGCCTCCTGAGATCAGTCTGAGGCTTTAAAATGCACTGGAATACTGTGTACAATTGTGGTTACCACACTTCAAAATGGGGATGCATATGTTCGAGGATGCAGTTATTTATGAATAAATGTTCTATCTATTCCTCAAAATCCATAAGTTTCTTGAACGGTCAAACATTTGCAGATTTATTTAGTACATAGTACATGCAATAGTGCTTGAGTATACACTTAATCATTTGTTAGTTACAATCACATCGGATGATTGTGGGATTCAGATGCTTTTCTTAGCTCTATATTCAGGGCAAACAAACCCTTCGAATCCGAATTCTGGTCACAATTCACTGATTTATATCACTTTCTTGATCACAAATCACAAATCTAAATGTCATTATAAGGCACAGTCTATTCACTCCTTGTTCTCTGACAACTGCTTATATTATACAGATGTATAACATGTAACCAATGGGTCAAGTTATACTATTGCTTGACATGAGTAAAAATGACTCTAGTTTCTACTTTCTCAGGCTTTTATGGCAACCTCTGCTTTCTCTTTCAATGTTCATATCATGAGAAATATGCAGGTGTTATTTCAAGTGTATTCTCGTTTCTCACTTTTTTTCTCTTGTTCTCGCTCTTCGCCACGCCTGCCCGTGCGTGCGGTCTCCCCCTCCCCGCACGCGCCGCCCCCCACCGCCTGCGATCTCGCCGCCCCGCGGTCTTCCTCCCCTCCCGTGCGCGCCGTCTCCCTCCCCTCCCCACCCCTCCCGCGCGCGCCGTCTCCCTCCCCTCCCCTCCCGAACCAGCTGTCTCCCTCCCCTCCCCTCCCACTTTTAAGATGGAAGCAAGACCCTGTATATTACTTCAATAACAAAATGCTGCGGATGCTGGAAATCTGAAATAAAAACAGAAATGCTGGAGAAGCTCAGCAAGTCAGCATATTACTTAGTGGAAACTAATGCATTGCTCTTTTTGGCAGCTGTTAAATGTCATCGTCCTGAAGACCCTGCAAATTGTCAAATAATGGCAGGCCTTGGACCTACATACAAATATCGGGAGACAATCACCTACCGCTGTACTGAAGGTTTTGAAATGATTGGAGAGAGTGTCATTATATGTAGTGAAAATAGCACATTTGTGCCACGACCACCTACCTGTGAACCACGTGAGTAACCATTTCTTGAGCTTGAGGATCAAACCAAACGATGTGGGTGGAACTTTATTCAAGTCTGTTAAAACTATAAATGTTTCAATGTCATGTGGATTTTTTCCCCAATTGACATTGGCACATCGACCTATTTCTTCCTTCTCACTCCTACAATGAGTTTTTTATCGAATGAAAATTGAATATTTTCGAATGGCCTAATCAGCAAAGGAAACTTAATGGTTGAATGCCGACACGGATCCCATTTAAAATACAAGGTTTTATAGTCACAAACACATGCATGTATATTTATTTCATTGAGGAACTGATGGAATCATAGAATTTTACAACATGGAAGGAGTCTATTGAGCCCCTTGGGCCAGTGTCAGCTCACTGGAAAAGCTAATTACTTTGACTGTTTAACCTACCCTTTCTCCATACTTTTTCTTTTTCAAAATATTTATCCGCTATTATCGATTCTTCTTTCATCTCTGTTTCTGGTTTGGCATTCCAACTCTGCAGTAATAATAAAAAATAACTCCTAAACTCTCCCTTTGTTCTTTTGGTGATATTGAATTTATGCCCTCGAGTTACTGATTCAGTCACCAGTGGAACTAGTTTAACCCTATTTATCTGATCAAACCTCTTCATAATTTTGAACAGTTCTTTCACATCTCCTCTTGCCCTTCTCTGTTCTAATGAAAAGATCCTTAGTTTCTGTGGTGTCTCCTTATAATTAAATTGTAACTGAATTAGTGAGTAGAAATTTCCCACACATATTACAAATACAGAGAAGGTTCCTCACAAAGTTATATGTTATGAACCCAAATCATCGGAAGTCCAGGAACACTCAAAACAACATGTTGCAGCAGATCCAAAAGGTCCACAGAGGCTCCATTATTAGGCTCCATCGTAGAACCATTGAAGTTTGCAACACGTATTTGCAGAAGAACAGTTGAAGATTAGTGAGCTTCTCCTTTAACACGGTTATGGTTCAAGACATTCATTGCCCTGATATGTCAGTATTATCCAGTGACACTGATCCCACCATCCAAATTATACATCCCAATAACATGTGACTGTGTCGAATTGTATTATTACCACAGGCACTGATGTATTCAGTAGAAAATAGTGCAGAATTCTCATTGGGTAAAACAATGGCACAAGTGCTTTTTTTAAGAAATCACTTTGTAGCATACCTGGTGCAACGATTTGATGTATTTGAATTGCTAATGCAATCGTATGTGGAATTAATAAGCATAGTTATAGGTACGATTCCAAGAAACAGGTACTTTTCAGTTGAACACAGATCTATCTTGCATCATTAATGATTTTAGGTTTTGTGAAATTGGAGGCCCTGTGGATGATTGCAGTTGCCTTTAGAACAGAAAACTCCCTCCACTTGAATGCTTTGAACACTTCATTTTGAACATCAGTCCTTGAGTGATCTGGGTTACTAAATTGTTCTTTGAGGACCCCAAACATTTGCTCTATGATTTGATCATTGTGGTTTAAGGTGTTTATTGGCTGTTTCCTTGTATAATATGGTCATGAGCGATGTTTTTAGGCTCCAGCCATAACTCTCCAAAAATAGCTTTGTGAACCCCTATAGTAGTAATTAATCAAACATTTCATGCTTTGTTTTATGGCAATTGTTCTCAAACTGTTTCAGATCACGTCCCACCTAAAACTTCTTTTGCACCCCACTAAGCAATAAGTGCAATAAACGATGCTCATCTGCCAGAGCACGAAAGAAGTTCTAAGTCGAGCATTGCCCTTACTTGATTTATCCATGTTGATGGCTCACCATTTGTGAAACTTTTTTATTTATAGTAATAGTTTCCTTTGTGAGTTGGATGATTAACTTTTTTTATTGTTTCTCATACACAGGTATTGTCCCCACTACCACGACTACCACTGGTAGGTATATTGTTTTGACTTAATAGAGTACTTTAGTTTAGTTTTCATTGTACCTGGCCCATACTTTGAGACACACTCTTTTAGATGCTGTTCTCTTCTGAGTCAGTTGAACAATTTTATATTTTCCCTCCCATTAGGAGCAAATACCATCATAATTACTACTCCTCCTACTGCTGGAGGTATTTGCTCTGACTTAATGGGGTTCTCTACATTGTGCTCTTAAACATTCATTCATTCATACCTATTGATATTGTAAAGGAGGCTACTAAGACTCGTTTGTGTTATGTTATGTCATGTATAATGCAAAGTTACTCTCCAGGTATGCAGGGAATAGGTCACATTTACTATTAAAGGAAAGGAAAACTGTAGACACCTTTGTTCACATTTCATCAGGGTGTTGTTCCAGAATCTTTGTATACTTTTAGAATATATGAATTTGTTCTTCATAGGATGATTTAATAAGCGCAAAAAAAAATTAATCTGTATTATCTAGCATTTCAAGGTAAGTTGACACCAAAATATGAGATTTTGTAAATCCAATAAACAGTGTTAAAATTGCTGATCTCTCAGATGTGTATCTCCACATAGACTGACAGTAGAGCAGGTATAGCTGTGGATCACAAGGAACAAGGTCCACATAGAAATTGCTGCTAAATAGTTGAGAGAAACGTCTATTTTATCAAAACACAAAATGGGCACAAAGGATTTGAGTTTTTGGAAGTGAACAAAGGGGATTTGTTCGTTGTATTTTGAGATCAGTGGGGCCAAGAGTAGCAATGGAAAAAGACTGAGCATTGAGCCAGCAAACGTAAGAGGTGGTTGTTGTTGGTTGGAATTATGAGAGATGCTAAACTCTGTCTTCAAAGGAAGTTAATAAATTTGGAATAATCTTTCACAAACTGAGAACTTAGTGATATCTGGTTCATAACTTTGCAGCAGTGAAGTAGATTTCAAAATCTTGCAAAATTACAGGAAGTAAGATTGAAACTTTTTTGCATACTGCACTTAATTCAAAATGGGTTAATTTGAATTATTAGATAATTTGGATGTTTTAATGCAAAAAAAATCTTCACATTGGACTGTACAGGTATGATTTAATGTTCAATTCATGGGATCATAATGTGTATATTCTGTCCATTGTGTAATTCCTGTGGTCATGTTTCTGGACCTAAAACAACCTGCAGCAAAATTGAAGCCCATGGAATTAAAGGGATAGTGGCAGAGTGGATACAAAATTGGCTAGTTACAGAAAGTAGAGAGTAGTGGTGAACGGTTGTTTTTCGAACTGGAGGGAAGTATACAATGGTGTTCCCCAGGGATCAGTATTAGGAACACGACCCTTTTTGATAGATATATTAATGGACTTGAGTATAAAGGGTAAAATTTCAAAGTTTGCAGATGACACGAAACTCTGAAATGTAGTAAACAATGTGGAGGATAGTAACAGACTGGTGAAATGGGCAGACATGTGGCAGATGAAATTTAACGCAGAGAAGTATGAAGTGATGCATTTTGGTAGGAAGAAAGAGGAGAGGCAATGTAAACTAAATGGTCTAATTTTAAAGGGTGTGCAGGAAGAGAGAGCCTTGAAGGTGTACGTACACAAATCTTTGAAGGTGGCAGAACAAATTGAAAAGACTGTTAAAGCCCAGGAACACATTTGCTTTTTTATCAATAGAGGCATAAAGTACAAAAGCAAGAAAGTTATGCTGAACTTTTATAAAACACTGTTTGAGCCTCAGCTGGATTATTGTGTTCAATTCTGGGCACCACACTATAGGAAGGATGTCAAGGCCATAGAGAGAGTGCAGAAGAGACTTACTAGAATGGTGCCAGGGATAAGGGACTTCAGTTATGTGGAGAGACTGGAGAAGCTGGGGTTGTTCTCCTTAGAACGTAGAAAGTTAAGGTGAGATTTGATAGGGGTGTTCAAGAGCATGAATGGTTTTGATAGATTAAATGAGGAGAAACTGTTTCCAGTGGCAGAAGGGTCGGTAACCAGAGGACACAGATTTGAGCTGATCGGCAAAAGAGCCAGAGACGACATGAGGAATCCTTTTATCACGCAGTAAATTGTAATGATCTGAATGCACTGCATGAAAGGTTGGTGGAAGCAGATTCAATGGTAACTTTCAAAAGGGAATTAGATAAATACTTGAAGGGAAAGCATTTACAGGGCTATAGGGAAAGAGCAGGGGGAATGGGAATAATTGGATAGAATTTTACAGCGGGGAAGGAGTTCATTGAGCCCATTGAACCAGTGTCGGCTCTCTGGAAGTGCTAGTTACTTCAGCTGTTCAACCTTTGGCTTTTTTCCATACTTAACTCCCTCAAACATTTATCCACTTTCCTTTTGAAACTATTACAGATATTTTTTCATCGCAGTTTCTTGTAGGGCATTCAATGTCCCAACAACTCTCTGCAGTAATAATTTTAAAAAGTCTCCTAAACTCTCCCTTTGTTCTTTTGGTGGTTATATTGAATTTATGTCCTCTTGTTACTGACTCAATCACCAGTGGAAATAATTTTTCCCCATTTATCTGATCAAATCTCTTCATAATTTTGAACAGTTCTTTCAAATCTCCTCTTGGCCTTCTCTGTTTGAATGAAAAGGGCCCTAGTTTCTCCGGTCTCTCTTATAATTAAAGCCTCCAATCCTTATTGAATTAGTGAGTAGAAGTTTCCTTCATATTACAAATACAGAGAAGGTTCCTCTCAAAGTTTTTGTTATGTTTGAACCCAAATCATCGGAAGTCCAGGCACACTCAAAACAACGTTACATCAGAACCAAAAAATCCACATAGGCTCCATTGTCGAACCATAGAAGTTTGCAACATGAATTTGCAGAAGAACAGTAGAAGATTCATGTACTTCTCCTTTAACACAATCATGGTTCAAGACATTCATTGCCCTGATATGTCAGTATTAGCCAGTGACATTGATCCCACCATCCAAATTATACATCCCAACAACATGTGACTGTGTCCAATTGTATTATTACCACAGGCACTGATGTATTCAGTGGAAAATAGTGCAGAGTTCTCATTGCGTAAAACAATGGCACAAATGCATTTTTTAAAGAAGTCACTTTTTATCATACCTGGTACAACGATTTGAAGTATTTGAATTGCCAATGCAATGGATCATATGTGGAATTAATAAGCATGGTTATAGATAGGATTCCAAGAAACAGGTACTTTTCAGTTGAACATAGGTCTATCTTGCATCATTATTGATTTTAGGTGTTGTGAAATTGCAGGCCCTGGGGATGATTGCAGTTGCCTTTAGGACAGAAAACTCCCTCCACTTGAATGCTTTGAACACTTCATTTTGAACATCAGTCCTTGAGTGATCTGGGTTACTAAATTGTTCTTCGAGGACCCCAAACATTTGCTCTATGATTTGATCATTGTGGTTTAAGTGCCTGATTATACAGGTGTTTAAAAGCTGTTTCCTTGTATAATGTGGTCATGAGCGATGTTTTTAGGCTCCAGCCATAACTCTCCAAAAATAGCTTTGTGAACCCCTATAGTAGTAATTAAGCATGAAGTGTTTGATTATGTTTCATAGCAATTGTTCTCAAACTGTTTCAGATCACGTTCCACCTAAAACTTCTTTTGCACCCCACTAAGCAATAAGTGCGATAAACGATGCTCATCAGCCAGAACACGAAAGAAGTTCTAAGTAGAGCATTGCCTTTACTTGGTTTATCTATGTGGATGGCTCACTGTTAGCAAAACCTCTTTATTTATAGTAATAGTTTCCCTTGTGAGTTGAGTGATTAACTTTTTTATTTTTTCTCAATCACAGGTATAGTCCCCACTATCATCACTCCCACTGGTAGGTATATTGTTTTGACTGAATAGATTACTCTGAGTTTTATTTTCATTTGTACCTAGCCCATACTTTGAGAAGCACTCTTTTGTAGATGCTGTTTTCTTCTGAGTCAGTTGAACAATTTTATATTTTCCCTCCCATTAGCAGCAAATACCTTCATCATTACTACTCCTCCGACCCCTGGTAGGTATTTGCTCTGACTTAATGTGGTTCTCTACAATGTGCTGTTAAACATTCATTCATTCATACTTATTGATAATGTAAAGCAGACGGCTAAGACTCTTGTATATTATGTAATGTCATGTACAATGCAAAGTTACTCTGTAGGTGTGCAGGGAATAGGTCGCATTTACTATTAAAGGAAAACTGTAGACAACTTTGTTCACATTTCACCAGGAGCTTGGTATACTTTTAGAATATATGAATTTGTTCTTCATAGTACTATTTAAATCTGTATTATCTGGTATTTCAACAGAATTTGACACCAAAATATTTGATTATGCTAAATCCAATAAATAGTGTTAAAATTGCTGATCTCTCAGATGTGTACCTCCACAAAGACTGACAGTAGAGCAGGTATAGCTGTGGATCACAAGGGACAAGGTCCACTTATAGGAATTGCTGTTAAATAGTTGAGAGAAACGACTATTTTACCAAAACCCAAAATAGGCACAAAGGATTTGAGTTTTTGGAAGTGAATGAAGAGGATTTGTTCGTTATATTTTGAGATCAGTGGGGCCAAGAGTAGCAATGGAAAAAGACTGAGCATTGAGCCAGCAAACGTAAGAGGTGGTTGTTGTTGGTTGGAATTATGAGAGATGCTAAACTCTGTCTTCAAAGGAAGTTAATAAATTTGGAATAATCTTTCACAAACTGAGAACTTAGTGATATCCGGTTCATAACTTTGCACCAGTGAAGTAGATTTTAAAATCTTGCAAATTTACGGGAAGTAAGATTGCAACTTTTTTGTATGAAGTTTACTGCTCTTAATTCAAAGTGGGTTAATTTGAATTATTAGATAATTTGGATTTTTTAATGCAAAAACAATCTTCACATTGGACTGTGCTGGTATGATTTAAGGTTCAGTTCATGGGATCATAATGTGTATATTCTGTCTATTGTGTAATTCCTGTGGTCATGTTTCTGCACTTAGACTTTTTAACAAAATTAAAGCCCATGGGATTAAAGGGATAGTGGCAGAGTGGATACAAAATTGGCTTGGGGACAGAAAGCAGAGTGTAGTGGTGAACGGTTGTTTTTCGAACTGGAGGGAAGTATACAATGGTGTTCCCCAGTATCAGTATTAGGAGCTTTGCTCTTTTTGATGTATATTCATGACCTGGACTTCGGTTTAGAGGGTATAATTTCAAAGTTAGCAGATGACACGAAACTCGGAAATGTAATAAACAATGTGGAGGATAGTAACAAACTTCAGGATGACGTGGACCGACTGGTGAAATGGGCAGACACATGGCAGATGAAATTTAACGCAGAGAAGTGTGAAGTGATGCATTTTGGTAGGAAGAATGAAAAGAGGCAATATAAACTAAATGGTACAATTTTAAAGGGTGTGCAGGAACAGAGAGCCTTGAAGGTGCACATACACAAATCTTTGAAGGTGGCAGGACAAATTGAGAAGGCTGTTCAAGCCCAGGATCCCATTTGCTGGCATAAAGTAAAAGCAAACGCAAGAAAGTTATGCTAAACTTTTATAAAACACTGTTTGGGCCTCAGCTGGAGTATTGTGTTCAATTCTGGGCACCACACTTTAGGAAGGATGTCAAGGCCATAGAGAGAGTGCAGAAGAGACTTACTAGAATGGTGCCAGGGATAAGGGACTTCAGTTATGTGGAGAGACTGGAGAAGCTGGGGTTGTTCTCCTTAGAACATAGAAGGTTGAGGGGAGTTTTGATAGGGGTGTTCAAGATCATGAATGGTTTTGATAGATTAAATGAGGAGAAACTGTTTCCAGTGGCAGAAGGGTCGGTACCCAGCGGACACAGATTTAAGGTGATCGGCAAAAGAGCCAGAGGCTACATGAGGAATCATTTTTTTACGCAGCAAGTTGTAATGATCTTAATGCACTGCCTGAAAGGGTGGTGGAAGCAGATTCAATGGTAACTTTCAAAAGGGAATTAGATAAATACTTGAAGGGGAAAGAGCAGGGGGAATGGGAATAAACTGGATAGAATTTTACAGCAGGGAAGGAGTTCATTGAGCCCATTTCACCAGTGTTGACTCTCTGGAAGTGCTAATTACTTAGTCTGTTTAACTACCTTTTCTCCAAACTTTTTTTTCCCTAAAATATTTATCCACTTTCCTTTTAAAACTATTATAGATTTTTTTTTCATCGCTATTTCTGGTACAGCATTCCATGTCCTAACAACTCTCTGCAGTAATAATTTTAAAAAGTCTCCTAAACTCTCCCTTTGTCCCTTTGGTGGTTATATTGAATTTATGTCCTCTTGTTACTGACTCAATCACCAGTGGAAATAATTTTTCCCCATTTATCTGATCAAATCTCTTCATAATTTTGAACAGTTCTTTCAGATCTCCTCTTGCCCTTCTCTGTTCTAATGAAAAGGGCCCTAGTTTCTCTGGTCTCTCCTTATAATTAAAGCCTCTAGTCCTTATTGAATTAGTGAGTAGAAGTTTCCTTCATATTACAAATACAGAGATGGTTCCTCTCAAAGTTTTTGTTATGTATGAATCCAAATCGTTGGAAGTCCAGGCACACTCAAAACAACATGTTGCATCAGAACCAAAAAATCCACATAGGCTCCATCGTAGAACCATAGAAGTTTGCAACACGTATTTGCTGTAGAACAGTAGATTAGTGAGCTTCTCCTTTAACGCAGTGATGGTTCAAGACATTCATTGGCCTGATATGTCAATATTATCTAGTGACACTGATCCCTCCATCCAAATTGAACACCCCAACAGCATATGACTGTCCAATTGTACTATTACCACAGGATGTATTCAGTGGAAAATAGTGTACAGGAATTAATAAGCATGTTTATAGATGGGATTCTAAGAAACAGGTTCTCCGCTTTGAAGTCAGTTCAGATCAAAACACCCAATTTTATTACACAAGTTTAGTGTTAGTGCAAAGTTAAAATTTTTTTCCACCGATGCTAAACTTGGAATATATGTACACCCAAAGTTCCTTATACTTAAGACATGTAATTTTAATTATGAACTTTGTTCCATTGCGAGGCCTGTCTTTCCCATTTTGTCATTGGATGGATTGATGATAAAGTTATAATACTGCGTGTGTGTCTCGTGAATAATTATATCCGAGTTTCATTTATCTCCCCTTGTCATCCATGTGCTGCTCCTTTGTGACATGATTCCCTGGCATGGAGCCAGTGTCCATATGTATGTTGAGGACACCCAAGTGCACCTCTCCTCCATTTCTCTCAACCCTATGACTACCGCTGTGCTGTCAGATTGTCTGACTGCCATTCAGCTGTGGATGGGTAAATACTTCCTTCAACTGAACATCAGGAAGACTGAAGTTATTGTTACTGGCCCCTGCAATAAACTCCACACTTGCCACTGATTCCATCCCATTCTGCAGCCACTCGCATTGAATCAGGTTGTGTGAAATGTTGGAGTTGTGTTTGATGCAATTTTGAATTTCAAGTCCCACATCTTAGCCATTGCCAAGATTATTTATGTCTACCTCTGCCTGACCTCTTTCTGCCCCCTTCCACCTGACATCGACATTCTTATGAATGCTTTTGGATACAAAACTGGCTTAGTGGCAGAAGGCAGAGGGTGATGGTCGAAGGTTGTTTTTGTGACTGGAAGCCTGTGGCCAGTGGGGTACCACAGGGATCGGTGCTGGGTCCCTTGCTGTTTGTGGTCTACATTAATGACTTGGATATGAATGTAAAAGGTATGATCAGTAAGTTCGCTGATGATACAAAGATTGGTAGGGTGGTAAATAGTGAGGAGGATAGCCTCAGTCTGCAGGACGATATAGATGGGTTGGTCAGATGGGCGGAACAGTGGCAAATGGAATTTAACCCGGAAAAGTGCGAGGTGATGCACTTTGGAGGGACTAACAAGGCAAGGGAATACACAATGAATGGGAGGACCCTAGGCAAGACAGAGGGTCAGAGGGATCTTGGTGTGCAAGTTCACAGATCCCTGAAGGCGGCGGAACAGGTAGATAAGGTGGTAAAGAAGGCATATGGGATACTTGCCTTTATTAGCCGAGGCATAGAATATAAGAGCAAGGAGGTTATGATGGAGCTGTATAAAACACTGGTTAGGCCACAGCTGGAGTACTGTGTGCAGTTCTGGTCGCCACACTACAGGAAGGATGTGATCGCTTTGGAGAGGGTGCAGAGGAGATTCACCAGGATGTTACCAGGGCTGGAGCGCTTCAGCTATGAAGAGAGACTGGGAAGATTGGGTTTGTTTTCCTTGGAGCAGAGGAGGCTGAGGGGGGACATGATTGAGGTGTACAAAATTATGAGGGGCACAGATAGGATGGATACTAAGGAGCTTTTTCCCTTCGTTGAGGGTTCTATAACAAGGGGACATAGATTCAAGGTAAAAGGCGGGAGGTTTAGAGGGGATTTGAGAAAGAACTTTTTCACCCAGAGGGTGGTTGGAGTCTGGAACTCACTGCCTGAAAGGGTTGTGGAGGCAGGGACCCTCACAACATTCAAGAAGCATTTGGATGAGCACTTGAAATGCCATAGCATACAAGGCTACGGACCAAATGCTGGAATATGGGATTAGAGTAGACAGGGCTGATGGCCGGCGCAGACACGATGGGCCAAAGGGCCTCTATCCGTGCTGTATGACTCTATGACTCTATGACTCTAAACTCGATTTCTCCAAAATCTTCATTGTTAGCCTTCCTTTGTCTTTCTGTTCGTAAACTCCAACTCATCCGAAACTCAGCCACAAATATCCTATCCTGGATTAAGATCTTCTCACCCGTTTCCCCCACACCCCATTGATTTCCTTCTGCTCCCAGGTGCTAATTATGATGAGGAAAGACCTTCCTGCCCCAGTGTTAACTGAGCTAGAATTGGGTGGGCTCGGGTGAAGTGATCACCAAATCTGACCTGACCGTGGGAGTCAGCATGAATCCTGGGAGGTTTTACCTTTGGGGCTTCATCGACATGCCTCCGGTCACTTGCTCGCCTGAAACCATCGACAACTGGCCGACGGGTGGGAGCATAATTTTGGGTGGCAGGAGGCCACCGGCCAGGACTGAAGAAATGGTTGCCGGCACTCAGCTAAGTCTTGGGGAAGGGGTTTTGGGAGGGAGCCCAAGGCAGGAGGGCCTAAACATTCCTTGTTGGAACTGGTGGAGCACTTCTGTTCCTCCTGTGCCCATAAGGAAAGTTTGGAAAAAAAAGTTTTAAAAAGTCAGCTGTTTGGGCACTTATAGCCCCAAATCCTATTCCCACTGTCTGCACCTGGCAGGAAAACCATAATGGCTTCCCTGCTCAGGTTATCAGTTAAAGTTGCAGTCAGGTCCTGATCATGCCATCGGACCCCCATTTGCAAGTATAAAGAAGGACCCCGTCGGTTCCAGGTAGGTGTCCTTGCCACCTGCTCAGAAGAGGAAGCTAAAATAGAAGACAGCGGGAATGGAGCACTAAGTCAGCAGGTAAGTCTTCAGGCCGATTTTAACTGCCTGTCCACCTGGTTTCTGCCGTGTTAGTAGGGTTAAAATAATCCTGACTATCTCTGTCCCTCCTTCTCACTGTATCTCAGGCATTAAAAGATGCAAAAGACAATTCAATGAATAATTTGATTGTGTTGTTATGAAATATTTTTTAAGCTTTTAAAATTTGTTGAAACCCTTATTTTGGACATTAGCTATCCTCATATTGATGCTTCGTGCTTAATTTTTTTTTGAATATCTGTGTGTTATTTGGAGTCACAACTTTGGTCTCAATAGAAGGGAACCCTGTTAATAAATGGAAGGTGGCCAAAACAAAAAGATCAGTGGATTTGAAATTGGTGAGAAAATCAAAGTGCAAGTAATATAAAAAGATGCCAAAATTCCTAGCATTTGATGAAGGGAAAGACTGCTGTCTTTTAGATTAAAGGATGTTTCTTCCACATGTGAAGTTAATGTACCAATGGATCTCTGATAGAAGGGAGACTTATTGAAAGTTGAATCTATGAACTGAATGATTTTTTTTATTTAAAGGTGTCTGTATCAATCCTCCACAATTGGAAAACGGCTCGCCAACTGATGAATCTATTTCTCAGAACACATTTCCTGTGGGTGCTAAGGTTACTTACCGCTGTTTCAAAGGTTACGTGTTTCAGGAAGGAAGTTTAAGACATGTTACCTGTAGGCAAAATTCAACTTGGTCACCATTACAGGCCACTTGTGAACGTAAGTAATGAACAATTTTATTCCCTCTCCTCCCTCGTCCAGAATTTCCCTTTGCATATTTTGTCTCAAAGGAAGCGCCTCGTGTTATAGTACATTTCCGTGGGGATGAGCAGCCATTCAGTACTGCACCCAAGAGGCCATTCTTGTATGTGAGCCTGGGTGATGGCAAGTAGCTCAACAGTAGGCTGCAACATAATTTGGCCTTGTTCATTTTCTTAGCCAACATACAGTAAACTCCCAGCAGGGATCACTGGATAGTGATCAGGAATGGGAACCACTTCTTTTTCTACTCATTTACCCTGGGTGCTGATGTCGCATGGGTATTGGGGTGTTTTTCAAAATTGTGTTTGACATGCCTTTTGTTCACAAAATACCAACTTTGAGTAATGGAACAAATGCCTGGTAACAATGGAAACTGGGTATATAACTTTTAAACAGAGATAACTTGTTGTTTATTAAATTTTGGCAGGTTATTTTTGGATATCTTCACCATAATTAAATTGCTGGATATTGAAGATTGTTGATTTCCAACCTTAGTCACCAAGAAGGGTATCAATGGTCCTTAGTTAAATCATGCTCCTTTCCTCCTCTTCATTGTCTTTCTTCCCTTTTAATTACCCTATTAAAATCCAACCTGATCCAGGTGATATATTTCTCACTGAACCAGCTATATTGGAATTTTCTGTTTTCATTTGTTAATCAAGGTTGAGTAGAAGTAAAGTTAAATGATAAAGATTCTTATTTGTAACTTCGCATACTGGAACATAAGCTAGGTTAATCACTGCATGCCGGAAATTGGGTCAGCTCTTAAATCCAAAGCTCAGGGCATAGCTGAGTAAGTAATCTTGTATCTGAACCTGTTTGTGTACTACTGTCAGCATTTTGTTTTAAAATACAACTTAACCTTTACTTTACAGAATTAAAACGTTAGATACGTCCCATCCTGACTATCTGGTCCATTAACTAAAGCTCTCAATCTGATCTGAATATGACAGAGAGAGCTCTTGACCAATGAAGTGATGGAGGACCAACCATGGGAATGGAGGGAATCTTTATTAAAGCTTATGGCCACGTCCCTGGGCATCTTTCGAGTGACTCCTTCCCAAATGCCACTTGTTACTTCCTTACTTTTGTATTGTAGGTCTTTAGATACAAAACTAAAGATTTTGTTTGCCTTTTTGTGGCCTTATTTATTTTGCCACCTTCTTAAGTTCATGTATATTTACATATCAAGATCCCTCTGTTCCTGTAAGCCAAATAAAATCTACCCATTTTAGGTCTGTTTCCTTTCTCTATTCTTATTTCCAAAATATATTAGTTCACATTTTTGTGCATTGAACTGTATCTGCCACGTGGACCATGGGCACATTCTATGTGTGATTCTTGTATGTATGATGGAGTCTCCAGGGATCTTCCATTCCTGGAGACTCTCGGGCATTCGGGAGGGTTGGCAACCCCAATGCCACTAGTAGCTCTCCCTAAAAGACATAGTTGTTTCTGGCAAGGAAATAATTCCTAATCAAGGGTTATGGTACAGCCTCCCAAGCATCTGATGCATGACTATCCATAAAACTGGTGCTAAATGTTGCAGGAAGCACCAACAACTTCTGCACATTGAGGTCACATTATCTAAACAGTTTTTTGAAGATGTTACAGACAGAGTGGACATGGGAAATACATTTGATACGAGACTTGGATTTCAGAAAGTTTTTCATAAGGCTGCATATTGATGAATAACAGCTAAATTAAGGTGTCACAGATGAGGGGTTAAAATGTGCCAGTTGGATATTTGGTTTAAAAACAGGAATTCTAAGGTATATGTAGGGTATCCCAGAGATCAGTTTCAGCATCGTTCTATTTTTAATATAGATCAGAAGCAGGGACAATGGTATTGTAAGCAAAATCTCGACGTTCACTTTTGATACTTTTGCCCTGCCTCCTTTTTTAGTAACTCGAGTCAAGTGAAGTATCCCACCAGATAGTCAGTATCACTGCTGTTAACTTTAACTTTTGTGACACTGGACATATTTCCCAGTCTGCAAAGTGGATATGTCCATTTCTACATGCTGGTCTGTGAGGAAAAGATTTCAAGTGTTTACCCTCTCCAACAGATCGTGAACCTCAATCATAATTTCTTCGTTATGTAGCCAGGGTCAATTTGTGTGCCTGGAGCGAGTCTAAGATTTCTTACCACAATTAGTATTGATTGAATCCATTAGAGAATGTGAAACACATTCATCACCATGTACACCTGGGTGTGGCCATCTCTGAAATATTACAATAGTTACTCAAAAGTTAATAACGTGATTGCATAATCAGCCATAATGTTAGTGGTGAAAGAGGGAGTGCTATGATGGTAGTTCATGGAGATGATCCCCACATAGCAAGTTTACGGTTTGTGCCATGCTGTTAAGAATCGGCAAAATTGTAAGACAGGCAATTCACCTAGAAAGAGAAGAAAAAATGGGCAATTTACCCAAGTGCTTGTGCACAAAGAAGAGGCGGAACGGCCCATAAGTGGGAGAGATTTTGGTGGTCGGACAAGTTCGCTGTTGCTCTGTTCTACATGCCTGACTGTGTCTGGCTGATACACAGTTCATTTTAGTTTTGTTCCTAAATATGTTTGCAACCCCTCCCTCCTCCTAAAAAGGTTTTTTAGTAACCTAATTTGAGTTGGGGATTGGAATGCCTAACTGGACAGCAGCGTCCTTTGTCGACTGATTAAAACTGTTGTGGGTTCAAGCTACACGTGAGGAACTGAGCATATAATCTAGGACGGCACTTCAGATTGCTGCATTGTTGGAGATACCGTTCTTTGGATGAGAGATTAAACTGAGGGTTCATCTCTCTGGGTGGACATTAAAGGTCCAGTGACATTATTGAAAGTGTTTTGTCCCAGTGTCCAGGGCAACATGCTTCCTTCAACCAACATCACCAAAAATAGATTAAGCAGTCATTCATCTCATTGCTGTTTGTGGGAGCTTCCTGTGTGCAAAATGACTGCTATCTTTGCTTAAGTAACAATGACTGCACTTCAGAATACTTTCTTGCAGGTGAAGCAACTTGAGCATTTCTGAACGACGTGTTAAGAGGCTATATAAATGCAATCTTTCTTTTCTTTACCTGTTACTCAATGATATCCCAAATTTGATGATAAGTTTGCTGAATTTCTGCACATCTTCCAGATAAGAACATGAGAAATAGGAGCAGGATTAGGCTGTAGAGCCCTTCGAGCCTGCTCCACCATTCAATAAGATCATGGCTGATCATCGACCTCAACTCCACTTTCCCACCTGATCCCCATATCCCTTGATTCCCCTAGAATCCAAAAATCTATCTGTCTCAGCCTTGAATATACTCAACAACTTAGCATCCACAGCCCTCTGGGGTAGAGAATTCCAAAGATTCACAACCCTCTGAGTGAAGAAATTCCTCCTCATCTCAGTCTTAAATGGCTGACCCCTTATCCTGAGACAATGTCCCCTGGTTCTAAACTCTCCAGCCAGGGCAAACAGCCTCCCAGCATCCACCCTGTCAAACCCCCTCAGATTCTTATATGTTTCAATGAGATCACCTCTTATTCTTCAAAACTCCAGAGACTATAGGTCCATTCTACTCACCCTGTCCTCATTTATCCATTAGTCTGGAAAAGTTCTCGCATGGCTTTAATGGAGCTAACCATTATTAAAATAAAGCTGGATCCTTTCACTGAGTTTGGAATGACTGGTAAAGGTTTCCCTACATTGGGAGATTGCTTTTAAAGTACATTCAAGGCAAAGTTATGAAATTATCATTGAAGTGAATCTTTTATTTGCATTGCTAATAAAACTTGAAAATAAATCTCAGAATTCAGGCAATCTGTATTCTGGAAAAATGTGCAGTATTTTTCATCTTAATGTTAAACTTCTGTGAATTGTATTCAAAATCCTATTGGAGAATGTGGCGTATTTTAACCTCTCTACTCTTTCCCCAACATTTTTTCTATCTAGCAAAAAACTGTGGTAATCCTGGAGAGATTCTGAATGGGTATTATAATGCATCAAGTACCACTTTTGGAAATAAAGCTACTTTTTATTGTGATGAAGGGTGAGTTATCAGTATATCAATTACTAAATCTAAGAAGGAGACCACTTGCTCTTTGTGTTTCTGACTGCTATTATCTGTGTGTCCTCTGAATATGACTTCCTGTTCTATGCACAGTAATTTTGTTGTATTTTACACCTTGCTGTAACTTGGTTGTCCAATTATTGTCAAATTATGGACAGTTTTTGTTGTGAATTTTCACCCACTAACTATGGGATGGAGTGTCCAAACTCCTATCACTTTGATCCTTTGACAATTATTACAAAAAGGAGACATTTAACTTGTTGATCCCTGGATCTATAGTTCGGGGGTTCAAAATCGAAATATGGTGTTTGCCTGTTACTTAAAATACTTAATATTTGCTGCGATTCAACTCCGTGAGCCAAGATACACCAATATTCTTCTTATGATCGGCTGACCAAAATCCAACAATAACAACTTGCATTTATACAGCACCTTTAACGTAGTAAAAACATCCCAAGGCGCTTCACAGGAGCATTATCAGACAAAATTTAATATCGAGCCACATAGAAGAGATATTAGGACAGGTGACCGAAAGCTTAGCAAAGAGGTAGCTTATAAGGAGTGACTTAAATGAGGTAAGAGAGAGGCAGAGAGGTTTAGGGAAGGAATTCCAGAGCTTAGGTCCTAGAAAGCTGATGGCACGGCCGCCAATGTTGGAGCGTTGAAAATCGGGGATGGGCGAGAGGCCAGAATTGGAGGAGCACAGTGATCTCGGAGGGTTGTAGGGCTGAACATTAACAATACAGTTTATTTTGATTGAAAGTCTGACCTTTTGCTAATGAAGCGTGGTACATAATTTGCCTTTTCTAAGTGAACGAAAGTATTGTGTTGACAATTTTGTAGATTTAATCATTATAATCCTTAAATTTCTTTTCTGATCAGCACACTACCCCTGTTCTGTTTAATTTCTGATTGATAATCGGTGACTTTCATTTTCCTGCAGCAGCTTGTTTTTCTTTTTCCAGGTACCAGATGGTTGGAAGGCCATACCGGTTGTGCACAGCTGAGGGATGGGATGGCCAGGTTCCAACATGTGAACGTAAGTTAGAGTTCTAAATTGAGTAGAATGGTTGATTTTGTTTTTATGTTTGAAATGATCGAACCATACTAAAGGAATTAAAATATCTGGAATGTTGGCTTCACATGTTAGCTTTTTACTTACAGTATTTTGATGACTCCTAGGTTAGGGTACTGACTTTCCAGTGTAGCCAGAGAAACAAAATATTTTGATTCAACATTTTATCCCTAAGAACATCAAGCATAGAATGAAAATGGTAACTCAAGTAACTACTTCCATGTACCATTTGCAATCTGTGCAATCACAGACTCTTCTTACTTATTAATCCCCTTGGTGAAAGTAGTCTTTAAAGGAGCATTGAATAGCACAGTGATCATGGGTGGGTGAAATTTGAACCAGAAGCCATGTTGAATGAGTCAGAGCGAGAGACGGGTGCTGAGAAAAGAGATGTGGCTGTGAAAGTGAGTTTCAGTAGATACTTGATCAAAGACAAGCAGAAAGGGATAGCAATGAAGGTGAAGAGGGGGAATGAGACAGGCAGAAATCACAGTGAAGAGAGGAATAGAACTTCAAGGCTGGCATACCTGGAAGAGCAATAGCTGCAAATTAATCAATACATTTTAAAAGAAAATACTGCAGATACGATTTTTGTTTCAGATTTCCAGCATCTGCAGTATTTTGCTTTTTACTTGCTTTATTAAAGTAGGTAAATGAACATGAAACAGTATAAAACAGTGAGTCAAATATCTTAGTCTGGTTAGCATTAGCACTGGTGCAAGTTTCTTGGGAGCAGAGTGTAGTGGACCTGACTTCACTTGCGCTGTGTATGAAGCACTGGTCCCTGAAATCCAAGCATCAATGGCTGCAGCAGGTGACATAGCTCCATCATTCCACAAAATAATGATCTAAAACATCAGCTTTATCTCCCCGTTAATATGAAGCATCATTCAAACGTCATTATAATTATATAGTAGGTTCCATATAAATTTGGAGTTATAACTGTTAACAATCCTAACACTTATTATTAGCTAAAAGCCACATATATTTCTGTCACCAAAGATACTCGAACACATTACTCAATTCATGGCTTTCCAACCTACAATAGTTTAATAATAATTGTTGCGTCATCAACCACTTACAAACCTCCTCCGATTGTAGCTAGCAAGTTCACGCACAAAACGTACGTGTGTTATAAATGGGCATAAATATGGAAATCTGTACGAACTTTACAAAAACGTCAGTCAGTTTCAGTTAGCTCCAAATATTTTATTGAGCAAGTTACATAAATTATGAAGGAGATAGCACGTGACAGGTCCGTAGATCGATGCGACTCTCATGGGTAAAGCAAGCAATCTGATCTACCAAATGGTTTGAGATTTACATGATTGTAGAGTTTCATTAATTGTACAGATTGTATGTTTTAAGGACTACAAGTCATCATCCCATTTGTGGATTGAATATTTTGGGGAAAAAATAACTTTACAGACCCGAATAAATGAACACATAAAGCTCATTCTAAAATATTGAAGTTGCTTATTTTAGTGTCATCTTGAGGGAAATGTTGGTTAAAGACAAGGCCACAGTTAATTTTGTAAATTTTGAAGTACTTCAATTAAAGATAATGAAAGCTGTTAAACATTCTGAGAGGGCAGTTGGCTTCATGTTGAAATTGCTCAAAATATTGATTTTGGTGACAATGTATTCTTATGTTGGAAATTCGAGAAATTTATGAGAATTTTTTTTATATATTTGATTTAGGCTAATTATCGTGTTGTGTGTGTCTGTATAGTTTTATTTGCCACTTAATTGTTAAAGTAAACCAGTGGGAAATATATAACATCTAATTAAACTTCAAGATGTCTGTATCTGCTTCCTATTTCTCATTTATTTTTATCTCAAGTAAAGCGGAGCAAAAACATTCTTCAAATTAAAAAGAATACTGCCTGATCAAAATGTAATCAAGTGTTCTCTTGCGGTAAAGTGTGGCAATTACTAATGTAATTTTAGTGGCAAACACTGAGTTACAGCTCTAGAATTTATGAAACACACATAACAAACTTGATGCATGTGAATATTTTGGTTCAGGTAAATGTGAAATCCTTAATCTTATCACTGGAACCACTCACAGCCCGTGACTGGCTTCAGGCCCTGTGCAATTGCATGGGTTGCACTGCCATAACGCCACCTCCTCAATGCAGAGAAAGATGATGATCAGTCAGGCTCACAAACCTGCTGAAGGTTATACAGCTCATCGTTACAGCAGGCCCTTGGTAGATTTGTGACGGGGTGATAATATTTCCCTTGCATTCCAAAATATCCTATCGTGACTCTTACAGGCTAATTTTCTCATAGTTATGAAAAAGATGACCAAATTCATGACTGCATCTCAGTATTTGATCACTAAATTGGTCAGCTCAGATCAACAGAGAATGTTGATAATGGACAGCAGGTTGGTCAGCACCTGAAATGTTTTGTGGAAGGTGCTGTTTTGCATCTGCCTAATCAGTGTCTACATCTTTGCAGTTGGCTGTGATGATCTAATTTGATGTGGAGGCTTTTGGTAATCTGGAAAAATCTTTTGTCCTTAAAGATTTGCATTGAGAATGCTTTGATCTTCCTTTTATACGCTAGCAATATAAAGTTGGCTCACAGATAACGGTCTCCCAAAATCCAAATTAAAACAGTATCAATATAAAAGCAGTTTGTAATTCTCCCCCTGCCCACCCCCCCAAACAAATCCAGCTAATATCAATACTTCACTGTGAGTTATGGGGCAGGTGAAGAGAAGTGGGAATATCCATTCTCTGCTCTGTGTTGGTTCACCAGTGTGCATTTTAATCGCTGAAGCATTTGATTTGACAGTATGTTTGAGACACTGACTGAATTTCATTTTTCCCCAGCTATCACATGTCCTGATCTTCCACCTATTAGTAAAGGGACAGTTTCATCACCCGTAGGAGAGTTCTGGACTTTTGGAATGATAGCGACATATTCATGTGATAGTGGCTGTTCATTGATTGGTGCAGGAAGCATTGCTTGTACAAAGACTGGAAAGTGGGACAAGGACCCACCAACGTGTAAAGGTACTTAACTATGGATCAGAATTAGTTTCAATTGCCCTTTTTCCTGCAGAAATGGGGCAGCTTGAAACATAGTTTGCATTATCTATTTATGTGTACCACAATTTTATTGTCCAGTTGCACTATTAACAGCTACCGGCTTAATCATTTGCAAACCGTTGCAGTATTACCAAAAATGAAGGAGTGGTTTTCTGTGAAATTAACAGTTTTTGTAATCAGTGTTTTCTTTTACTGTAAATTGTTCTGAATATAAGATTTTGTGTGACTAAGATTCCCTCTAAATACAATACCTGAGACTTTTAGCTCCCACATGATCCGATACCTGAAATAGCCTGAATCGTCTTGCAGAATAGAAGCAATATTTCTTCGGGTACCAGCCTTGGCTCAGTAGTAGCACTTTTGCCTCTGAGTCAAGAAGTCATGGGTTCAAGCCCTACTCCAGTGACTTGAGCACATAATCTCGACTGACAATTCAGTGCAGTTCTGAAGGTGCCATCTTTTGGATGAGACATTAAACCGAAGCCCTATCTGCCCCCTCAGCTGGACTTAAAAGATCCCACAGCACTATTCAAAGAAGAGCAAGGGAGTTCTACTGGTGTGCTGGCCAATATTTCTCCCTCAATCAACATCAATAAAACAGATTATCTGGTCCTGTATTTACTTGCTGTTTGTGGGACCTTGCTGTGTGCAAATTGGCTGTCTTTTTTCCTACATTACAACAGTGTCTACTCTTCAGAAGTACTTGATTGGTTCTGAAGAGCCTTGGCATGTTCTGAGGTCATGAAAGGTGCTATATAAATGCAAGTTTTTTTCTTAATTGAAAGTTTATAAAAATTACTGATACTATATGTGTGGGTTATTAAAGGTTCTTTGCTAGAACTACCATGTTTCCACTAATCTGTAGTCTGACCCTATTCCTCAGAGAGGATGCAGTGCTATTCTATCCAGCACCAGCTAGATTAGATAATAAGCAAAAAACAGCAAATGCTGGACATTCGAAACAAAAACAGGAGATGCTGGAAACACTCAGCTGGTCAGTCAGTTCTGATGAAGGGTTACAAGTGAAATGTTGACTTGTCTGTTCTTTCAACAGATGTAACTGACCTGCTGAGTGATTCCAGCATTTTATTTTTGTTCCAGCTAAATTAGAAGTGTTCTGAACCCATTTGCAAGTTCCCAAGATAATTACAGATAAAGAAGGCCATCTCAATTCATCTATCCAGAAATCATCCCCAAAGTCCCCCTGCCACCCCGTACACCCTCCATTGCAGCATCCAATTGGGTTTTTAATGAGTCAGGGTTGTTGCCTCCATTACTCTATCAGAGAGTCCTTCTAACCCGCACTTTATATTATTTTTTGTTTCCCATCAGTTTTGGTGCTGGAGAATGGGAAATTTTTCCACTTCTGTCACCCAGTAACAGAGTAAGTGTCAGTGGGAGAACATTTCGGGAACAGCGATCATAATATCATAAGGTTTAGATTAGTAATGGACAAGAACAAGGAGCCATTTAGAGTAAAAATACTTAATTGGTGGAGGGCCAATTTCAGTGGGTTGAGAACAGATCTGGCCTGGGTAAATTGGGATCAAAGATTGGCAGGCAAAATAATGGGCAGCCTTTAAGGAGAAGATGGTTTGGGTACAGTCTAGGTATATTCCCACGAGGGGGAAAGGTAGGGCAACCAAAGCCAGTGCTCCCTGGATGAGAAAAGAGATAGAGAGTCAGATGAAGCAGAAAAAGTGGGTGTATGACAGATGTCAGGTTGATAATACAAGTGAGAACCAGCCTGAATATAGAAAGTACAGAAGAGAAGTGAAAAAAAAATAAGAGGGGCAAAGAGAGAGTATGAGATTAGACTGCCAACTAACATAAATGGGAATCCAAAAGTCTTCTATAGGCATATAATTATAAATGGGTAGTAAGAGAAGGGGTGGGGCCAATTAAGGACCAAAAAGATCAATGCATGGAGGCAGAGAGCTGAGTACTTTGCATCTGTCTTTACCAAGGAAGAAGATATGCCAAAGTCACAGTAAAAGAGGAGGTAGTTGAGATACTGGATAGGCTAAAAATTGATAAAAAGGAGGTATTAGAAAGGCTGGCTGTACTTAAAGTAGATAAGTCACCCGGTCCGGATGGGATGCATCCTCGGTTACTGAGGGAAGTAAGGGTGGAAATTGCAGAGGTGCTGGCCATAATCTTCCAATCATCCTTAAATACGAGGGTGGTGCCAGAGGACTGGAGAATTGCAAATGTTGCAGCCTTGTTCAAAAAAGGGCATAAAGATAAACCCAGGCCAGTCAGTTTAACCTCGTGGTGGGGAAGCTTTTAAAAATGATAATCCTGGACAAAATTAATAGTCGCTTGGACAAGTTTGAATTAATAAAGGAAAGCCAGCACAAATTTGTTAAAGGCAAATCGTGTTTAACTAACTTGATTGAGTTTTTTGATGAGGTAACAGAGAGGGTCGATGAGGGTAATGCTCTTGATGTCGTGTAAATGAACTTTCAAAAGGCGTTTGATAAAATGCCATATAGTTACTTGTCAGCAAAACTGAAGCCCAAAGGGGCAGTGGCAGCATGTATACGAAATTGGATAAGTGACAGGAAACAGAGAGTAGGGTGAACAGTTGTTTTTTGAAATGGAGGAAGGTATACACTGGTGTTCACAAGGGTTGGTACTAGGACCACTGCTTTTTTTGATATATATTAATGACTTGGACTTGGGTGTACAGGGCACAATTTCAAAATTTGCAAATGACACAAAACTTGGAATTGTAGTAAACAGTGAGGAGGATAGTAATAGACTTCAAGAGGACATAGACAGGCTGGTGGAATGGGTGGACACATGGCAGATGAAATTTAACGCAGAGAAGTGGAAGTGATACATTTTTGCAAGAAGAATGAAGAGAGGCAATATAAACTAAATGGTACAATTCTAAATGGGGTGCAGGAGCAGAGAGACCTGGGGGTATATGTGCACAAGTTTTTGAAGGTACCAGGACAGGTTGAGAAAGCGGTTAAAAAAGCATATGGGATCCTGGGCTTTATAATTGGAGAAATAGAGTACAAAAGCAAGGAAGTTATGTTGAACCTTTATAAAACACCGGTTTGGCTACAACTGGAGTATTGTGTCCAATTCTGGGCGCTGCACTTTATAGGATGGATGTGAAGGCCTTAGAGAAGGTGCAGAAAAGATTTACTAGAATGGTTCCGGGGATGAGGGTCTTCAGTTATGTAGATAGACTGGAGAAGCTGGGGTTGTTCTCCTTAGAGCAGAGAAGGTTAAGAGGAGATTTGATACAAGTATTCAAAATCACGAAGGGTTTAGATAAAATAAATATAGAGAAACTGTTCGCATTGGCAGAAGTGTCGAGAACCAAAGGACACAGATTTAAGGTGATTGGCAAAAAAACAAAGGCGACATGAGGAAAAACTTTTTTACGCAGTGACTAGTTATGATCTGGAATACGCTGCCTGAAAGGCTGGTGGAAGCAGATTCAGTCGTGGCTTTCAAAAAGGAATTGGATAAATAGTTGAAGGGGAAAAAATTGCAGTGCTACAGGGAAAGTGCAGGGGAATGGGACTAACTGAATTGTTCTTACAAAGAGCCAGCACAAGCTCGATGGGCCAAATGGCCTCCTTCTGTGGTGTAACTATTCTATAATTCTACAAATGTCATGTAAGATGCTTACATATGGCGATGAAGAGATTTTCATCCTTCCCATTAGTCTGTACTGATACCAAATCGAGACCATGGATGTGAAATGAGAGTGTGTTTTGACTTTGTCTACCATCCAGTTTCTCCCGCTCCCTCTCCCATCAACTCCACTTGGTTCTTTTTTGCTTGTTTGTCATTCTCTTGGGAAATATTACTATGTTGATTAGTTATAGGAACCCAAGTTCGCACTGATATATTTTACACGCGAAGGTAATTGTGATATATTCAGTCTAGACTAAATGATGAAGTGTACAAGCTGCTGTCATGAAACTCCGGTTCTTCCTCATTGGTTCATCTTTCACCTAAAAACAAATAGACTATCCATCCAGATAGTATTGAAGGACTCAGTCCTTTTTAAGACTTTCTATTTTTGCAAAGTCATGTTGCTGTATAGGAGAGGAGAAATGTGTTTTTTATCTTTGTGATCTGTAATCTGTTTGTGGACTGTTACCACAGCAACTACATATCTTGGAACACTAATACAAAGTTTTGTTTTCACAAATGTCAACTTTTGTGAAATTATTCTGTTGCACAATCTCTTTGATTTAACTTCGGACTCTAATCTGTGAAACAGTGGTGATTCTTCAAAATCTTCCCACTCATTTAAGTTAACAATGTAGTTATTGTAGTGCTACAAGTCCCCTGGAGGATTTTGAGATGGGTGTGAAAAAGTTACTTGATAAATTACGTGGACTGAAAACTAACAGATCCTGTGGGCCAGATAGCATATATCAGGTCCAGGCAATTATAGACCCATTAAGCTAACACCAATAGTGGGTAAAGTAATCGATTCCATACTGAATACCTATATAACAATCGTCTAATAAGAGACTGTCGACATGGATTTAGAATATGAAGGCCCCACTTAAAAACCTCCTTGACTTTTGAGAATATTGCAAATAAAGTGGATAGTGTAATTCCCTATTTGGACTTCTGGAAAACCTTTGAGAAGATACCGCATAATTACTGATAATTCCAGTAGTTATGTGGTATCTTCGAAATTTATGGGACTTCAAGACAGGACTTGGGACTGAATAACAAATTGGATAAAAAGTAAGGAATGTGAGTGCAGTGGCAGATTGGATGAAATGGAATACCATAAGAATCAGTGTTTGGAACTCTTATTTTACGACATAAATGACCCTGATGCAGAAACGAATTGTAAGGCTATTAAATGTACAGTTGATATTAAAATAGAGAGAACAATTGGAATGGAGGATGCTGTCTAATCCTTTGCAAAAGTATTTAGACTAGTTATGCAAGTGGAGAAATGGTATGACAGACAAATGCAGGATATTGCATGTTGGCAGAAAGAATGAACAAGATGCATATATATCACAAAGAAAGGATGTGCTCATGGAGCTTTTGAGTGACAGTGGACCTGCAACTGCCAATGTTGACACTTGGGAGAAACAATTAAAAAGCAAATAATTTGTTGAGATATACGGCTAGAAAAGTGTAGCATAAGCCTTTGAGTTTAGGCTGAGGCTTTAAAATGCCGTGGTCAGACCACACTTGGAATACTGAGTACAATTGTGGTTACTACACTTCAAAATGGGGATGCATATGTTAGAGAATGAATTTATTCATGATTAAGTGCTCTATCTGTTCCTCAAAATCACTAAAGTTCTTGACGGTCAAGCATTCGCAGATTTATTAAGTATATAGTACTTGAGCATACCCTTAATCATTTTGTACTTAAAATCACATCGGATGATTGTGGGATACAAATACTTTTTTAGCTCCGTATTCAGGGTAATCAGATCCTTCGAATCCGAATATCTTTCTTGATCACAAATCTAAATGTCCTTATAAGGCACAGTCTATTTACGCCTTGTTCTCATGCAACCACTGCAAGGTGTGTGTGTGTGTGTGTGTGACCAATGGGTAAAGTGATTGACCTGAGCAAAAATGACTCCCTTTGTCAAACATCCAGCTTCTACTTTCTCAGGCTTCTTATCTCTCCTTCCTGAGGTTGCCAATGATTTTCAATTTAGCTTTTAAAGAATTTCTGTTTTCTCTTTCAATGTTCACATCCTGATGAATATGCAGGTGTTACTTCAAGTGTGTTCCTGCTCTCTCTCTCTTTTCTCTCTCTGTCTGTCTGTCCGTCTGTCTGTCTGTGTCTCTCTCTCTCTCTCTCTCTTTCTCTCCCCCTTCTCTCTTTCTCACCCTTCTCTCTGGCTTCCTTCTCTCGCGCTTGCTCTCCTCACCCCTTACTCTTTCTCACACTCCATGCCCCTCCTTCTCTGCCCGCTCACCCTCTCCCTCTGGCCCCCTGCTTGTTCGTTCGCTCCCTACCCCCTGCTCGCTCGCTCTCACCCCCCCGCCCCTGCTCGCGTTCTCTCTCCCCCCGCCCCTGCTCGCGTTCTCTCTCCCCCCGCCCCTGCTCGCGCTCTCTCTCCCCCCGCCCCCGCTCTCTCTCCCCCCGCCCCCGCTCTCTCTCCCCCCGCCCCCGCTCTCTCTCCCCCCGCCCCCGCTCTCTCTCCCCCCGCCCCCGCTCTCTCTCCCCCCGCCCCCGCTCTCTCTCCCCCCGCCCCCGCTCTCTCTCCCCCGCCCCCGCTCTCTCTCTCCCCGCCCCTGCTCGCGCTCTCTCTCCCCCCGCCCCCGCTCTCTCTCCCCCCGCCCCCGCCCCCGCTCTCTCTCCCCCCCGCTCGCGCTCTCTCTCCCCCCCGCTCGCGCTCTCTCTCCCCCCTGCCCCCGCTCGCGCTCTCTCTCCCCCCCGCCCCCGCTCGCGCTCTCTCTCCCCCCCCCGCCCCCGCTCGCGCTCTCTCTCCCCCCCGCCCCCGCTCTCTCTCCCCCTGCCCCCGCTCGCGCTCTCTCTCCCCCGCCCCCGCTCGCGCTCTCTCCCCCCCCGCCCCCGCTCGTGCTCTCTCTCCCCCCCCGCCCCCGCTCGCGCTCTCTCTCCCCCCCCGCCCCCGCTCGCGCTCTCTCTCCCCCCCGCCCCCGCTCGCGCTCTCTCTCCCCCCGCCCCCGCTCGCGCTCTCTCTCCCCCCCGCTCGCGCTCTCTCTCCCCCACCCACGCTCACGCTCTCTCTCCCCCCCGCCCCCGCTCGCGCTCTCTCTCCCCCGCCCCCGCTCGCGCTCTCTCTCCCCCCGCCCACGCTCACGCTCTCTCTCCCCCCGCCCACGCTCGCGCTCTCTCTCCCCCCGCCCACGCTCGCGCTCTCTCTCCCCCCCGCCCACGCTCGCGCTCTCTCCCCCCCGCCCACGCTCGCGCTCTCTCTCCCCCCTGCCCCCGCTCGCGCTCTCTCTCCCCCCCGCCCCCGCTCGCGCTCTCTCTCCCCCCCCGCCCCCGCTCGCGCTCTCTCTCCCCCCGCCCCCGCTCGCGCTCTCTCTCCCCCCCCGCCCCCGCTCGCGCTCTCTCTCCCCCCCCGCCCCCGCTCGCGCTCTCTCTCCCCCCCCGCCCACGCTCGCGCTCTCTCTGCCGCCCCCCCTGCTCGCGCTCTCTGCCCCCCTCCGCTCGCTCGGCCTCACGCTCTTACCCCCTCTCTCTCCTACTCGCTGTCTGGTTCCCCTGCTCTCTGCCCCTTCTCTTGCACACTCCCTGTCGCTCCCTCCAAATGTAACTGTGTCTGTGTGCTGAAGTCAATGTAATGTTAAGTCTATTCTTCCCCATGTCTCCTTACACATCCAATGAGAGGGTTCAAAGATGAGCAAAAAGACTGATACCAAATGCAAAAGGGATGAGCTATGAACAGATTAGAGAAATTCAAGCTTTATAGTCCAGAGAAAAGAAAGTAAAGGGAGGCCTCATTGAAGGAAACTATTAAATAGTACAGATAAGGTATATCCCGAAAATTTTTTCAGGGTAAAGTCAAACTTGCAAAACAAAAATTACTCTACGGATTCTAAATATTTGAAAGTCTACTGGTTAAGATAATGGAGTTCGGCATCAGGGGAGTCAAAAATGCAATTAGCTGCCACGCTGTGTAAGTTGAAGAACTGGATGGTATTTTTTGTTTTTGTCTTGTTTTGTGTTACGGAATTCAAGACTCTCCACTCATTTATATCACCCTCTGTATATTTCTAAGGAGTTTCTGTGCTTCAGTGAGCAAATAGTGTTATTTCCCCCATTCATTTCCATCAATCCACTTTTAAGACGGAAGCAAGACCCTGTATATTACTTCAAAAATAAAATGCTGCAGATGCTGGAAATCTGAAATAAAAACAGAAATGCTGGAGTAGCTCAGCAAGTCAGCATATTACTTAGTGGAAACTAATGCATTGCTCTTTTTGGCAGCTGTTAAATGTCTTCGTCCTGAAGACCCTGCAAATTGTCAAATAATGGCAGGCCTTGGACCTACATACAAATATCGGGAGACAATCACCTACTGCTGTACTAAAGGTTTTGAAATGATTGGAGAGAGTGTCATTTTCTGTAGTGAAAATAGCACATTTGTGCCACGGCCACCTACCTGTGAACCACGTGAGTAACCATTTCTTGAGCTTGAGGATCAAACCAAACGATGTGGGTGGAACTTTATTCAAGTCTGTTAAAACTATAAATGTCTCAATGTCATGTGGATTTTTTTCCCCAATTGACATTGGCACATCGACCTATTTCTTCCTTCTCACTCCTACAATGAGTTTTTTATCGAATGAAAATTGAATATTTTCGAATGGCCTAATCAGCAAAGGAAACTTAATGGTTGAATGCCGACACGGATCCCATTTAAAATACAAGGTTTTATAGTCACAAACACATGCGTGTATATTTATTTCATTGAGGAACTGATGGAATCATAGAATTTTACAACATGGAAGGAGTCTATTGAGCCCCTTGGGCCAGTGTCAGTTCACTGGAAAAGCTAATTACTTTGACTGTTTAACCTACCCTTTCTCCATACTTTTTCTTTTTCAAAATATTTATCCGCTATTATCGATTCTTCTTTCATCTCTGTTTCTGGTATGGCATTCCAACTCTGCAGTAATAATAAAAAATAACTCCTAAACTCTCCCTTTGTTCTTTTGGTGATATTGAATTTATGCCCTCGAGTTACTGATTCAGTCACCAGTGGAACTAGTTTTACCCTATTTATCTGATCAAACCTCTTCATAATTTTGAACAGTTCTTTCACATCTCCTTTTGCCCTTCTCTGTTCTAATGAAAAGATCCTTAGTTTCCGTGGTGTCTCCTTATAATTAAATTGTTACTGAATTAGTGAGTAGAAATTTCCCACACATATTACAAATACAGAGAAGGTTCCTCACAAAGTTATATGTTATGAACCCAAATCATCGGAAGTCCAGGAACACTCAAAACAACATGTTGCAACGGAATCAAAACAATCCACAGAGGCTCCATTATTAGGCTCCATCGTAGAACCATTGAAGTTTGCAACACGTATTTGCAGAGGAACAGTAGAAGATTAGTGAGCTTCTCCTTTAACACAGTGATGGTTCAAGACATTCATTGCCCTGATATGTCAGTATTATCCAGTGACACTGATCCCACCATCCAAATTATACATCCCAACAACATGTGACTGTGTCCAATTGTATTATTACCACAGGCACTGATTTTGTCAGTGGAAAATAGTGCAGAATTCTCATTGGGTAAAACAATGGCACAAATGCTTTTTTTAAGAAGTCACTTTGTAGCATACCTGGTACAACGATTTGAAGTATTTGAATTGCCAATGCAATGGATCGTATGTGGAATTAATAAGCATAGTTATAGGTACGATTCCAAGGAACAGGTACTTTTCAGTTGAACACAGGTCTACCTTAAATGATTTTAGGTGTTGTGAAATTGGAGGCCCTGTGGATGATTGCAGTTGCCTTTAGAACAGAAAACTCCCTCCACTTGAATGCTTTGAACACTTCATTTTGAACATCAGTCCTTGAGTGATCTGGGTTACTAAATTGTCCTTTGAGGACCCCAAACATTTGCTCTGTGATTTGATCATTGTGGTTTAAGTGCCTGATTATACAGGTGTTTATTGGCTGTTTTCTTGTATAATGTGATCATGAGCTATGTTTTTCGGCTCCAGTCATGACGCCCCAAAAAATAGCTTTTTAAACTCCTATAGTAATAATTAAGCATGAAATGTTTGATTATGTTTTATAGCAATTGTTCTCAAACTGTTTCAGATCACGTCCCACCTAAAACTTCTTTTGCACCCCACTAAGCAATAAGTGCGATAAACGATGCTCATCTGCCAGAACACGAAAGAAGTTCTAAGTCGAGCATTGCCCTTACTTGGTTTATCCATGTGGATGGCTCACTGTTTGCAAAACCTTTTTATTTATAGTAATAGTTTCCCTTGTGAGTTGGGTGATTAACTTTTCTGTTGTTTCTCACACACAGGTATTGTCCCCACTACCACGATTATCACTGGTAGGTATATTGTTTTGACTTAATAGAGTACATTAAGTTTCAATTTAATTTGTACCTGGCCCATACTTTGAGACGCACTCTTTTAGATGCTGTTCTCTTCTGAGTCAGTTGAACAATTTTATATTTTCCCTCCCATTAGCAGCAAATCCATCATAATTACTACTACTCCTACTGCCAGTAGATATTTGCTCTGACTTAATTGGGTTCTTTACATTGTGCTGTTAAACATTCATTCATTCATACTTATTGATAATGTAAAGGAGGCTGCTAAAACTCTTGGATGTTATGTTATGTCATGTACAATGCAAAGTTACCCTGTAAGTGTACAGGGAATAGGTCACATTCACTATTAAAGAAAAGGAAAACTGTAGACACCTTAGCTCACATTTCATCAGAATGTTGTTCCAGAAGCTTTGTACACTTTTAGAAAATATGAATTTGTTCTTCATAGTACTATTTATTAAGGGTTTTGTAAAAAAAAATCTGTATTATCTGGCATTTCAATTCGAATTTGACACCAAAATATGAGATTATGCTAAATCCAATAAGCAGTGTGAAAATTGCTAATCTCCCAGGTGTGTACCTTTTGCAAAGACTGACAATAGAGCAAGTATAGCTGTGGACCACAGGGGACATGGTCCACTTATAGGAATTGCTGTTAAATAGAGACAACTATTTTATCAAAACCCAAAACAGGCACAAAAGATTTGAGTTTTTGAAAGTGAATGAATGGGATTTGGTAGTTGTATTTTCAGATCAGAGGGGGCAATGGGGCCGAGAATAGCAATGGAAAAAGACTGAGCATGGAGCCAGCAAACATAAGATATGATAGTTGTTGGTTGGAATTATGAGAGATGCTAAACTCTGCCTTCAAAGGAAGTTAATAAATTTGGAGTAATCTTTCATAAACTGAGAACTTAGCAATATCTGGTTCATAATCTTTGCACTTGTGAAGTTGATTTTAAAATCTTGCAAAATTACAGGAAGTAAGATTGCAGCTTTTTCGTATATAGTTTACTGCTGTTAATTCAAAGTAGGCTCATTTGAATTATTAAATAATTTGGATGTTTTAATGCAAAAAGATACTTCACATCAGACTATACCGGTATGATTTTCGGTTGAATTTATAGGATCATAATGTGTATATTCTGTCTATTGTGTACTTCCTGTGGTCATATTTCTGCACCTAGGTACAATAATAGCACCTACAGTGACCAGTCAAGGTGGAAAGACTGAGCAACATTCCCATACAATCCATGGCAATGTGCAACAGTTTATTTTTTTCTTTCAAATTATCCAGTTAGTCCAAAATAAAGACTTAAATAATAAGACTAATAAGTCTTGCTGCAACTTATAAGGGCCTTAGTGAGACCACACCTGGAGTACTGTGTACAGTTTTGGTCTCCTTATCTAAGGAAGGATATACTTTCCTTAGAGGCGGTGCAACGAAGGTTCACTAGATTGATTCCTGGGATGACAGGGTTGTCCTACGAGGAGAAATTGAGTCGAATGGGCCTATACTGTCTGGAGTTTAGAAGAATGAAAGGTGATCTCATTGAAACATATAAGATTCTGAGATGGTTAGATGCTGAGAGGCTGTTTCCTCTGGCTGGAGAGACTAGAACTAGGGAGCATAGTCTCAGGATAAGGGGTCAGACATTTTAGACTGAGATGAGGAGGAATTTCTTCACTCAGAGCGTTGTGAATCTTTGGAATTCTCTACCTCAGAGGGTTGTGGATGCTGAGTTGTGGAGTATGTTCAAGGCTGAGATTGATAGATTTTTGGTCTCTAGGGGAATCAAGGGATATGGGGGTTGGGCAGTAAAGTGGAGTTGAGGTCGAAGATCAGCCATGATCTTATTGAATGGTGGAGTAGGCTCGAGTATGGCCTACTCTTGCTCCTATTTCTTATGTTCTTATAACAACTTTGCTTCCCATCTCCTTCAAATGTTTTCCTGTACTGGCCAGGAATCAAACACAGCCTTCCATTTGAAAAGCAAAAATTCTCCTGCTGAAACATCAATGCCCCCAAAATGTAGTCATCAACTTTTTATCTTGTATCGATGTTTCTGAAGGTACAGGAATGTGACAGCAGACATCTTAGGTTCAATTTGAACCTCTGGCAGAGAACACCGGTGAAGTGTTTATGGAATTTTACTGCGTGCAAATTGGTTGCCTTGTTTGCTCACATAACAACAGTGACTACACTTCAAATGTAACTAATTGGCTGTAAAGTGCTTTGAGTCGTCCTGACGACATGAAAGGTGCTATATAAATGCAAATTTGTTATTTCCACCTTGGGATTAGAAATATCAAACCCTGTGTTTGAATGAATGTTTGTTTTTGAAGTTTTCTCGGCTAGGGAAGTATTGGGCTCAATTTACTAGTTTCTAAATCAGTCTTCAGTTATTATGTACAATCTGTTGATTATAGATCAGAAAGTGTTAATTTGCATTGGTGTCAAAGGGCCATAGTCATGTTTTTCATAGGAAGACAAATGACACCATTAGTGACCAGACAAGACTAAGAGGAGAGAGAAAATAAATCACTTCCCACCGTTCTTTTACTTATATTTCCTTTGACATTTTTCCTTTTGCAAAGTTTGATCACTCTTTGTTATCGATATCTCTAATTTAACTTGAACATAATTAAGTGTTGTCCTTATCTCTTCTGCCCTGTGGTAAAGGAGTTAAAGAGCTGTCCCCTTTGACAAAAGTAGGGAGACTTGTTACTCTTGTGATTAAAGGATTCACCTGCCCTATGCTGTCCATTATGTACATTGTGAATTTGTTTATAATCAATTTAAAGGCTTCTTTTTTGTTTAATCCCACAGCAACAGGTGGATATGTCGGAACAAATGTTGGTGAGTATGGAAAACTGGGTAGTACAAGTTTTTGTTGAGAGACTTACAAATGATCAATGTACATTTTTGTTTTTAACATTTTCTGATGATTTAAAAACTAGATGGAAATTGCAAACTGACATAAAATTCCAAATATGCAAGATAATAAGTATATAAATCTTCATTTGGGATGCTCATTTTGCTGCTCTATATTAAGCATTGGCAGTTTAATGGTATTTACTGCATAGCTGGATACTTATTTTTACCATCTTTGTCAACAAAATTCCCAATTGTACCGCAAATAGTTCCTGCTCGTTGCACATAATCACTGGACCGAATGGCCATGGAACCTTGCTCTTTGCATTTTAACTGTGACCCAAATAGGTTTGCAAATATGAATATATAATACTACAAGGGAGTTGGGACATTGTATTCACTATTTATTTCAGTTAAGCCTTCTGCTTTGATTCCAGCAGTTTTATTAATCCTGCTCATTGTCTCTAGACTTTCTCCACACTCCTGCCATGTTAATTTAAATCTCTCCCTAATGCTCCATTTGCCCTCTCCACAAGGACACTGGTGCCATTTCAATTCAGGTGAAAGCCATCCTTTTAGTTAACTGTCCCTTGTTCCAGAACTTTTTCTAATGGCCCAAGAATGTGAACCCTTCTCTCCTCACCAGTCCTGCAGGCACATGTTGATCGATGCTAATCTTCCTCTTCTTAAGCTGTTCAGCACATGGCATGGGAAGCAGTGCAGAGATTATTATTATTGTACCTTTTATTTTTCATCTTTGTGCCTAACTCCTTCTATCTGTGTAATTGGTGCCAATGTGGACCATGACTTTTGACTTCTTTGCCTCCCTTTCCAGAAGTTTTTCCACCTATTCGTTATGTCCTTCATCCTGACATCAAGGAGGCAAAATACCATTCAGAACTCGAGCCACAATTGCAAAAATGGCTTTCTGTACCCCTGCCAATAGACTCCTCCACTGCTACCACTCTTTATCCTTGTAATCTACCTGCCCCTCATTCCCCTGGGCAGTCCATTTCTCCTTGGTGCCACAATGCTAGTCAGGACCACCCTCCTCTGAGTCACTATCACTGTCCACCATTCACCTCATATTTGTCCAACAATAAGTATCTAGTGGAGAGTTCCAATAACTCAGGAGTTCCCTGCACCTATGAATCCAGTCTTCCACTGCAGTTCCCTGCAGGTGGTCACCCACTTCTCTCTTTCCACATTATCTCTGTATTCTGAAGTTCCTGGCACTAACTCTTGGGTGGCCACATTCTGGAGAGGATGATCTAGAAACCCTTCAACCTCCCTGATGCTTCAGAGTGTGGCCAAATATGAATACATATTACTACAAGGGAGTTAAGCCATTGGTAGTTGTTTACACTTGGACTTCATTGCATTTAATTAAATTAAACAATAATATGACCAAACCATATGGGCTGCCTTTCCCAGCTCAGGAGTAGAATTTCCAGCGAAAAGTTAAATATTGATATAATTTATAAATATGTAAGGCAGAAGGGGACAAGGTGTTCAGCTCAGATGGACTGAACAATTAAATCAGTTATCCTGATAATATCTTTAAGGAGTCAGGATTGGAGAAGAGTGAGTGTAATGGCAGTTTATGAAAAGATGCCTGAAGATAACTCTGAGAGCTACAAGCAGGTAAAACATTGGCGGGAATTGTAAAGGAGAGTAAAATGAAGTAACTAAAGAAATGTGGACTAATGATAGTTTTATGGGAGAGAGATTGTGCCTGAAAAATTTATTGAAGTTCTTCAAAGAAATAACAGACCTAGTGGACCAGAGTTCAGTTAGCGTTATAAATTTAGGTTTTTGCTAAACTTTACACAGTGCCACACAAGAAATTGCTGAATGAAGTTGGAATAGTGGGGTGGGGAGGCTGGGGAAGGGACCTTCTGAAGTGCACTATCCCCATATTCCTTGATGTCTTTAATATCTAGCAATCTATCGATCTCTGTTTTGAATGTACCTCAATAACTGAGCCTCCACAGCCCTCTGGGGTAGAGAATTCCAAAGATTCACATCTTCTGAGTGAAGAAATTTCTCCTCATCTCAATCCTAAATGGCCTACCCCTTATTCTAAGACTGTTATCCCTGGTTCTAGACTCCCCTGCCAGTAGAAACATCCTCCCTGCATCTACCCTGTCGAGCCCTGTAAGAATTTTGTATGTTTCAATGAGATCACCTCTCATTCTTTGAAACTGTATAGAATAGAGACCTAGGGCTCGATATTAGCAGGGCGGCGGGTTCTCAGCGGGGGGTCGACTGGGCGCGTGGGTAACACGCCCGGTGAAATCAGTGTGCTCCGCATGGAATCGCAGGCTAGTTGGAGCCACTTACCTGTGCTTCTGGGTTTCCCGCTGGAAAGCTGCGTGGCGGGCGGACTGCGCACGCGCAGCAAGGTCTGTCAGCTGGAGGAGCCCTATTTAAAGGGGCAGTCCTCCACTGACTGATGCGGCAGAAAATAGGAAAAATTACAGCATGGAGCAGCCCAGGGGGAAGGCTGCTCCCAGGTTTAATGATCCCTCACTCACGGCGGGCGGGAGGAAGCGGCCTGCCTCTGCCACCAAGAAGGCCTGGCTTGAGGTGGCAGAGAAGGTCACCTGCACCACCAACATATCGCCCACCTGCATACAGTGCAGGAGGCGCTCCAATGACCTAAGTAGGTCAGCCGAAGTGAGTACACTTACTCATTCCCCTACACTCCGTCTGCCACATCACCGCCCCCACCCCACATCTCCTTCTGCACTGCCAACACTACTCTGTCACATCACCCCTCACACCCACTCAAAGCTCATCCTCATCTTACCTGCATTTACTCACCTCGCCAGTACTCACCCCACCACTACCACTCAACCCAATCCTCATTCAATCTCATGGCTCTATCTCATACTCACCCTCTCATGCATCTCTTTCAGGGTCAGCCTCACTCAACCTGCCACTACGTGTGCTGCTGCCACAGGGCATGCATCACATATGTGCAGCAGGAAGCATAAGGCAAACGTGTCGTGAGCATGAAGGGTGTTTGAGGGTTTGTCATGGTTATTACTTCTATTTAATTTCTGATCAACACACATAACATATATTGTCACCACCACTGCCACGTCTTTGCGAATCTTGTCTGGTTTGTGCAATATTTGTCCTGAGGATCACTATGAAGACCCACAACTGATGCCACCCATTGTGTCACTGCAGAGTGAGTGTAGGTGTATTTGCAGGGCTCTTTTGTGCAGACGACTGAGAGACGTCGGCGATGTCCCCGGTGGCACCCTGGAAGGATGCGGAGGAGAAGTTGTTGAGGGCAGTGGTGACTTTGACAGCGACAGGTAAGAAGATGGTGCTCGGGCCAGCCGGGAGCAGCTCGGCATGAAGGAGGCTGCAGATGTCCACGACTACATGTCGAGTGACTCTGAGCCTCCATGTGCACTGCTGCTCAGAGGGGTCCAGGAAGCTGAGCCTCGGTCTGTGGACCCTGTGGCAAGGGTAGTGCCCTCTGCGACGCATCTCTCTCTGCCGTTGCCCTCCCTCCTGCTGTGCAGGTGGATGTGTCACAGCACTGTGTTGTGGAGCTCCATGTGTCAGAGGTGGACGGCGTGGCCGGCGAGGCTGGTGATGCTGTTCGCCCTCCAAGGAGGTCATGACTGCAGCTACGGCAGCCTCCATCTGGCAGATGTACATTTGAGGGGGTTCGCAAGGTAGGTAAATGTGTCCGCACTCTGGGGTTGAGGTTGCAAGTTTGTGAATTTTATTATTAGGAGGAGGGTGGTGGAGGCCAAAATTTGTCCAAAGTGACAGAGTGGCCTCCTGCAATGAGTGAGGGTCTCCCACCCCTCCCCCACAACTGTCAAATGGACCTTTGCAGCTGCCACAGGCTGGTGGCAGTGCACACGGAGGCTCAGAGTCACTCGACATGTAGTCGTGGACATCTGCAGCCTCCTTCATGCCGAGCTGCTCCCGGCTGGCCCGAGTACCATCTTCTTACCTGTTGCTGTCAAAGTCACCACTGCCCTCAACAACTTCTCCTCCGCATCCTTCCAGGGTGCCACCGGGGACATCGCCGTTGTCTCTCAGTCGTCTGCACAAAAGAGCCCTGCAAATACACCTACACCCACTCTGCAGTGACACAATGGGTGGCATCAGGTGTGGGTCTTCATTGTGATCCTCAGGAAAGGGCATTATTGCACAAACCAGACAAGATTCGCAAAGACGTGGCAGTAGTGGTGACTATATAATATGTAATGTGAGTTGATCAGAAATTAAATATAAGTAAAAACCATGACAAACCCTCAAACACCCTTGTGCATCCCCTTCATGCTCACGACACGTTTGCCTTACGCTGCCTACTGCACATCTGTGATGCATGCCCTGTGGCTGCAGCACAGGTAGTGGCAGGTTGAGTGAGGCTGACCGTGAAAGAGATGCACGAGAGGGTGAGTATGAGATAGAGCCATGAGATTGTATGAGGATTGGGTTGAGTGGTAGTGGCGGGATGAGTACTGGCGAGGTGAGTAAGTGCAGGTAAGATGAGGATGAGCTTTGAGTGGGTGTGAGGAGTGATGTGATAGAGTAGTGTTGGCAGTGCAGAAGGAGATGTGGGGTGGGGGGCGGTGATGTGGCGGACGGAGTGTAGGGGAAAGAGTAAGTGTACTCACTTTGGCTGACCTACTTAGGTCGTTGCAGCGCCTCCTGCACTGTATGCAGGTGCGCGATATGTTGGTGGTGCCAGAGGCAGGCCGCTTCCTCCCGCCCGCCGGGGGTAAGATCTTTGTCCTCCCCCTCCTCCTCACCCTATCCAGTAAGAGCTGGAGTGAGGCATCATTAAACCTGGGAGCAGCCTTCCCCCTGGGCTGCTCCATGTTGTAATTTTTCCTATTTCTTGCAGCATCTGTCAGTGGGGGACTGCCCCTTTAAATAGAGCTCCTCCAGCTGACAGACCTTACTGCGCATGCGCAGCCCGCCCGCCGCGCAGCTCAGCAGCGGGGAACCCGGAACAACAGGTAAGTGGATCCAATTAGCCTGCGATTGCGTTCGGGGCGGACTGATTTCACCAGGCATGTTACCCACGTGCCCAATCGCCCCCCCCCGCCGCGAACCCTCCGCCCTGGTAATATCGGGCCCAAAGTATTTGTTTAATTTCTTTGCCATTTCTTTATTCCCCATTATAAATTCTCCCTTCTCTGCCTGTAAGGGACCCATATTTGCCTTCGCCAGTCTTTTTTTCCTTTTTACATACCTTTAGAAGCTTTTGCAGTCCGTTTTTATGTTTCTCGCTAATTTACTCTCGTATTCTATTTTCCCTTTCTTTATCAATTTCTTGGTCCTCCTTTGCTGAATTCTAAAATCTCCCAATCCTCAGGCTTACTGTTTTTTTCTGGCAACTTTATATGCCTCTTCCTTTGATTTAATACTATTTTTAATTTCTCTTAGCCACAGTTGTACCACTTTTCCTGTTGGGTTTTTTTGCCTTAAAGGAATATATATTTGTTGCAAATTATGTATTAATTCTTTAAAAGCTAGCCATTGTCTGTCTACCGTCATACCTTTTAATGTAGTTCCCTAATCAACCACAGCCAACTTGCACCTCGTACCTTCGTAGTTTCCTTTGTTTAGATTTAAGACCCTAGTTTCGGATTGAACTACATCACTTTCAAACTTAATGAAGAATTCTATCGTATTATGGTCACTCTTCCCTAAGGGCTCCTTTTAACAAGATTATTAATTAACCCTTTCTCATTGCACACTATTAGATCTAAAATAGCCTGTTACTGAGTTGGTTCCTCAACATACTGATCTAGAAAACCATCTCGTATATACTGCAGGAATTCGTCCTCCATGGTATTAGTGCTAATTAGAGGGTAGATAATTGAAGTTATTAAAGTAATGACAGGACTGGACTCAGTCAGGTTTTTTTTGACGGATAGGGATGGAAGGACTAGATTACATGTATGTAAAATGCGAAGTTTTAAATTAGATACCATGGTGGAAGCATTTATTTTCACAAAATGATCCGCCTTTGAAACAGATACTTGAACATATGGTGGAATGAGATTTGCTACAGTACTTTAAAAGGCAACTTGACAGGTTCCTGAGTGAAGATGACATTTCCAGTTATCGAGGGCAAGTTGCTTGTTAGTCTGCAACTCCTCATAATCCTAGCTATCACGGTCTCCTGGAGCTTTCCTTAATTGCCTTTGGGAGTTGCAGAGGAATTTGAGTGTTTCCTGAATTGGCTGCAGGATCTTTCTCTCTTGCTTTCCCCAGATGATTACATGGTTAGAGGGTAGGTTAGTGGTAAGCTTGGTTGCACCATGTCTGGATGGTGTGGGCTTAATGGTCTTTTCCTGCACATCTTTTCATATATTGGAATTCAAGATTATAAGAGGCATAGATAAATTAAACCCTAATAGTTTCAACATATCAGAAATTCTACATCAAGAGACTCGAGTTGAGGAGAGAGAGAAGGTGAACCGGCATTTTAAATTTCACTATTCTATACAGAACATGGTAATTATAACTCCGGTTGCTGAGGAAGCTGGTGCAGGATAGTGTATGCAAATTCAAGAGGAAATTGGATGAATGTTTGGCAGAAAACATACTTAAGGGGTATGAAAAATAGAAAGGAATATAATATTTTTCAAACCTTGGACTGGCCAGATAGTCCGCAATGATCTTTTGTTGTCCTGTACATTCTTATGCTCCTGTACATTCTTATGCTCCTGTACAGTATAGGCTCCTATATTATGGATAGCACTAAATCATTAAAATATTCTGTTTTATTTTTCCCCATCCTCTCCGCCTGCTGCCAACCAATAATTGAAAGTGTATATGAGCAAAAACATCATCTTTGAAGCCAAAGAAATGTTTCTTTAATCTGCAGCACAGTTTGGATCATAAAATTAATGTAAATTTGGAAGATGCTTTGAACAATTAGTTTTCTTCATGTAGTCCACAAATATAGATTCTTTTATTTAATTTTCAAATGTCGCAATAGCTGTCGGAGAGATGTATGTTTGTGTAGATAAACAGAAATTATGGGGATTAAATTGGATGACCCTAAAAACCAGACGCAGGTAGCGCGATCTGCTATTAACCTGTGCCCGTTGCTTCCTGCGCAGGCAGGACGAGATTTCTGTCAGGCCTGTGGACTTACCGTCAAGCTGCATTGGAAATCAACGTTGACACGAGGATTCAATGCAATTCACACTTTCCACCAGCAGGGGGTGCCCCAATCTCTTAAAGGCAGGCTGGCTCTTAAAATCTCTTAAAGGTAGCCGGTACCTGTTATTTGCTGAAAATAACAATCTGCTGTCTGCACAGAGTCGGAACAGAGATCAGAGTCGCACACATAAAACACAGATGCAAGTCCCGTCCCTATGTTTACAAACTGATGAATTATGTTAAAACATCGAATAAAGGTTGCACACTACTAACTTCCACATCCTCCAAACTGCATGCCAGACCTCACCAATCTGATGATCTGAGTTTGTACCAGGCCTGCGAGAGTGCGTGCACCAAGGATCTCTGCTGATACACTGGAGACCTTGGTGCAAGAGGTGGACAGAAGGAGGGACATCCTATATCCGTTGGAGGGGGATGGGGGGGGGAGGGGGGATGGGGGGCGGGGGGCAAGAGGCCCTCTAGACATATGGCAGTAGGTGGCAGCGGGAGACGAAGTCAATGCCAGGCATGGATGCAGTGCAGGAAGAAGTGCAGTGCAGGAAGAAGTTCAGTGCTTTGACATGAATGGTCAAGGTGAGTGAGGTCAAGTGGTGTCTCCTACCAACTGCACCACTAACCGTATGCACTACTTCACGCACAACACCCCAAATCACACAAATACCAACAAACTCTTTCAATCAGCACTCAACTCTTCCAATCAGATGCTTCCTCTCACCCTTACACATTACCACTGTTGCAAGCTGCACACCCACAACTCACAGGCCACACACACTGACAGCTATTCAACCATGACAGGCACATCACCCAATCACACTTCCCACTTGCTTGCAGGAGAAGGCGACGCATAACAGGAGGCGGCAAGTGGCAGTGGCATTTAGCCCCTCGAGCCTGCTCCACCATTCAATGAGATCATGGACCTGTGACCTAACTCCATAAATCCGCCTTAGCCCCATATCCCTTAATACCCTTGGTTCACAGAAATCTATCAATCTCCGATTTAGAATTCACACTTGAGCTAGCATCAGCTGCCATTTGCAGAGGACCGTTCCACACTTCTACCACCCTTTGCACATAGCAGTGTTTCCTAACTTCACTCCTGCACGTCCTGGCTCTAAATGTTAGGCTATGTCCCCGCGTCCTAGTATTCAAGTATAGGAGACCTCCAAAAACAGTTACAAATGTATCAGCAGCCAGAAGCAATAATCCAGAAACTGACCCGTAAATCCTGCATGGTCCCTTTAAATAGCGCTGGTGGAGGGTCCTCCAGGCACTCTAAGGCATGTTCAGATGGTCGTGGTTAAGACTGTTGAGTTGAGCGTTAAGTTCCAAAATGATGTCTATCACTTTAAATCAGCATTGTACACTGATTGTATCCATTGTCTCCCTACTTTACACACTTCCAACGTTTGGTATTTGTGCATGCGCTAAGACCCATGCCAAGATGGCGCCCGGCGCACATCATGCTGGAAACGTGTGTGCGCAGCCAAGACGCCATCTTTGCACTTCGGGAGGCGCATAGCGCCGAAACAATGGGCGCTAGGCAGCCGAATTTCTAGCCCAAAGTTTGCACACCTATATTTTGATTTATTAATGATGGCAGCCCAGCAGGAGTACCAGTGTTGTACAAGTTTACACATAATGCAGATTTTTAATCCATGTCCTGGAATCTTTATTATAATAAAAGCACTGCAATTACAGTGCTGGATTCCTGTGATTTAAAATCCATAGAACCATAGCAGTTTAGAGTACAGAAGGAGGCCATTCACTTCATCATGCCTGTGTTGGCCTTTTGCTAGAGCAATCCAAACTAATCCCACTGCCCCTTGCTTTCCCCATAGCCTTTCATCTTCCTCTGCTTCAAATATTTATTGCAGTAAAAATGTTAAAACTAGCCTGCCTCTTCCAAAGCCTTCCCAGAACCTCATCTGGTTCCCCTGACTCCTGAACAGGCCCTTATGACAAGTATGTTCAGGTCCTCCTACGCTGCAGCGCTCAACAGTTGTATTAATCAGGAAAATGAGGTGGGACACTTTGAACGTCTCCATCTGCTTCATTACAATGGTATCACTGGGCCTGCGCTTACTAGAGGCCCACATGTCTCCAGGGAGGAAAACCCCAGGGAATCCCAAGGAAGCATGCGATGGGAGAAGAGACCTGATGTATTGGGTCTCTTCTCTTTTTTCCTCTGAACTGCCCCTGGTGAAGGCCAATTTCCCAGGCACACAACAAAGGAAACTCTATCCTTATTACCATTATGTGGCCGTTTAATTTATAACTCTTTCTCATCCCTGGATTTTCACTGTTAAAATCCTCAATACATCATCAGTGTGAATAATTTTCCTGGATCAAATTTGTCAATCCATGTCAAAATTTTGAGATAATGTCTTTTGTCTGGGCTGTTGCTTTCATCAATTTTAACACTATCTGATCTGTTTTGTTTGGAATTGCTGGCGTTGTATTAAAAAAAAATTGAGCAATATCTTTGCCAACCAGAATGCAGTTCTTGATTGCTAATGTTACCTTCCTACTGTCTGTCTAATAGGTTAACCACAATTTGTAACATTTTCATTAAGTTTTTGGAGTGAATTTACCTCAGTGTGCACAAAAATGAAATGAAAATTCCCAGGGTTATTGGTGGTTTTGGCATTTTTAACAATCAATCATAACAGTTAAATATTGATCACTCAACAACAAAAAGTGGCCATTATGTTTTGGGCCTTTTCCAATCACTCCAATACTAGTGCAGCTGTTGTTGTCTTACCTTTGTATCATATGTATGAATCTAATTTAACCTTTTTCTAATTTCCTCACAGGTCAACAATCTGAATTGCTGCTCATCCTAGGTGTGACTGTATTTCTAGTGATGTCCTGTTTTGATTAATCCTGCCTGCAGAGCAACTGAACTGAAGTGCTTTCTTTCTCCGTTCACTGCAAAGCAAATTTTTATATATTGACTTGGTCTGATCAGTCTTAGTATTGATATTTCAATGAAAAAATCTTTGTTGATTTGGTTTTGTATTTGGAAACCACTGAAGTAGATGCAACTCTGCAATAATGTCCACTGGAGGGATGTGAGTTTTGTATATTTGAGCACTTGGTTAATGTTTTTTAAAAGGAAAAATCATTGTGAACCGGCTGCAAAGTTTATTTAAATGATATAATACTGCTAAGTTTATTTAATTAAAAAGTATTGGGGGAAAAATTGGTTAAGGGTCCGTTCTGGGCGATGTTAGCACGATGCGCTAACACCCCGCGCCCGATGGACCCTGGGCAGGCAGCACGCAAGTTTGGTCCCAAGGGAGCACTTACCTGCAATCGGCATTCCTTTCCAGGCCTTGCACATGGAATCAAAGCAACTTGCACTTTCCACCACCAGAGGGAGCTCCATCTCTTAAAGGGAAGATGTTTCTGAGCAATCTCTAAAAGGTAGCTTGTACTTGTTATTTGCTGAAAATAACAGTCTACTGACTGCATGGAGTCTAAATAGAGATCAGACATTGCACACACAAAACACAGATGCAGATCCCATCCCTACATTTACACACTGATGAGTTATGTTAAAACATTGAATAAAGGTTGCGCATTACTAAATCCCACATCCTCCAATCTGAACACCAGACCTCACCAATCTGCCGATCTGAGTTGGTACCAGGCCGGCGAGAGTGCATGTACCAAGGTTCTCTGCTGATGCACTAGAGACCTTGGGTGCAAGAGGTGGACAGAAGGAGGGACATCCTATATCCACAGTGGTGGGGGGGGGGGGAAACGGCAAGAGGCCCTCCAGACATATACTTAAAAGAGAGCGGGAGGCAGCGGGGGAAGAAGTAAATGTCAGGCGCACAGCATCATGAACATGGATGCACTGCAGGAAGAAGTTCAATGCTTTGACATGAGTGATCAAGGTGAGTGAGGCCAACTGTCAAGTGGCATCTCCTACCAACTGCACCATGCACTACACCCCCCATCACCCACATACCAATAAACTCTTTCCATCAGTACTCAACTCTTCCCATCAGATGCTTCCTCCCGCCCTTACACATTACCACTGTTTCATGCCGCCCACCCACAGCTAACAGGCCACACACACTGGCAGCTATTCAACCATGACAGGCACATCACCCAGGCATATGCCTCGCTTTCTTGCAGGAGAAGGTGGCGCATATCAAGAGGCAGCAAGTGGTAGTGGCATTTAGCCCCTCGAGCCTGTTCCACCATTCAGTGAGATCATGGTGGACCTATGACCTAACTCCATATACCCGCCTTAGCTCCATATGCCTTTGGAAATAGAATATTTATGTTGGATTCAGTTTTTGCACTTATATTCATCAGATCTGGTACATCAGTCTTTTTTGTGTGCAATCCTGAACCAATTACAAAATACAATAGGATTGTTGGATTCTGTACAAAACATGATGGTGTCACTCATTAATATTTACAGTTTGGATACTTTTTATCTTCAATATATCCAGTATTAAAGTTAATAAACCTGGATAATTGTGAAACCAGCAAAAGTCAACTGAACTTTTAAAAAATGTATATACTGTATGTACTCATATAGAACAGTAAGATTGCAACATTTTTAACCAGGTTTATTATCTTTCAATTGGAAAAGCTACATATAGTCGCTCTCAACTTTTTTTTTATGACCAGCTTAACTGCTGTTTTGTACAAGGGCTGGAGCTCGATTTGACAGTGGATGGCAACAGGATCAGCTGTTTTGAGTGTTGCACTAATTTATTTTTTAAGAGATTCTATATAAAAATGTACACAAAGACCTAAGTTATTTAATGTGCTTAATATAAATGCTTCAAAAGCCAAGTGGCAAAGCAACCAGAAAATATTCTGTGCTTAAAGGATCTCTTTGCTGTGTATGCTTTGTCTGATTTGGACTTGAACAGTTTCTGTCCCTAAGGAATAAAGATGATAAATTTGGAAAATGTTGACATGTCTCTATTAATTAGCATTTTCTTTCCCACGTCACCTTGATTAGCTGAAACTTGCAGTACCGTAGTTGAATTTTTTTCGTGTGTGTGTACGTTAAGCACAACCATCTAGATTTTTTGATGGGGCCCAATCCTACCAGAATTGTAGTGGGGCCAGATTGCAGATTCTGATACTGAGGTATTGCTACAGGAAGTTAAACTGAGGAGCAAGGCACTCTTTGGAACAGACAGACATAGGATCCCAAAGAGAGCTCCTTAAGGCCAATGGAAGGTGATGTCCAGGACATTGAGTGATAATTCAACCAGTCTGCACACAGTCATTAGATAATGGAATGACTGTTTTAACCACCTTTTGTACACAGCTCATATTCGGTCATATGTGGCAGTTGGGACTGTCATCAGGATCCACCTCATTGCAGGTGCTGTGAGAAATAACCCAGGTTGAAATATTATGTATTTGTATTGAGCATGATTTATGCAAGTATGGACTTCTTTCAATAATACTGTGGGCAATTTGTGAATGGATTAACACAGTAGTGAAGAAACTGATGAATATTTTTCCAAAGGTAATTGGTGTACAGGTGGTGAGCCAAAGGTTCCAGTGACTTGTATTTCACCTTCACCCATCCTACAAAGGGAATCTCCTGGAACTCAACTGCTGAGTTTGAATTTCTAACCCTCCCTATAAATTGACTACTTAATATAACTTAATGGAATGTATTCGAGACAATTTCCTAGAACAATACATCGTGGAACCAAACAGGGAACTGGCTATTTTAGATCTTGTAATGAGGCAGGGTTAATTAGTAATCTCATAGTAAAGGATCCTCTGGGGAAGAGTGATCATAATATGATAGAATTTCACATTGCGCTTAAGTTCGAAACAAGAGTCTTAAACTTAAAACCAATTACCATAGGTATGAAGGGCGAGTTGACTAAGGTAGATTGGGAAATTAGATTAAAAGGTATGATGATAGAAAGGCAGTGGCAAACATTTAAAGAAATATTTCAAAATTCCCAACGAATATACATTCCATTGAGAAATAAAAACTCCACGGGGAAAGTGAGCAATCTGTGGCTAACTAGAGAAGTTAAGGATAGTATTAGATTAAAAGAAAAGGCTTATAATGTTGCCGAGAAGAGTAGTAAGTCTGACGATTGGGAGAGTTTTAGAAACCAGCAAAGGATGACCAAAAAATTGATTAAAAGGGAGAAAATAGAATGAGAGTAAACTAGCAAGAAATATAAAAACAGATTGTAAGAGCTTCTACAAGTATGTAAAAAGGAAGAGAGTTGCAAAAGTAAAAGTTTGTCCTTAAGAGGCTTAGACAGGAGAAATTATAATGGGGAATAAGGAAATGGCAGAGATGTTAAATATTTTGTATCTATCTTCATATTAGAAAACACAAAAAGCATACCAAAAATAGTGGGGAACCAAGGGGCTAATGAGAGTGAGGAACTTAAAGTAATTAATATCAGTAGAGAAAAAGTACTAGAGAAATTAATGGGACTAAAAGCCAACAAATCCCCTGGACCTGATGGCCTACATCCTAGGGTTCTAAAAGAGGTGGCTGTAGAGATAGTGGATGCCTTGGTTATGATCTTCCAAAATTCCCAAGTTTCTAGAATGGTCCCAGTGTATTGAAAGGTAGCAAATGTAACACTGCTATTCAAGAAAGGAGGGAGGGAGAAAACAGGAAACTACAGGCCAGTTAGCCTGACATCAGTCATCGGAAAAATGCTGGAATCCATTATCAAGGAAGTGGTAACAAGGCACATAGAAAACCATAATATGATCAGGCAGAGTCAACATGGTTTTATGAAAGGGAAATAGTGTTTGACAAATCTATTAGAGTTTTTTTGAGGATGTAACTAGAAGGGTAGATAAAAGGGAACTGGTGGATGTAATATATTTTGATTTCCAAAAGGCATTCGATAAAGTGCCACATAAAAGGTTGTTATGCAAGAAAAGGGCTCATGGGATTGGGGGTAATAATATTAGCATGGATTGAGGATTGGTTAACGGACAGAAAACAGAGACTATGGATAAACGGGTCATTTTCAGGTTGGCACGCTGTAACCAGTGGGGTGCTACAAGGATCAGTGCTTGGGCCTCAGCTATTTACAATCTATATTAATGACTTAGATGAAAGGACCAAGTGTAATATATCCAAGTTTGCTGATGATACAAAGCTAGGTGGGAAAGTAAGGTGTGAGGAGGACACCAAGGCCCTGATATTAACGGGAAAGTGGGATGGCAGCGGGGGGGGCAATTGGGCGCGTGGGTAATCCGCCCAGTAAAATCCGTCCGGTCCCCACGCGATCGCGAGTAAATTGGAGGCACTTAACGCGGCTTCCGGGTTTGCCGTCGGAAACCTACGCGGCTGGCAGACTGCGCAGGCTGTCATCTGGAGGAGCTCTATTTAAAGGGGCAGTCCTCCATTGGCTGCTCCTGGAGGAAACACCCAAACAACACAATGGAGCAGCCCTGGGGAAAGGCTGCTCCTAGATTCAGTGATGCCTCTCTCCAGGTACTACTGGATGGGATGAGCCATGGAAATAGTGGATGCATTAGCCATCATCTTCTAAAATTCTATAGAGTATGGAACAGTTCCTGCTGATTGGAGGGTGGCAAATGTAATACCACTATTTAAAAAAGGAGGGAGAGAGAAAATAGGGAGCTACAGACTGATTAGCCTAACATCAGTAGTAGGGAAAATGCTAGAGTCCATTAAAATGGATGTGATAACAGGACACTTAGAAAATATCAATGGGATTAGACAAAGTCAACATCAATTTATGAAAGGGAAATCATGTTTGACAAACCTACTGGAGTTTTTTGAGGATGTAACTGGCAGAATAGATAAGGGAGAATCAGTGGATGTGGTTTATTTGGATTTTCAGAAGGCCTTTGATAAAGTCCCACATAAGAGGTTAGTGTGCAAAATTAAAGCACATGGGATTGGGGGTAATATACTGGCATGGATTGAAAATTGGTTAACAGACAGGAAACAGAGGGTAGGAATAAACGGGTCTTTTTGAGGGTGGCAGGCGGTGACTAGTGGGGTACCACATGGGACCAGTGCTTGGGCCCCAGCTATTCACAATATATATCAATGATTTGGATGAGGGAACCAAATGTAATATTTCCAAGTTTGCTGATAACACAAAACTAGGTGGGAATGTGAGTTGTGAGGAAGATGCAAAGGGGCTTCAAGGCGATTTAGACAAGTTGAGTGAGTGGGTAAATACATGGCAGATGCAGTATAATGTGGATAAATGTGAAGTTAACCACTTCGGAAAGAAAAACAGAAAGGCAGAGTATTATTTAAATGGTGATAGATTGGGAAATGTTGATGTACAAAGGGACCTGGGTATTCTTGTACACCAGTCACTGAAAGCAAACATGCAGGTGCAGCAAACAGTAGGAAGGCAAATGGTATGTTGGCCTTCATTGCAAGAGAATTTGAGTACAGGAGCAAGGATGTCTTACTGCAGTTATACAGGGCCTTGGTGAGACCACACCTGGAGTATTATGTGCAGTTTTGGTCTCCTTACCTAAGAAAGGATATACTTGCCATAGAGGGAATGCAGTGAAGGTTCACCAGACTGATTCCTGGGATGGCAGGACTGTTGTATGAGGAGAGATTGGGTCAACTCGGCCTGTATTCACTAGAGTTTAGAAGAATGAGAGGGGATCTCATTGAAACATATAAAATTCTGACAGGGCTAGACAGACTGGATGCAGGGAGGATGTTTCCCTTGGCTGGGGGGTCCAGAACGAGGGGTCACAGTCTCAGGATATGGGGTAGGACACTTAGGACTGAGATGAGGAGAAATTTCTTCAGTCAGAGGGAGGTGAACCTGTGGAATTCTCTACCACAGAAGGCTGTGGAGGCCATGTTACTGAATATATTTAAGAAGGAGCTAGATAGATTTCTAGACACAAAAGGGGTATGGGGAGAGAGCAGGTCTCTGGTATTGAGATAAGGATCAGCCATGATCATATTGAATGGTGGAGCAAGCTCAAAGGGCCGAATGGCCCACTCCTGCTCCTATTTTCTATGTTTCTATGTGAGGAGGAGGGATGTCTTTTACCCGGTGGACGGGAGGAAGTGGTCTGCCTTTGCCACCAAGAAGGCCTGGCTCGAGGTGGAGAGGAGGTCACCAGCAGCAGTAACATCTCCCGCACCTGGATCCAGTGCAGGAAGCGCTTCAGTGACATAACTAGGTCAGTCAAAGTGAGTACACTTACTCATTCTCCTACATTCCATCTTCCACGTAACTGCCCCCACCCCCAACTCATTCTGCACTGCCAACACTACTTTATCACATCACTCCTTACACCCACTCAAAGTTCATCCTCAACTTACCTGCACTTCCTCACCTCCCCAGTACTCACCCCACCACTACCACTCAACCCAATCCTCATACAATGTCATGGCTCTGTCTCATACTTGCCCTCTGATGCATCTCTTTCAAGGTCAGCTCACCTGAACCAATGAATTCAGTGGTTGGCCACATCACCATCACTCACTCATGCGTCTCTACTTTCTCCCCTTATAGGAGAAGAGAGCCCAGAATGCACGGGAGAGAGCGAAGACCGGAGGGGGGCCGCAACAGGGTAGTCGTGCTCATAGACGCGGAGCAGGAGGCGCTGGAGTTGAGCCGAACCCTCGAGTGCCTGTCCGTCGGGGACGCTGAGACTGGCAGCCGACAAACGTCTCGTGACAGAACTTTAACATTCAGCACACACTATCAATTGATGTTAACATGCCTTGCCATCTTCAGCACCTCAACATCTGTCATCATGCTTAATAATGCTTTCTGTTTTCTTACAGACCATTCAGCGACTGCTGTGACAGCGGAGGGTGATTCCTCAGAGGACCTGCCAGCCTCTGCACCGTCACATCTGAGCGAGCCATCCATCAGCGCAGATACACACGCAACTCGGTGGGTCCCCGTCCTCAGTTAGTTGGGGTCACACATGGTGAGTTACCACACACATGCGAGAACGAGCAGACACTGGTGGCAGGGGCAGCTGCGGAGAGTCCGCGTCAGTGGGAGCACTCTTCTCCAGGCTCTACTCAGCTAGACACAGATGCTGAACCCTGGGGGCCATCCAGTATAAGGAGAATGATCGAGGGGCAGCAGCACATTTGCGAGGTGCTGGAACAGGTGCCACGTGCACTCTCCACAATCACGCAGAGGATGGAGGAGTCCAACTCCTGCATGAGTGGAATGGTGGCTAAGGTAAGGGAAGGCATCTCTGAGATAGTGCCGCGGGAATGTCAGCGATGGAGGAAAGGATGGCCTCCATGGAGCTTCAAGCGCAGCTCACAAATAAGTCCATTCAGGCCCTTCAAACTCAGGGTGAACAATATTCTGCCGCCTTAAACTGGCAAGCAGATACTCTAGCACTGGCCTTATAAGGCTTCACACTTGTCCTCCAAAATATCATCCAGCAGAGTGGTAGGAGTGGTGTGGGCCTCGCTGGGGGAGGGATGATGGCGAAAGGGGATATTGAAGTGGCGACGCCACTCAAAGCACCCCCACGTCTCACCCGTTGCCCCCCTCTCAACCAGTACCCACAGTGCTGCTTCATCTCCAGATGGCAGAGTCTACCCCTGCACAGGTGCAGGTGGAGCAGTCTTTGGAGGGGCCCTCACGGGCACCGAAACCCAAAGGGCATAGGCCCAAAGAATCGAATCGGTCAGGGCATGAACAAGAGCAACCTGCCACTACCTCTGCTGCAGCCACAGGGGATGCACCACGTAGAAGTAGTCGGAAGCGAAAGGCGAAGGTTTTGTAAGCGCAAAGGGAATGCACAAGGGTGTTTGATGGTTGGGTCATGTTTTTTAATTATATTTGCTTTTTCTTAAATGCACATTAAATATTATTATTGTCGCCACTACTGCCACGTCTTGGCCATTCTTGACTGGCTTCTGTAATAAGGACCTTTCATGAGGTTCACCATGAACGCCTACACTTGATGCCTTCTATTGGGTCACTCTACAGTGGGTGTATGTGTTGTTGCAGGACTGTTATGTGCAGGGAGGGGTGTGGGGGGCTGCTGGTGTGGCCACTGCCCTGTCCAAGTGGTGAGGACTGGACTCTTCACACTGTTTGATGTTAGGAGAACCGTTCACATATCAGTGACTCCCTGGCCTGACAAGCAGCCAGATGAGCCGCTGTTCTGCTCATGGGTTGCTCCTCCTCCTCCTTCTCAATGCGGGTGGCAGTTGTGGATGGGGCACCTTCAAGCGGCACCCGTCTCTGTTGTGCCATATTGTGCAGGGCACAACACACGACTATAATGCGTCCCACTCTTTCTGGTGCGTATTGAAGTGCTCCCCCAGAATGATCAAGACACCTGAAGCGTATCTTGAGCATCCCTATAGCATGCTCAATTGTAGACCTAGTAGCGACATGACTGTCATTATATCAACGCTGTTGCTCGGTGGTGGGGTTCCTCAGACGTGTCATGAGCCATGTGTGCAGGGGGTATCCCTCGTCCCCGAGGTACCAGCCCTTGCGGATGTTTGGTGCGTGGAAGAGGGGCAGGATGTTGGACTCCTGGAGGATGAAGGAATCATGGCAGCTGCCAGGGTATCTGGTGCACACGTGAAGCAATCTCTTGCGGTGGTCACAAATGAACTGAGTGTTGATGGAGTAATAGCCCTTCCTGTTGATGAACAATCCTGCCTCGTGTGGAGGTGCTCGTATTGCTATATGGGTGCAATCGATTACACCTGCACCCGTGGGAAGCCTGCCATAGCGTGGAATCCCACTGCCCTCTCCATCTGGCTGAGGTCGTCCATGGGGAAATTGACGTAGTGTGAAGCCCTGCGAAACAAGTCACCGGTGACCTGCCTTATGCACTTGTGTGCAGACGACTGAGAGACCCCGCGATGTCCCCAGTGGCACCCTGGAATGATCCAGAGGCGAAGAAGTTGAGGGCAGTGGTGACTTTGACAGCGACGGGTAAGGAAATGCTGCTCGGCCCAGCCAGAAGCAGATCGGCATGAAGGAGGCTGCAGATGTCTGCGACTACCTGGCGACTGACTCTGAGCCTCCGAATGCACTGCTCCTCAGAGAGGTACAGGAAGCTGAGCCTCGATCTGTAGACCCTGTGGCGAGGGTAGTGCCTCCTGCGATGTCGCTGTCTGCTGTTGCCCTCCGTGCTCTTGTGCAGGTGCCTGTGGCGCAGCACTGTGTTGTGGAGCTTCACGTGGCAGAGGTGGACGCTGTGCCTGGCGAGGCTGGTGATGTTACTCGTCCTCAGATGAAGTGATGAATGCAACCATGCACCCCCCACCCCCCCATCCTGACAGTGTGACTTTCAGGGGGTCCGCAAAGCAGGTAAATGTGTTTGCACAGCAGAGTTTTGGGTGGAAAGTAAGAATTTTGAGTGAAAACACAAAGGTCTTGCAGCCAAAACTTTGTCTGAAGTGACAGAGTGCCCTGCTGCAATAAATGAGGTTTCCCCCCATCTGTCAAATGATCCTTTGCATCTCCCACTGGCTGCTGGCTGAAACACGTTTGCTAGAACAGGGAGTGTTTCCCACAGCATGGGAAACACGCTGTGGATCCTTCAAAATTGCACGCCTGCCAAAATGTCTACTCAATGAGGTCCCTCAAGTACCTTAACTATCTGTCAAGGTATGTAAATCATCATCCCGCCGGCTTTAATTGCCGGTGGGAGTCCCACATTCGGGAGGTGCGCGTGCACCCAAACTCATCACTGGGGAACCCAGAAGTCAGCGCGTTCGAGCCAGGCTCCGAACCCGCTCCTGATTTCTACAGTTTTAGGAGCCCCCCCGCCCCCATAGCACCAGCTCCGCCATCCAAAAATCGGCCCCAAAGAGTTTGCAAAGGGATATAGATAGGCTAAGTGAGTGAGCAAGAAGGTGGCAGATGGAATATAATGTGGGGAAATGTGAGGTGATTCAGTTTGATAGGAAGAATAGAAAAACAGGATATTTTTTAAATGGTGAGAAACTATTAAACGTTGGTGTCCAGAGAGACTTTGGTGTCCTGGTACAAGAAACACAAAAAGTTAACACGCAGGCACAGCAAGCAATTAGGAAGGCAAATGGCATGTTGGTCTTTATTGCAAGGGGGCTGGAGTACAAGAGTAAGGAAGGCTGACTACAATTATACAGGGCTTTGGTGAGACCTCAACTGGAATACTGCGTACAGTTTCAGTCTCCTTATCTAAGGAAGAATATACTTGCCTTAGAGGCGGTCCAACAAAGGTTCACTAGATTAATTCCTGGGATGAGAGGGTTATCCTATGAGGAAAGATTGAGTAGAATGTGCCTATACTTTCTGGAGTTTAGAAGAATGAGAGGTGATCTAATTGAAACATACAAGATTCTGAGGGAGCTTGACAGGGTAGATGCTGAGAGATTGTTTCCCCTGGCTGGAGGGTCTAAAACTAGGGGGCATAGTCTCAGGATAAGGCGTCGGCCATTTAAGAGGAATTTCTTCACTCAGGGTTGAGAATCTTTGGAATTCTCTACCCCAAAGGGCTGTGGATGCTGAGTCGTTGAGTATATTCAAGGCTGAGATAGATAGATTTTTGGACTCCAGGGGAATCAAGGGATATGGGGATCAGGCGAGCGGGAGAGTGGAGTTGAGGTTGAAGATCAGCCATGATCTTATTGAATGACGGAGCAGGTTTGAGGGGCCATATGGCCTACTCCTGCTCCTAATTCTTATGTTCTTATTAACTGTGGTTCTTTTATATTTTTCTTTTCCCTTTATCTCTCCCTAGTTGGTCTTCTGGAATGGAACTAATTTAATGACCAGTTGTCCCTGTGATAAAAATGAAGCATTTCTGACTAAGACTCAGTGTGGTATTGGTGCCTTTAATTCTGTCATGGTACAAAAGGGATTAAAAAAACAGCTTCACTCATGGAAATCATGTCTTAACTTGGTACAACCCTTATGGTATTAGTCAAATTATCTGAAACTGGCATCTCAAGTGGCAAAGCCGTTTAATTCAAAAAGAAACATCTTGTGGTATTTGTTGAAATATGCCTTTAATTAGCAGCTTTTTAAAAATTTACAGAGTTATTTAAATCTGCTTGGTCCCAGACATTTTTTTGAAATTATTTATGAACCTGTTTTGTTCAAATCGGGGAGTCTGTCTGAAGCCTTCAAAGACCGATAGTCAGGCCAGATAGCTTTTGTAGAATGTTACGTATATCGCAGTTCAGCACAGCAGTCACTAACTAGTTACTATCTTCCAACACTCGAGGAGCTAGCTATGCTTAATAACTACAGTAAAATATATGTTGTGTTACTCCGACTATTCACTAGTTCTTTTACTGTTTAATAAGTTTATACGGTAGTTAAAGCCTAAATCAAAGTCTAATGTAGCATTTTGTGCCACCGTCTGAAAACAAGGCAGGCCACGCGATCCCAGGATAAAATCAATAACTGAAGTAACCAGAAGAGGATTCTCTGTTCATTCCCTGGGCATGCTACGATGGATATCAAGGCATGGCATTTTTTTTTATTCATGACATATCAAGGCAATGAATGTCTTGAACCATAACCGTGTTAAAGGAAAAGCTCACTAATCTTCTACTGTTCTTCTGCAAATACGTGTTGCAAACTTCAATGGTTCTACTATGGAGCCTCTGTGGATTGTTTTGGTTCCGTTGCAACATGTTGTTTTGTGTGTTCCTGGTCTTCCGATGATTTGGGTTCATATATAACATATAACTTTGTGAGGAACCTTCTCTGTATTTGTAATATGTTTGGGAAATTTCTACTCACTAATTCAGTAACAATTTAATTATAAGGAGACACCAGAGAAACTAAGGCTCTTTTCATTAGAACAGTGAAGGGCAAGAGGAGATGTGAAAGAACAGTCAAGGACATTCAGCCACCAATCTTCGGGTAAGCGTTCTCCAACGCGGCCTTCGAGACACAAGACAACGCAAAATCGTCGAGCAGAAATTGATAGCCAAGTTCCGCAACCATGAGGACGGCCTCAACCAGGATCTTGGGTTCATGTCGCGCTACACGTAACCCCACCAGCGAAAAAAAGTTATCTGTTTTTAATACAACTGGTCATTCTCTCTCTTTCTCTTCCTTTTGGATGTTTCTCTCTCTCTCTCCCTCCCTGTCTTTGGTTCTGGCCGTTTGTATATTCAGTAGTCTGGTATCTAATGTTTCTCTGTCTGAACACTTTTCAATTCCTTTGATTGCCTTGATAACGGGCAGTTGGAAAGATTATATGTAATCACCAGGCATTGTCCTGTGACTATATATGCGGTAATTATCAAGGAATCCGACACTCATCTGACGAAGGAGAAAGCCTGATTTTCAAATAAAACTGTTGGACTATAACCCGGTGTTGTAAGATTCCTTACATTTGTACACCCAAGTCCATCACCGGCATCTCCACATCATGTTCAAAATTATGAAGAGGTTTGATCAGATAAATAGGGTAAAACTATTTCCACTGGTGACTGAATCAGTAACTAGAGGGCATAAATTCAATATCACCAAAAGAACAAAAGGAGAGTTTAGGAGATTTTTTTTTATTATTACTGCAGAATTGGAATGCCCCACCAGAAACAGAGATGAAAGAAGAATCTATAATAGTGGATAAATATTTTGGGGAAAAAAAGATAAAGTATGGAGAAAGGGTAGGTTAAACAGCCAAAGTAATTAGCTTTTCCAATGAGCTGACACTGGCGCAAGGGCCTCAATAGACTCCTTCCATGTTGTAAAATTCTATGATTCCATCAGTTCCTCAATGAAATAAATATACACGCATGCGTTTGTGACTATAAAACCTTGTATTTTAAAAGGGATCTGTGTCGGCATTCAACCATTAAGTTTCCTTTGCTGATTAGGCCATTCGAAAATATTCAATTTTCATTCTATAAAAACTCATTGTAGGAGTGAGAAGGAAGAAATAGGTCGATGTGCCAATGTCAATTGGGGAAAAAAATCCACATGACATTGAAACATTTATAGTTTTAACAGACTTGAATAAAGTTCCACCCACATCGTTTGGTTTGATCCTCAAGCTCAAGAAACGGTGAACAGTGGTTCACAGTTCATGGCACAAATGTGCTATTTTCACTACATATAATGGCACTCTCTCCAACAATTTCAAAACCTTCAGTACAGCGGTAGGTGATTGTCTCCCGATATTTGTATGTAGGTCCAAAGCCTGCCATTATTTGTCCATTTTCAGGCACTTCAGCACGATGACATTTAACAACTACCAAAAGAGCAATGCATTAGTTTCCACTAAGTAATATGCTGACTTGCTGAGCTTCTCCAACATTTTCTGTTTTTATTTCAGATTTCCAGCATCCGCAGCATTTTGTTTTTGAAGTAATATACAGGGTCTTGATTCCATCTTAAAAGTGGATTCATGGAAATGAATGGGGGAAATAACACTATTTGCTCACTGAAGCACAGAAACTCCTTAGAAATATACAGAGGGTGATATAAATGAGTGGAGAGTCTTGAATTCCGTAACACAAAACAAGACAAAAACTAGAAACACCATCCAGTTCTTCAACTTACACAGCGTGGCAGCTAATTGCATTTTTGACTCCCCTGATGCCGAACTCCATTATCTTAACCAGTAGACTTTCAAATATTTAGAATCCGTAGAGTAATTTTTGTTTTGCAAGTTTGACTTTACCCTGAAAAAATATTCGGGATATACCTTATCTGTACTATTTAATTGTAAACAATTTTACAACACCAAGTTATAGTCCAGCAATTTTATTTTAAATTCACAAGCTTTCGGAGGCTACCTCCTTCCTCAGGTGAACGATGTGAAAATCGTTCACCTGACGAAGGAGGTAGCCTCCGAAAGCTTCTGAATTTAAAATAAAATTGCTGGACTATAACTTGGTGTTGTAAAATTGTTTACAATTGTCAACCCCAGTCCATCACCGGCATCTCCACATCAGTACTATTTAATAGTTTCCTTCAATGAGGCCTCCCTTTACTTTCTTTTCTCTGGACTATAAAGCTTGAATTTCTCTAATCTGTTCATAGCTCATCCCTTTTACATTTGGTATCAGTCTTGTTGCTCATCTTTGAACCCTCTCATTGGATGTGTAAGGAGACATGGGGAAGAATAGACTTAACATTACATTGACTTCAGCACACAGACACAGTTACATTTGGAGGGAGCGACAGGGAGTGTGCAAGAGAAGGGGCAGAGAGCAGGGGAACCAGACAGCGAGTAGGAGAGAGAGGGGGTAAGAGCGTGAGGCCGAGCGAGCGGAGGGGGGCGGAGAGCGCGAGCGGGGTGGGTGGGAGAGAGAGCGCGAGCGGGGGTGGAGGGAGAGAGAGCGCGAGCGGGGGTGGAGGGAGAGAGAGCGCAAGCTGGGGAGGGAGAGAGAGCGCGAGGGGGGGGAGGGAGAGAGAGCGAGCGAGCTGGGGGGAGGGAGAGAGAGCGAGCGAGCGGGGGGAGGGAGAGAGAGCGAGCGAGCGGGGGGGAGGGAGAGAGAGCGCAAGTGGGGGGAGGGAGAGAGAGCGCGAGCGGGGGGAGTGGGAGTCAGACAGAGAGCGAGCGGGGGGAGAGGGAGACAGACAGAGAGCGAGTGGGGGGGAAAGGGGGAGAGAGAGCGAGCGGGGGCAGATCGAGAGAGAGAGCACAGGCTGGGGGGAGGGAGAGAGAGCGCGCAAGCTGGGGGGATGTGGGTATTGCTGGCAAGGCCAGCATTTATTGCCCATCCCTAGACCATTGTGACTTTTTAAAAATTCATTCATGGGATGTGGGCGTCGCTGCCGAGGCCGGCATTTATTGCCCATCTCCAATTGCCCTTGAGAAGGTGGTGGTGAGTCGCCTTCTTGAACCGCTGCAGTCCGTGTGGTGATGGTTCTCCCACAGTGCTGTTAGGAAGGGAGTTCCAGGATTTTGACCCAGTGACGATGAAGGAACGGCGATATATTTCCAAGTCGGGATGGTGTGTGACTTGAAGGGGAATGTGCAGGTGGTGTTGTTCCCATGTGCCTGCTGCTCTTGTCCTTCTAGGTGGTAGAGGTCGCGGGTTGGGGAGGTGCTGTCGAAGAAGCCTTGGCGAGTTGCTGCAGTGCATCCTGTGGATGGTACACACTGCAGCCACAGTGCGCCGGTGGTGAAGGGAGTGAATGTTTAGGATGGTGGATGGGGTGCCAATTAAGCGGGCTGCTTTATCTTGGATGGTGTCGAGCTTCTTGAGTGTTGTTGGAGCTGCACTCATCCAAGCAAGTGGAGAGTATTCCATCACACTCCTGACTTGTGCCTTGTCGATGGTGGAAAGGCTTTGGGGAGTCAGGAGGTGAGTCACTCGCCGCAGAATACCCAGCCTCTGACCTGCTCTCGTAGCCACAGTATTTATATGGCTGGTCCAGTTAAGTTTCTGGTCAATGGTGACCCCCAGGATGTTGATGGTGGGGGATTCGATGATGGTAATGCCGTTGAATGTCATTCAAATATTGCCCATTCAAATTGTGACTTGCCACCAGCGGTTCCTTGACTTCGGTTGTTATACTATATTTCTTAATAAACCTGATCTGTAGTTGAAGCCTAAGATATACAGTCTTTCAGAGTTACGTCGAATTACATAGAATTTACAGCACAGAATCAGGCCATTCAACCCAACTGGTCTATGCCGGCATTTATGCTCCACACGGGTTTTATTTGTCTGTAATGCATATCAAGGGTAAATTGCATTATTGTTTATTTGGGGCACATCAGGTTACTTCATTGAATACGTTTTGGTTTGCTTGTGGAAATGTTTCTTTGCACTAGGCTGCCTGAATCGTACCAAGGGTATCTGCATTAATGCCCTTTTCATTGAGTGATTTCATATCATTAAAATCATAGACTAATAGTACTGTATTTATATACATTCAGGCTTGGATGAGCCACATTTTCCTCCAATTAAACATTGGGAAGATTGAAGCTATCTTCTTTGGCCCCCACCACAAACTCTGTACCCTTGTTACTGATTTCATTCTCCTTCGTGGCTACTATCTCAGGTTGAACCAGACAAACTTGACATCCTATTCGACCCCGAACATAGCTTCTGACCCCTAGGACCACCTCCTTCAACCTCTAACATTGCCTGCCTCCGCCTCCACCTCCACCTCTGCTTCAGCCTATCTGCTGACAAAACCCTTATCTGCGCCTTTGCCACCTACAGACTTCACTATTCCAATGCTCTGCTGGCAGGCCTCTTGTCCTCCATCCTTCAGCTCATCCAAAACGCTGTTGCCCATATCCTATCCTACCCAAAGTCTCTTCACCCATGAACCATGTCTTCATTCAGGCTTGGATGAGCCACATTTTCCTCCAATTAAACATTGAGAAGATTGAAGCTATCTTCTTTGGCCCCCACCACAAACTCCGTACCCTTGTTACTGATTCTATTCTCCTTCCTGGCTACTATCTCAGGTTGAACCAGACAAACTTGACATCCTATTCGACCCCGAACATTGTCCTACATTGGTAGTGTTGTGGGACTGGAACCCAATTTAAAATTCTCATCCTCGTGTTTAAATCCTGCATAGCCTTACCCCTCCCTAACCTCCTCCAATACTACAGCACTCCCAGAACTCCTCTGGCTCCGGCCTATTGTGAATCCTCCTCCCTTTACCCCACCATTGGTGGTTGTGCATTTAGCCATCTATGTGGAACGCTCTGGAATTCATTCCTTAAACTTCCCTGCTTCTCCACCTCACTATCTTCCTTAAAGACATTTCTTTGATGAAGCTTTTGATCAGCCCTCCTACTATTCTTTCTTTGGGTCGGTGTCCATTTTTGTCTGACTATGCCCCTGTGAAGCACCTTGGGCTGTTTTTGTACAATAAAGGTACAATACAAGTTTTTATATAATTAAAAGTCTTGCACCCACTGCACGCCACACCTTAAATGTATATATCACTTCCAGGATATCCATCAGTGGTTATAGTGGAATTTATGAAGTAGGGATATTGAACACTTGCTCTATATAATCTTTGTCCCCACAATCATAACACTTGACCATGTTGCCCAATCTTTGTTCCTCCCAACCCACATTGTTGGCTTTCTCAAATTTGAATTAATGAATAAAGTTCATTATGAAGAAATAAAATTAATCATAAATCAATGGAAAAAATAAAGTTTCCCTAATTTAAATGGGTTAATCCATAAGTAAATATTCAGCCATCAACAATACCAAAAAGTACAAAAGGATGTAATGGATTTTATCTTCTCAATGTACAGGATGTCAGTAATAACAATTCATTAATACACCAGTAACTTGCAACCAATTGCCACAGGAATGCAAGATCAGAGAAGAAGAAACCATAGGCTCAGAAGACAGCAAGAAAATGAGAGAGTGCTAATTTATATTTTAATGTGTTTATTTATTGTCTCCCCGTGTGGCACACCTACCCAGAGTGAGAGTCCAGCCAGTTGACCAACTCGCATGCATCTATTTTCTGCATTTCATAAACAATTGCTCAGTATGATCCAAGAAGAACTCTTTCATGTATTTTCTTTCCATGAAAAAACAGCAGACTATAGCGTCATAGCTTTGTGTATTGCTCTCTCCTAATTCCCAGGCAGCCTTCACAAAACAAGTAATGCTCCTGAGATGATTGTATTTGAATCGGCTATCTTCCATTTTGGGAAGCACTTGCTTTTCTGCCAGTGTTCCAATATACTCATTCTGGCCCACTTTAACCCCTATTGTGTCCGTAGCATCATAAATCATCCATCATATTTTAATGCTGGTCTTAAATACAGTAAGAAAACCTTACACTTATATAGCATCATTAACATAGTAAAATATTCCAAGGCCCTTCACAAAGAGGCAGATTGGACATCAATTGGGAGAAAGTTAGGGGAAAGGACCAAAGATGTGACTGAAGACTTAGGTTTAAGAAGGCTTTTGAATCTTGGAAAGAGATGATGCAATACAAAGTGGTTGAGGAAATGAATGAAAATTGGTACATTTTGCTCTAGGTAGCAGTGATCACAATATGATTGAATTTCACATTCCGTTTGAGGGAGAGAAGAGTAGGTCTAAGATTAGTGTTTAAACTTAAATAAGGGCAATTATGAGGGTATGAAGACAGAGCTGGCTAAAGTGAACTGGGAAATTAGGTTAAGGGATAGGTCAGTAGAGATACAGTGGCAGACATTTAATGAGATATTTCATAACATTCAGCAAAGATACATTCCAGTGAGAAAGAAAGACTGTAGGGGAAGGACGTATCATCCGTGGCTAACTAAAGAAGTTAGAGATAGTATCAAATTGAAAGAAAAAGCATACAATTCCGCGAAGATTAGTGGCAGGTCAGAAGATTGGACAGAATATAAAAAACAGCAAAGAATGACTAAAAGAATAATGAGGGAGCAATTAGAATATGAGAGAAAGCTAGCTAGAAATATAAAAACAGATAGTAAGAGTTTCTACAGGTATTTAAAAAGGAAAAAAGTAAGTAAAATGAGCGTCGGACCTCTAGAGAATGAGTCTGGGGAATTAATAATGGAGAACAATGAAATGGCGGATGAATTGAACAGATATTTTGCGTCTGTCTTCACTGCAGAGGATACAAATAACATGCCAGAAATAATTGCGAATCAAGAGGTGAAAGGAAGGGAAGGACTTAAAACACTTACAATTACCAGGGAAAGGGTTCTGAAAAAATTATTAGAACTAAAAGCTGACAAGTCCCCAGATCCTGACAGATTTTATCCTAGGGTCTTAAAAGAAGTGGCTGCAAAGATAGCAGATGCATTGGTATTAATTTTCCAAAATTCCCTAGATTCTGGAAGGGTCCCATCAGATTGGAAAATAGCGAATGTAACTCCTCTAAGCAAGAAAGGAGGGAGACAGAAAGCAGGAAACTACAGGCCAGTTAGCTTAACATCTGTCATAGGGAAAATGCTAGAATCTATTATTAAGGAAGTTATGGCAGGGCACTTAGAAAATCTCAATACAATCAGGCAGAGTCAACATGGCTTTGTGAAAGGGAAATCATGTTTGACTAATTTATTAGAGTTCTTTGAGGAAGTAACAAGCAACGTGGATGAAGGGGATCCTGTGGATGTGGTGTACTTGGATTTCCAGAAGGCATTTGACAAGGTGCCACATCAAAGGCTACTACACAAAATAAGAGCTCATGGTGTAAAGGGTAACATATCAGCATGGATAAAGGATTGGTTAGCTAACAGGAAACAGAGAGTAGGCATAAATGGGTCATTTTCAGGTTGGCAAGATGTAACGAGTGGAGTACCACAGAGATCAGTGCTGGGGCCTCAACTATTTACAATCTATATCGATGACTTGGATGAAGGGACTGAATGTATGGTTGCTAAATTTGCTGATGACGCAAAGGTAGGTAGGAAAGTAAGTTGTAAAGAGTCTGCAAAGGGATGTCGATAGGTTAAGTGTGTGGGCAAAAATTTGGCAGATGGAGTATAATGTGGGAAAATGTGAACTTGTCCACTTTGGCAGGAGGAATAGAAAACCAGTATTTAAATAGAGAGAGATTGCAGAACTCTGAGGTACAGAGGGATCTGGGTGAATCACAAAAAGTTAACATGGAGGTAGAGCAAGTGATTAGGTAGGCAAATGGAATGTTGTCACTTATTGCAAGGGGAATGGAATATAGAAGTAGAGATGTTTAGCTACAGTTGTACAGGGGATTGGTGAGACCAAATCTAGAATACTGTGTGCAGTATTGGCCTCCTTATTTAAGAAAGGACATAATTGCTTTAGAGGCGGTTCAGAGAAGGTTCACTCGACTGATTCCTGGGATGAGGGGGTTATCTTATGAGGAAAGATTGGAAAGGTTGGGCCTGTATACATTGGAGTTTAGAAGAATGAGAGGAGACCTTATTGAAACATATAAGATCCTGAGGGGACTTGAAGGGGTAGATGCTGAGAGGATGTTTCCCCTTGTGGGAGAGACTAGAACCAGGGGACACAGTATAAAAGTAATGGGTCTCCCATTTAAAATGGAGATGAGGAGAATTTTTTTCTCTCAGAGGGTCGTGAGTCTGTGGAACTCCCTTCCCCAGAGAACGGTGGAGGCAGGGTCATTGAATATTTTTAAGGCTGAGTTAGATAGATTCCTGATTTACAAGGGAGTCATAGGTTATAGTAGGCAGACGGGAAAGTAGGGTTGAGGTCATGATCAGATCAGCCATGATCTTATCAAATGGCAGAGCAGGCTCGAGGGGCCGAATGGCCTACTCTTAATTCATATGTTCGTATGTAAATTTATCAATCTGTGACTAACAACTACCACAAATCAAACCAATTGTTCAGACAATTTTTTTCTGAAAGTTGTAGGGCTATGATGGCTGAAGATTCTGCTCCCATTGATGGAGCCAAAGGGCAGGGTGAATCCACAGTAGTCCAGACTCAGAAAACTGGAGGAAGCGACCTGGAATGTAAGGTAGAGTTGGGACCACTGCCGTCATGGAGGATTTTGTAACCAAGCATAAGCATTGTAAAATCAATGCAATGTGAGATAGGGAGCCAATGGAAGTTGCCAAGGGTTGGGGTGATGGGTTGCAATGGCAGAGTTCTGGTTGAGATGTAGTTTTTGTAAGATGGAGGTTGCAAGATCAACGAGGATGACGTTAGTAAAATTTAACTTAGAAGTTGTAAAGCATGAATGAGGGTTTCAGCGGCAAATAAGGGTGAGTTAGGACGGGGAAGGCCAAAGTTTTATTGAAATTAATATTATGATAGGGTAGACTTAGAGAAAATGTTTGCACTTGTGGGGAGTCTAAAATTAGAGGTCATCAATATAAGACAGTCATTAATAAATGCATTAGGGAATTCAGGAGAAACTTCTTTACCCAAAGTTCTAAGAATATGGAACACTCTACCACAAGGAGTAGTTCAGACAAATAGCATAGATGCATTTAAAGGGAAGCTGGATAAGCACAGGAAGAAGAAAGGAATAGAAGGGTATACTGATAGGGTTAGGTGAAGTAGTGAGGCGGCTCATGTGGCATGGACCAGTTCCGAGAAAGGTTACAGCACTGAAGGAAGCCATTCGGCCCATCGAGTCCTAGCCGAATGGCCTGTTTCTGCGCTGCAGACTCAATGTAAGTCCACTTCAATTGAATACAGTACGCATGAGCCAACCATCCGCGCTCTGGCGAATTTCTCGTGCGGTGCCACGTGACCTGCGCAAGCCGCATCGGTTCAGGGAGGGTGTGCGCATGCGTGACAATTGGCGGCGGATGGGTCGAGATTCCCGGCAGGGGGAGAATGGAGCGAGTGAAAATTCAACGGAAAATTGATGGATCGGGCTGGACATCAGGGAGCCTGAGCGATTAGTAAAACACCAGTAAATAATTGGACGCGGGAGCCTGGCGGCTCTTGGAGAAGGAAAATAAACCGGACTGAAGTCTCGGCCCCGGGTAACGGTTCACGGGAGGGAACATTCTAGAGTTTTTATTCAAATTTCTAGACCAGGTGCAGGGAAAATCTCCCAGAACATTTATCGTCGAGAGAATTGGGAAATGGCAGAGAGACTAATTCTCGCTCTAATGGTCATCTTCACGGCCGGGGTGGCCCGGGTCATCGGTAAGCAGCGCTCCTGAAGGGGCGGAGCGGGGGTGGTTGCTTTTTATTGCTGTTTCAGGTGTGTTTTTAGATCAGTGATGGAGCAGATTTACAGCAGCTGAACGGGGTTTTAGTGTTCCAGCCCTGCACTCTGTACACAGTGTGGGGTTTGTTATTAATGTCAATGGGGTAACAAACCAGAGAAAACTTCAGAGCTCTTTATGGGTGAGCTATCTAATTACATGCAGTTGTGAATCCGTCACCGGTCTCAGGGACCTTGCTATTTTTTTTATGGATGTGTCTATGTCCTTGATAATCAGAAATGATTAAATTACCCCTCTAGTTCTCCAAAGAGAATGCTGGATTTTGATATAGCTGGAATTAGCTCTGCACTTCATCTCTTGTCTTCTATTGATAGGTATAACTACTTGTCTGCCCTGTATGCAGAGTTCATTTTTAATGTTAAAATACACAGTCATTTTCTTGTGTCAGGCCATCTATTGTCATTCTCAAAAATTTCAGGTCTGATCTAATCTATTAGTTTGCATAATCTTTGACATTCCATCTTCACAAAAGTTAAATATTTCAACATGTTGATGGCTTTGAATTTTTTGTTTCTGAGTGTTCACATTTGACACAACTACCTTTTTGTCGGTGCATCTGGTCATATGCGGTATGTATGCTTTCCTAAGCATGTCAACAAGAAACATCTCATTACTTTTTTGTAGACAACATCAAATTAGTATCTGAAGATGTTACATCATTCACTGGATCATTTTGGGTGTGCTAATTAGACTCCTTTTCAAAATGACTTCCAGTGATTTGTGATGTCTTTACAAAGATGTACTGATTTAATTTCTCCGGATCAGAAATACTGATTGAACATGGTTTCCTTTATGATCTTAATGCATAAAGCACAAATTGTCCTTCATGCATGAGCCATGTTTTCTCTTTTTTCAGGTGTGTTGTACTGTAGAAGTACTCATTGAGTCAAGGTATTTTAGTACGAGTGAATCAGAGATGATCTTTACCTCATCCAACCACTTTTCATTTATGGTGACAGTCCAATGTAAAATCAGTTTTGTTCTTCAGTAGTTGACGAATAGGAGCAGCTACCTGTGTTAACTTTGGAGCAACTGGTGCAGGCAGTCCTTCCCAGAGTTCTCTGCTTGACTTGCTTGTTGACTGGAGAAGGCATCTTAAGCACTGCTTCGATGTTAACAGAATCTGGTTTTAGTTGGTTGAGAGTTGATGACTCATGTATTTCACTTTTTGTTCCTTGAACTTCATTTTATATTTGTTCAATTTTTAGTGCATTTGGCATTGCTTCAACAGGGCTTCCAGTTTCCAATTATGGTCTTGTTCATCTGCACCCCAGACTAAAATGTCATCCACCACAACCGTGACTTCCACCAGGTTTTCAGGTGCTTTGTGAAGCTTCTTGGAAATTCCTCCAGAGCTGGGAAGATTTTGAAAGGCATGCACAACCATCTGTAGCATAGTTCTATGTTCTATCTACGGTGCAGAGACTTACTACAACTAATTCCATTGTCACATGAGGATCTTGAAACTATAGCATTTTTAGATTTCCTTAGCCTTTACAGCTCAAAATTGTTCCAGGTTGCCAGGTACAATGTCTAAAGCAGCCTTGTCTTCATTTGTCGCAAACTGAAGACCATTAGACATATTCAGTGCCTTTCTGGCCATACTGGTTATTAGTGTAGCAGTTCTGATATCTTTTGGTTGCTTAATGAGATGTGACTCCATCTCATAATTGTCCAAAAGACTCTTGAAGCACTTTGAATTTCTTGCTAGGTTATCTGTCACCTCCAAGATATTTTGGAAATGGCAAATTTTCAGTTGTAGGCCTGTAGAGCTGCACAGTGTCAGCTGTAACTCAGTTGGTCGTAATCTTGCCTCTGAGTCAGAAGGTTGTGGCTTCAAGTCCCATCCCAGAGTCTTGAGCACAAAATCTAGGCTGTCACTTCAATGCAATTCGCTGAGGACGTGCTGCACTGTCTAAGTTGTCGTCTTTTGGATGAGACGTTAAACCGAGGTCCCGTCTGTCCCCTCAAGTGGACATAAAAGATACCACGTGCTATTCGAAGAAGGGCAGGAGAGTTCTCCCTGGTGTCCTGGCCAATAGTTATCCCTCAATCAACATCACTAAAATAGATTATCTGGTCATTATCTCATAGTTGTATGTGGGAGCTTGCTGTGTGCATATTCCCTGCCGGGTTTCATACATTAAAACAGTGACTACACTTCAAAAGTACTTAATTGGCTGGAAAGCACTTTGCGATGTCCTAAGGTCATGCAAGGCGCTATATAAACGCAAGTCTGTCTTCTCTTTAGTGGCGGCATTCCCAGTCTTCAACTTTGTTTTAAATGAGTTTTAAGTCTCATAAAGCAGGATCCCAGCCAAACAAAAACCGTAGAGGATCTGCATTTGATCAGTTTAGAGTGCGTAGCTGATAAAAGCAGGAATAAGCAGGCTTTTCTGATTTGAAATGTTAATTTTTCTTCTGAACCTCTTTTTTAAAAAATAAAAATATTCTGTTAGATTCAGAATGAGTTACTTGTCGATCCAACATCATGTAATGATTGTTGTTAAGGTCAGCTGATTATTTAGAAAAGTGTTCAAAGTATAAAAATGTGTTCATTATTGTTCAGCCATCTTAACTGACTGCATGCAGCTGTCAATCGTGTAAACACTTCCAGGTTGGCAGAAACAGTTAGGGAACTTCCTGTGCTTGAGTACAAGATACAAAGATTCATCTATTCACAGTACTAAATTAAATGTCAGTAAGTACAACTTCAAACTATAGTGGGTAAAGTTAGCTATTTGAATCTGTGCTTGCTTACAAGCTTAAATTAAGTTAATATCAAAATAACTGATAAAATTACCACAGAAGTGATTAAAGAAAAACAAGGAGTGTGATAAGTTTAAAATGTGTGTTTAAAAACATCAGGGAATCAGGACAGGACCTATTGCCCAATTAAAAGTTCTGTACACTAATGCATATAGCATAAGAAATAAAACAAGTGAATTGGAAGGTGAAATTCAGCTTAAAGGGTGTGACTTAGGGGCCATTACTGAGACCTGGCTGCAAGCTGGGCATGACTGGGAGATAAATATTCCAGGTTTAAGGCCTTTAGAAAGGACAGGGAAATTGGAAAAGCAGGAGGAGTAGCAATATTGACAAGGGACACTATGACAGCATTATCAATAAGGGCAAGCAGGCAGTAGAAACGCAATAGGTAGAATTGAGTAATAGAAAAGGATGCAAAACTTTGGTGGGAGTTGTTTCATAGACCTCCAAAAAGCAGTGATAAAGTAGCAGGATACATAATTGCGGAGTTCAGAGAAGCTTGTTGCAAAAACAGTGTCGTTATAATTGTTTACAATAGTTTTAATTTTCACATAGACTGGGGGAAGCAGAACAGCCCGAGTCCCAAAGGCCACAAATTTCTTGAGTGTATTTTGGACAGTTTTCTGGAACAATGGGCCCGATGTTAGCAGGGCTGCGGGTTCTCGGCGGGGGGGCTATCTGGCGCGTGGGTAATGCGCCTGGTGAAATTAGTCAGCTCCCCACGCAATTGTAGCATACAATCCACTAATTGGATCCACTTACCTGCTCCTCCGGGTTCCCCACTGCTGATCTGCGCGTCGGGCGGACTGCGCATGCGCAGTAAGATCTGTCATCTGGAGGAGCTCTATTTAAAGGGACAGTCCTCCACTGACAGATGCTGCAACAAACAGAAAAAAATCACAGCATGGAGCAGCCCAGGGGGAAGGCTGCTCCCAGTTTAATGATGCGGGAGGAAGCGGCCTGCCTCTGCCACCAGGAAGGCCTGGCTCGAGGTGGCAGAGGAGGTCACCAGCACCACCAACATATCGCCCACCTGCATACAGTGCAGGAGGCGCTCCAATGACCTGAGTAGGTCAGCCAAAGTGAGTACACTTACTCTTTCCCCTACACTCCGTCTGCCACATCACCGCCCCCAACCCACATCTCCTTCTGCACTGCCAACACTACTCTGTCATATCACCCCTAATACCCCATCCTCATCGTACCTGCACCTACTCACCTCGCCAGTACTCATCCCGCCACTGCTACTCAACCCAATCCTCACACAATCTCATGGCTCTATCTCGTACTCACCCTCTCATGCATCTCTTTCACGGCCAGCATCACTCAACCTGCCACTATCTGTGCTGCAGCCACAGGGCATGCATCACGTGCAGTAGGCAGCGTAAGGCAAACGTGTCGTGAGCATGAAGGGGATGCACAAGGGTGTTTGAGGGTTTGTCATGGTTGTTACTTATATTGAATTTCTGACCAACTAACATCACATATTATATTGGCACCACTACTGCCATGTCTTCGTGAATCTTGTCTAGTCTGTGCAGCAATGCCCTTTCCTGAGGATCACTATGAAGACCCACAACTGATGCCGCCCATTGTGTCACTGCAGAGTGGGTGTAGGTGTATTTGCAGGGCTCTTTTGTGCAGACGGCTGAGACACGTCGGCGATGTCCCCGGTTGCACCCTGGAAGGATGCGGAGGAGAGGTCGTTGAGGGCAGTGGTGACTTTGACAGCAACAGGTAAGAAGATGGTGCTCAGGCCAGCCGGGAGCAGCTCGGCATGAAGGAGGCTGCAAATGTCCACGACTACATGTCGAGTGACTCTGAGCCTCTGTGTACACTGCTGCGCAGAGAGGTCCAGGAGGCTGAGCCTCGGTTTGTGGACCCTGTGGCGAGGGTAGTGTCCTCTGCGACGCATCTCTCTCTGCGGTAGCCCTCCCTCCTGCTGTGCAGTTGGATGTGTCACAGCACTCTTGTGGAGCTCCACGTGTCAGAGGTGGATGGCGAGGCTGGTGATGCTGTTCGCCCTCCGAGGAGGTCATGACTGCAGCTACGGCGGCCCCCATCCGGAAGATGTACATCTGAGGGGGTCCGCAAGGTAGGTACATGTGTCTGGACACCGGGGTAAGTGTGCAAGTTGGTGACTTTGATTGTCAGGAGGAGGGTGGTGGAGGCCAAACTTTGTCCCAAGTGACAGAGTGGCCTCCTGCAATGAGTGAGGGTCTCTTTTTCCCCCCCCCCCAAAAACCTGTCAAATGGACCTTTGCAGCTGCCACAGGCTGATGGCTGGAACAGATCCATTTGAACTGGGAGTGTTTCCCCCAGTGTGGGAAACAGTCCCAGGTTGTTCTCAAATCCCACCCCTCCTCACATAATCCCTTAATCAGGTCAGTTAATGACCTGAAATACCTAAATAAATACTTTCAAGTGGCATCCCGCTGGCTTTAATTGCCTGCGGTATTTCCACCAGCGGGGGCTGCGTGCGCACGCCGGCGCGTCAGCAGGGAACCCGGAGGTGCGCGGGTTCGAGGTGGGCTCTGGTCCCGCTCCGGGATTTCACGATTTTCAGGGCCCCCCCCGCCAGGAACGCACCCGATAGTGGGTGCTAAAATGCTGCTCAATGTTCTTGAATGAACAAGAGAAGACCATCTTAGATTTGGTAATGAGCCTGAATTGGTCAATATGGTAAGGGAACACCTAGCTAACAGTGACCATAATATGATAGAATCCAATATTAGGTTTGTGAGGGAGAAAGGTGAGTCACGAACCAAGATTTTAAATTTAGGCCGACTTTGGAGGGATGAGGCAGGAATTGACCGGGTACGGTAGAATAGTGGTTATGTTACTGGACTAGTAATCCAGAGGCCTGGACTAAAATCCAGAGTCATGAGTTCAAATCCCGCCATGGCAGCTGGTGAATTTAAATTCAATTAATTAATTAAATTCAATTAATTAAATAAAAATCTGGAATTAAAATACTAGTATCAGTAATGATGGCCATGAAACTACCGGATTGTCATAAAAACCCATCTGGTTCACTAATGGCCTTTAGGGAAGGAAACCTGCCATCCTTACCCGGTCTGGCCTATATGTGACTCCAGACCCACAGCAATGTGGTTGATTTTTAATTGCCCTCTGAAATGGCCTAGCAAGCCACTCGTTGTAAAATCTCGCTACGAAAAGTCATAATAAGAATAAAACCGGACGGACCACCCGGCATCGGACCACTAGGCACCGGACACGACAACGGCAAAACACCAAGCCCAGTCGACCCTGCAAGGTGCTCCTTACTGACATCTGGGGACTTGTGCCAAAATTGGGAGAGCTGTCCCACAGACTAGTCAAGCAACAGCCTGACACAGCCATACTCTCAGAATCATACCTTTCAGCCAACGTCCCAGACTCTTCCATCACCATCCCTGGGTATGTCCTGTCCCACCGGCAGGACAGACCCACCAGAGGTGGCGGTACAGTGATATACAGTCAGGAGGGAGTAGCCCTGGGAGTCCTCAACATTGACTGTGGACCCCATGAAATATCATGGCATCAGGTCAAACATGGGCAAGGAAACCTCCTGCTGATTACCACCTACCGTCCTCCCTCAGCTGATGAATCAGTCCTCCTCCATGTTGAGCACCACTTGGAGGAAGCACTGAGGGTAGCAAGGGCACAAAATGTACTCTGGGTGGGGGACTTCAATGTCCATCACCAAGAGTGGCTCGGTAGCACCACTACTGACCGAGCTGGCCGAGTCCTGAAGGACATAGCTGCTAGACTGGGCCTGCGGCAGGTGGTGAGCGAACCAACACGAGGGAAAAACTTACTTGACCTCGTCGCAAATGCATCTGTCCATGACAGTATTGGTAGGAGTGACCACCGCACAGTCCTTGTGGAGATGAAGTCCTGTCTTCGCACTGAGGACACCATCCAACGTGTTGTGTGGCACTACCACCGTGCTAAATGGGATAGATTCAGAACAGATCTAGCAGCTCAAAACTGGGCATCCATGAGGCGCTGTGGGCCATCAGCAGCAACAGAATTGTATTCCAGCACAATCTGTAACCTCATGGCCCGGCATATTCCTCACTCTACCATTACCAACGAGCCAGGTGATCAACCCTGGTTCAATGAGGAGTGTAGAAGGGCATGCCAGAAGCAGCACCAGGCGTAGCTAAAAATGAGGTGCCAACCTGGTGAAGCTACAACTCAAGACTACATGCATGCTAAACAGCGGAAGCAACATGCTATAGACAGAGCTAAGTGATTCCACAACCAACGGATCAGATCAAAGCTCTGCAGTCCTGCCACATCCAGTCGTGAATGGTGGTGGACAATTAAACAACTAACGGGAGGAGGAGGCTCTGCAAACATCCCCATCCTCAATGATGGCGGAGTCCAGCACGTGAGTGCAAAAGACAAGGCTGAAGCGTTTCTAACCATCTTCAACTAGAAGTGCCGAGTGGATAATCCATCTCAGCCTCCTCCCGATATCCCCACCATCACGGAAGCCAGTCTTCGGCCAATTCGATTCACTCCACGTGATATCAAGAAACGGCTGAGTGCACTGGATACAGCAAAGGCTATGGGCCCCGACAACATCCCAGCTGTAGTGCTGAAGACTTGTGCTCCAGAACTAGCTGCGCCTCTAGCCAACCTGTTCCAGTACAGCTACAACACTGGCATCTACCCGACAATGTGGAAAATTGCCCAGGTATGTCCTGTCCACAAAAAGCAGGACAAATCCAATCCGGCCAATTACCGCCCCATCAGTCTACTCTCAATCATCAGCAAAGTGATGGAAGGTGTCATCGACAGTGCTATCAAGCGACACTTACTCAGCAATAACCTGCTCACCGATGCTCAGTTTGGGTTCCGCCAGGACCACTCGGCTCCAGACCTCATTACAGCGTTGGTCCAAACATGGACAAAAGAGCTGAATTCCAGAGGTGAGGTGAGAGTGACTGCCCTTGACATCAAGGCAGCATTTGACCGAGTGTGGCACCAAGGAGCCCTAGTAAAATTGAAGTCAATGGGAATCAGGGGGAAAACTCTCCAGTGGCTGGAGTCATACCTAGCACAAAGGAAGATGGTAGTGGTTGTTGGAGCCCCAGGACATTGCTGCAGGAGTTCCTCAGGGCAGTGTCCTAGGCCCAACCATCTTCAGCTGCTTCAACAATGACCTTCCCTCCATCATAAGGTCAGAAATGGGGATGTTTGCTGATGACTGCACAGTGTTCAGTTCCATTCGCAACCCCTCAGATAATGAAGCAGTCCGAGCCCGCATGCAGCAAGACCTGGACAACATCCAGGCTTGGGCTCATAAGTGGCAAGTAACATTCGCGCCAGATAAGTGCCAGGCAATGACCATCTCCAACAAGAGAGAGTCTGACCACCTCCCCCTGACATTCAACGGCATTACCATCACCGAATCCCCCACCATCAACATCCTGGGGGTCACCATTGATCAGAAACTTAACTGGACCAGCCATATAAATACTGTGGCTACGAGAGCAGGTCAGAGGCTGGGTATTCTGCAGCGAGTGACTCACCTCCTGACTCCCCAAAGCCTTTCCACCATCTACAAGGCACAAGTCAGGAGTGTGATGGAATACTCTCCACTTGCTTGGATGAGTGCAGCTCCAACAACACTCAAGAAGCTCGACACCATCCAAGATAAAGCAGCCCGCTTGATTGGCACCCCATCCACCACCCTAAACATTCACTCCCTTCACCACTGGCGCACTGTGGCTGCAGTGTGTACCATCCACAGGATGCACTGCAGCAACTCGCCAAGGCTTCTTCGACAGCACCTCGCGACCTCTACCACCTAGAAGGACAAGAGCAGCAGGCACATGGGAACAACACCACCTGCACGTTCCCCTCCAAGTCACACACCATCCCGACTTGGAAATATATCGCCGTTCCTTCATTGTCGCTGGGTCAAAATCCTGGAACTCCCTTCCTAACAGCACTGTGGGAGAACCGTCACCACACGGACTGCAGCGGTTCAAGAAGGCGGCTCACCACCACCTTCTCGAGGGCAATTAGGGATGGGCAATAAATGCTGGCCTCGCCAGCGACACCCACATCCCAGGAACGAATAAAAAAAAATAGACTGGGCAGAACTATTACGGATAAAACTACAGATGATCAGTGTAAGATGTTCAAAAAAGTATTTGATAGAACACAAGACCTGCACGTACCCCTAAAGGGCAAGAGCTCTATGTGTATAACTAAACAAATTTGGTCAACAAGTGAAGAGAGAGTTAGTATAAAACTAAAAGAACAATGGAGATCTCGCAGACTGGGAGAGATATAAAGAACAGCAAAGGGATACAAAGAAAATGATGAGCTGCAAAAAGGGAATACGAGAAAAAGCTTGTGAGGGATATCAAGAACAACATTAAAGGTTTTTACAAATATATTAATAGAAAAGGGTGGCTAAGAGTAATGTGGGCCCCTTAATGACAGATACAGTGATATTGTAATTGGAAATCAGGAAATGGCAGACTTACTAAATAGCTACTTTGTATTGGTTTTCACAGAGAATGAGGATAAAGTGCCAGAGATAAAAGGAAAACTGAAAATCAATCAAGGGGAGAGCATTTTTAAAAAAAAACTTAGATTGAATCTAATGAGATTAAAGATAGACAAATCTTCAGGACCCGATGGTTTCCACCCCAGGGTATTAAAAGAAGTAGGTGAGGAAATTGTTGATGCGTTGGTTATGATCTTCCAAAACTCTCGGTTCAGGAATTGTCCCCTTGGATTGGAAAACTGCCAATGTCACTCCATTATTTAAGAAGGGCAGGAGAGATAAACTGGGAAATTATAGGCCTGTTAATCCAACGTCAGTTGTGGGGAAGTTACCAGAAACTGTTATTAGGGACAGAGTGACTGATGAGCTCATATTTGTCCAAATGCTCAGAGAGAAACAGCATGGATTTGTAAAAGGTACGTCATATCTAACAGACCTAGTTGAATTTTTTGAGGAGGTAACTAATGTGGTAGATAAGAGAGTGCCTATGAATGTTATTTATATGGACTTCCAGAAGGCATTCGATAAGATTCCACATAAGAAAGTGTTAACGAAAATGAGAGTGCATGGAATTAGAAGCAATCTATTGGTTTGGATAGGAAATTGGTTTGGAGGTAAGAGACAGAGAGTCGGGATAATGGGTACATACTCCAATAGGCAGGATGTGACTAGTGGTGACCCCCAGAGATCTGTTTAATGTGGGAATGCGAATGGTCATCCACTGGACCTAAGAAAGATAGATCAGTGTATTTTCTAAATGGCGAGAAGCTTGGTACAGTGGATGGGCAGAGAGATTTAGGGGTCCAAGTGCAGAAATCACTAATAGCTAATGGACATGTACAAAAAATAATTAAAATGGCTAATGGAATGTTGGCCGTCATCTCAAGAGGAATAAGACCATAAGAGACAGGAGCAGGGAGTAGGCCATTCGGCCCCTCGAGCCTGCTCTGCCATTTAATGAGATCATGGCTGATCTAATTTTTTTACCTCAACTCCACTTTCCCGCCCTTTCCCCGTATCCTTTGACTCCCTTGCCGATCAGAAATTTGTCTAACTCAGCCTTGAATGTATTCATTGACTCAGCCTTCACAGCTTTTTGGGGTAAAGAATTCCAAAGATTCACGACCCTCTGGGAGAAGAAAGTCCTCCTCATTTCCATCTAAATGGAATACAAAGGAGTGGAGGTTATGTTACAGCTATTCAGAGCTTTGGTTAGTCCCCATCAGGGGTTCTGCATTCAAATCTGAGCACCTCAGGAAGGATGGATTGGCTTTGGAGGGTGCAGTGCAGATTCAGCAGCATGATACTGGGGCTAAAAGGGTTAAATTATGAGGTCAGGTTGCATGGACGAGGCTAGTATTCCCTTGAGTATAGTGGAGTATAAGGCGTGATCTAATTGAGGTGTTTAAGATGATTGAAGGATTGATAAACTTTCCTCTGAGTCTCCAAAACAAGGGGAAAAAACCTTAAAATTAGAGCTAGGCCATTCAGGGGTGATGTCAGAAAGCACATCTTCACACATAGGATAGTAGAAATCTGGAATGCTCTCCTCCCAAAAGCTGTTGAGGCTAGGTCAATTGAAAATTTCAATACTGAGATTGATAGATTTTTGTTAGGCAAGGGTATTAAGGGAACCAAGACAGGAAGATGGAGTTAAGATCAGCCATGATCTCATTGAATGGTGGAACAGGCTCAAGGGGCTGAAAGGAACAGGAATAGGCCAAAGTCACTAATTTAACTTAGTTTGGCTCAGTTGGTAGCACTGTCTTATGTAAAAGAAAGAACTTGTATTTACATAGCGCCTTTTACGACCTCAGGACGACCTAAAGTGTTTTACAGCCAATGAAGTACTTTGGAAGTGTAGTCACTGCTGCAGAAAACGCAGCAGCCAATTGGTGCACAGCAAGCTCCTCAAACAGCAATGAAATAATTGAAAAGAACATAAGAATGTAAGAAATAGAGGCCAGAGTAGGCCATACGGCCCCTTGAGCAAGGTCAGTATGCAGAGGTGTCAGCGTTGGCCAAATGGCACTTTCACCTCTGGATCAGAATGTTGTGGGTTCAAGCCCTACTCCAGGACTTGAGCCCACAGTCTAGGCTGGCACTTCAGTGCAGTACTGAGGGCTCAAGTATACATAAAATATTCCATGGCACTAATCGAAGAAGAGCAGGGAAGTTCTCTTACTGTCCGAGCAAATATGTATCTCTCAACCAACTCCAGTTAAACAGATTTTCTGGTCATTAATCTCATTGTTGTTTGTGAGACCTTGCTGTGCGCCACATTGCCCTACATTCTACCAGTAACTACATTTCAAAAGTACTTCATTGTTAAGCAGTTTGGGATATCCTGAGGTTGTGAAGGTGCTATATAAAATGCAAGTTTTGTTTGCTGTATGCTATCTGAACTATCTTGCAAAATTAACCAGGAACAACATTCTGAATTGAAAAAAAGCTGGTAATAGTATACTCAGATACATTTTCACTAACTGCAACAGAAATATGCTTACATTCCACACAGTACAGTCAGGTACACAAATCAATGCATCTGCCATGGTTTGAGAGTCTGTGGCTGTATTTTCAATGTAAAACAATTGGAACATAACACGATAAGATGGAGAATGAAGTAGTTGAATCCGAAACTAGGGTCCTGAATCTAAATAAAGGAAATTACGAAAGTATGAGGTATGAGTTGGCTAGGATAGATTGGGAAACTTTACTAAAAGGGATGACGGTGGATAGGCAATGGCTAATATTTAAAGAACGTGTGCAGGAATTACAACAATTATTCATTCCTGTTTGGCTCAAAAATAAAACAGGAAAGGTGGCTCAACCGTGGCTTACAAAAGAAATTAGGGATAGTATTAGATCCAAAGAGGAGACATATAAAATTGCCAGAAAAAGCAGCAAGCCTGAGGATTGGGAACAGTTTAAAATTCAGCAAAGGAGGACAACGAGATTGATTGAGAGGAAAAATAGAGAGAGTAAACTAGCAGGGAACATAAAAACTGACTGTAAAAGCTTCTATAAATATGTCAAGAGAAAAAGATTAGTGAAGACAAATGTAGGTCCCTTACAGTCAGAAATGGGGGAAATTATAATGGGGATCAAAGAAATGGCAGAACAATTAAACACATACTTTGGTTCTGTCTTCACAAAGGAGGACCCAAATAACCTCCCAGAAATGTTAGGGAACCAAGGGTCTAGTGAGAGGGAGGAACTGAAGGAAATCCGTATTAGTAAAAAAAATAGTGCCAGGGAAATTAATGGGGCTAAAAGCTGACAAATCCCCAGGGCCTGATAATCTACATCCCAGAGTACTAAAGGAAGTGGCCCTGGAAATAGTGGATGCATTGGTGATCATCTTCCAAAATTCTATGGACTCTGGAACAGTTCCTACAGATTGGAGGGTGGCAAATGTAACCCCGCTATTTAAAAAAGGAGGGAGAGAAAAAACGGAATTACAGACCAGTTAGCCTAACATCAGTAGTGGGGAAAATGCTCGAGTCTATTATAAAGGATGTGATAACAGAACACTTGGAAGGCATTAACGGGATTGGACAAAGTCAGCGTGGGTTAATGAAAGGGAAATCATGCTTAACAAATCTACTGGAGTTTTTTGAGGAGGTAGCTAGTAGAATAGATAGGGGAGAACCAGTGGATGTGGTGTACTTGGATTTTCCGAAGGCTTTTGATAAGGTCCCACACAAGAGGTTATTGTGCAAAATTAAAGCACATGAGATTGGGGGGAATATAATTGCATGGATTGAGAATTGGTTGACAAACAGGAGAGTAGGAACAAACGGGTCTTTTTCCGGATGGCAGTGAGGTACCGCTGGGATCAGTGCTTGAGCCCCAGCTATTCACAATATATATCAATGATTTGGATGAGGGAACGGAATGTAACATTTCCAAGTTTGCAGACAACACAAAGCTGGGGTGGAATTTGAGCTGTGAGGAGGATGCAAAGAGGCTCCAATGTGATTTAGACAAGTTGGGTGAGTGGGCAAGAACTTGGTAGATGCAGTATAATGTGGATAAATGTGAGGTTATCCACTTTGGTTGTAAAAACAGAAAGACATATTATCTGAATGGTGATAGATTGGGAAAAGGGGAGGTGCAACGAGACCTGGGTGTCCTTGTACACCAGTCGCTGAAAGCGAGCATTCAGGTGCAGTAAGCAGTTAGGAAGGCGAATGGTATGTTGGCGTTCATTGCAAAAGGATTTGAGTACAGGAACAGGGATGTCTTATTGCAGTTGTACAAGGTCTTGGTGGGACCAGATCTGGAGTATTGTGTGCAGTTTTGGTCTCCTTATCTGAGGAAGGATGTCCTTGCCATGGAGGGAGTGCAACAAAGGTTTACCAGACTGATTCCTGGGATGGCAGGCCTGACGTATGAGGAGAGATTGGGTCGACTAGGCCTATATTCAGTAGAGTTTAGAAGAATGAGAGGTGATCTCATCGAAACATATAAAATTCTAACAAGACTAGACAGACTAGATGCAGGGAGGATGTTCCTGATGGCTGGGGAGTCCAGAACCAGGGGTCACAGTCTCAGGATACGGGGTATGCCATTTAGGACGGAGATGAGAAGAAATTTCTTCACTCAGAGGGTGGTGAACCTGTGGAATTCTCTATCACAGAAGGCAGTGGAGGTCAAGTCATTAGATGTATTCAAGAAGGAGATAGGTATATTTCTTAATGCTAAAGGGATCAAGAGATATGGGGAAAAAGCGGGAACAGGGTACTGAGTTAGATGATCAGCCGTTATCATTTTGAATGGCGGAGCAGGCCCAAAGGGCCGATTGGTCTACTCTTGTTCCTGTTTTCTATGTCTTTTGGGCAGAAGATTGCTTGAATAGGAGTAATTTACTCAGACACCCCATGCTGTTTGGCCAGCATAGGCAGGCGAGAGATAATGTAAATGAGGAATGGGCAGCTGTTTTGAACAGTTTCCAAATTTGTTAACGATATTCAGTTATTTACGAGACATCTACAATTTTGGTGTTGACATTCTTTGATCACTGCCAGCCTTTGAAGGGAGGCTTTTTAAGAAAGAAAGAACATGCACTCGTAAAGGGTCTTCCACAATCTCAGGACATCCCAAAACACTTTGCGGCCAATGATGTACTTTTGAAGTGTAGTCACTCTTGTAATGTAGGAAAGCGCTGCAGGCAATTTGTGCAAAGCACATTCCACGAACAGCAACAAGACAAATTACTATACAGTCTTTGTTTAGTGATGTTTATTGAGGAATAAATGTTGGTCAGGACACTGGGGGAATCCTCTGCTCTTTGAATAGCATATAGGATTTTTTACAGTCACCTGAGAGGGCAGATGGGGTATTAGTTTAACATCTCATCTGAAAGGTGGCCCCTCCAATAGTGCATAATTCCCTCAGTACTGCACTGAAATGTCAGCCTAGATTACGTGCACAAATCTCTGGAGTAGAGCTTGAATCTTCTGATTTCAGAGGGAAGAGTGCTACTACTCAGCCAAGACTGACTCCAATCAACACAGACACCAGAAGTTAGTCTGGCAGCTGCAAGCTAAAAGTGTGAAACCTCTGAGCTATTCAGGGAGAGTTTGTATTTTTACGTTTAAGTAAAGGGTGCACCAAAGTGGGATGGCATATGCTTGTTCTTTATTTTTGTAATGGTACGGGAACAGAAGTTGAAGTGATTGTCAAGTGACTTTCATCATATTCAGTGCACTGTATGTTTTTATCTACTGTGGAATAAAGCAGTTTACAAATCAAATCAAACAATGACTTGTCTAGTGTTAACTTAGTCTGCCTTCAGAGATGGTGTGGAGATGCCGGTGATGGACTGGGGTTGACAATTGTAAACAATTTTACAACACCAAGTTATAGTCCAGCAATTTTATTTTAAATTCACAAGCTTTCGGAGGCTTCCTCCTTCCTCAGGTTCACCTGAGGAAGGAGGAAGCCTCCGAAAGCTTGTTTTTTTTTATTATTCGTTCACTGGATGTGGGCGTCGCTGGCAAGGCCTGCATTTATTGCCCATCCCTAAGAGGGCAATTAAGAATCAACCACATTGCTGTGGGTCTGGAGTCACATATAGGCCAGACCGGGTAAGGACGGCAGGTTTCCTTCCCTGAAGGACATTAGTGAACCAGATGGGTTTTTACGACAATCCGGTAGTTTCATGGCTATCATTACTGATACTAGTATTTTAATTCCAGATTGTGAATTTAAAATAAAATTGCTGGACTATAACTTGGTGTTGTAAAATTGTTTACAATTGCCTTCAGAGAGATTAAAGCAATAAACATGCATAAGACATGGAAGTCTGGTCCAGATCACAAGGAAATTTGTGTTACACTCCTGGGTCTTGCTACTGTGCTCATAGATACAGAGTGGAAGTAAAGCCCTGTTTTTTTCTTTTAAAAAAAATAGGCAGCCTTACCACGTAAGGGAGTGATTTGACACCACCAAATCAAAGCAGGTATCTGTGGCAGAATCAAATTTGTAACGGTGACTTTTGCCATGCTTTATTTTCGCTATTTATTGAAATCTTGTTTCTACATGGCTGTGTATCAGCATAGGGACAGGAGTTCGTCACTCAGCCCCTCGAGCCTGTTCTGCCATTCAGTGAGATCATGGTTGATCTGTGACCTAACTCCATATACCCATTAGCCCCATACCCTGTAATACCTTTGGTTAACAAACAATTTTAAATCTGAGATTGATAGATAACAATTGAGCTAGCATCTGTTTCCGTTTGCGGAAGAGAGTTCCAAACTTCTACCACCCTTTGCGTGTAGAAGTGTTTCCTAACTTCACTCCTGAAAGTCCTGGCTCTAATTTTTAGGCAATGTCCCCTAGTCCTCGACTCCCCAACCAGTGGAAATAGGGTAGATAGTTTCTCTCTATCAGTTCCCCTTAATATCTTGAAAACTTTGATCAACTCACCCCTTAATCTACTAAATTCCAGGGAATACAACCCTAGTTTGTGTAATCTCTCCTGTAATTTAACCCTTGGAGTCCAGGTATCATTCGAAAATAATTGCAGTGTGCCCGTCAGAATACATCTGCGCTTGATTTTACATGTTGAAGAGTTGAAAAATAGATTTAAGCTCATAGATGTAACTGATGTTTAGATACTTGCAAGTAGCTAGACAACCAAAATTTACCACAGTTTTCATTTAAACAGGAAATTAAGGGGTGGTTTGATAGAGGTATTTAAAATGAGACTGTTAAATATAAGAGATTTAAGGCAGAGTGCAGGAGAAACTTTTTTTACATGGTGTGGAGTACACTACCAGAGTTAATGATTGAAGGACACAGCATGTCAACATTTAAGAATAGGTTAGATAAAGTGGTTGTATAAAATGCAATTATTTGAACAAAAATAATATAAATTATAATTCCTTTCAAAATTAGCTCTTTGCATATGATATCAAATGGGCAGGCTATCAATTCTATTAAAGATGCCAGTTTTTATAATTAGGACTAAGAAGTGTAAACCTGAAGAAAAGGTGAGACAAATTCCCACCTTTCCTTCTTGACCAAATATCTCTGCAACAGTACTCAGTGTTAACAGCAACTTGCATTTATATTACACTTTTTAATGTAGAAAAACGGTGCTTCCCCCAGGCTAATCAACAAAAATATAAGCTGAGCCAACGAAGGAGGGTGTCACCAAAAGCTTGGCCAAAGAGGTTGATTTTAAGCAGGGCATTAAAGGAGGAGACAGAAGGACAGCAATGGCGGGGATTTTGTGAGGGAATTCCAGGGCATGGGGCCCAGGTGGCTGAAGGCATAGTCGCCAATGGTAGGAAGAGAGGGGATGCAGAAGAGGTCAAACTCAGAGGAACAGAAAGTTCGGGGGATGGCGTTGTGGGGTGCAGAAGGTTACAGAGATAGGGAGAGGTGACGCCATGAAGGGATTTAAACAGAAGGATAAGAGTTTAAATTGGAGGTGTTGGGCGACTGGGAACTAATGCAAGTTGGCGAGGACAGGGGTGATGTGCAATAAAAGGTTCTGCTTAAATAAATGTTTAAATTCAGGATGATTCTGCACCAAAGGATTACCAAGAAATTGATAGAGGGAGAAAATTAAATATGAGCGTAAACTAGCAAGAAATATAAAAGCAGATTGTAAGAGCTTCTACAAGTATGTAAAAAGGAAGAGATTAGCAAAAGTAAATATGGGTCCTTCAGAGGCAGAGAAAGGAGAAATTATAATGTGGAATAAGGAAATGGCAGAGACGTTAAACAAATATTTTGTATCTATCTTCACAGCAAAAGACATAAAAAAACATACTGGAAATAGTGGGGAACCAAGGGTCTAATGAGAGTGAGGAACTTAAAGTAATTAAGATTAGTAAAGAAAAAGTACTAGAGAAATTAATGGAACTAAAAGCCGACAAATCCCCTGGACCTGATGGCTCACATCCTAGGATTTTAAAAGAGGTGGCTACAGAGATAGTGGATTTTGGTCTTCTAGAGTTCCCTAGATTCTAGAATGGTCCTCGTGGATTGGAAGGTAGCAGATGTAACCCCGCTATTCAAGAAAGGAGGGAGAGAGAAAACGGGGGAACTATAGGCCAGTTAGACTGACATGAGTAGTAGGGAAAATTCTAGAATCTATTATTAAGGATGTAGCAAAGGGGCACTTGGAAAAACCATAACATGATTGAGCAGAGTCAGCGTGGTTTTATGAAAGGGAAATTGTTTGACAAATCTATTAGAGTTTTTTTAGGGTGAAACTAGCAGGGTAGATAAAGGGGAACCAGTGGATGTGGTATATTTAGATTTTCAAAAGGCATTTGATAAGGTGCCACACAAAAAAATTGTTACACAAGATTAGGGCTCATGGGACTGGGGGTAATATATTAACATGGATTGAGGATTGGTTAACGTACAGAAAACAGAGTAGGAATAAACGGGTCATTTTCAGGTTGGCAAGTTGTAACTAGTGGGGTGCTGCAAGGATCAGTGCTTGGGCCTCAGCTGTTTACAATATATATCAATGACTTAGATGAGAGGACCGAGTGTAATGTATTCAAGTTTGCTGACGATACAAAGCTAGGTGGGAAAGTAAGCAGTGAGGAGGATGCAAAGGGATATAGACAGGTTAAGTGATTGGGCAAGAAGGTGGCAGATGGAGTATAATGTGGGGAAATGTGAAATTATCCACTTTGGTATGAAAAACAGAATATTTTTTAAAAGGTGAGAGACTAAGAAATGTTGGTATTCAGAGGGATTTGGGTGTCCTTGTACATGAATCACAGAAAGTTAACATGCAGGTATAGCAAGCAATTAGGAAGGCAAATGGTATGTTAGTCTTTATTGCAAGGGGGTTAGAGTATAATAGTAAGGAGGTCTTGCTGCAATTATATAGACCTCTGGTGAGACCACACCTGGAGTACTGTGTACAGTCTTGGTCTCCTTACCTAAGGAAGGACATACTTAGAGGCGGTGCAACGAAGGTTCGCTAGATTGATTCCTGGGATGAGAGGGTTGTCCTTTGAGGAGAGATTGAGTAGAATAGGCTTATTCTTTGGAGTTTAGAAGAATGAGAGATGATCTCACTGAACCATATAAAATTCTGAGAGAGCTTGACAGGGTAGATGCTGAGAGGCTGTTTCTCTTAGCTAGTGAGTCTAGAATTAGGGGTCATAGTCACAAGATAAGGGGGTGGCTATTTAGGACTGAGATGAGGAAAAATCACCTCTTTCAGACAGTGGTGAATCTTTAGAATTCTCTACCCCAGAGGTCTGTGGATGCTCAGTCGTTGAGTATATTCAAGACTGAGATCGAGGCTATTTGGACATCAAGGGAAATGGGGATAGGGCAGGAAAGTGGAGTTGATTTAGAAGAACAGCCATAATCTTATTGAATGGTGGAGCAGGCTCAAGGGGCCATATGACCTACTTATGCTCTTAGTTCTTATGTTCTTCCCAATATTTAGTTCGAGGAAATTTTTGCTCTTCCAGTACTGGATGTTGGACAAGCAGAGTGACAAATGGGAGACAGTGGAGGGGTCGAGAGAGGTAGAGCTGGGTGTCGTCGTCATACATAAGAACATAAGAAATAGGAGCAGGAGCGTACACGTGGAATCTGACGTGTTTTCGGATGATGTCACCGAGGGGCAGCATGTAGATGAGAAATAGGAGGGGGCCAAGGATAGATCCTTGGGGGACTCCAGAGGTAATGGTGCAGGAGCGGGAAGAGAACCCATTGCAGTTGATTCTCTGGCTACAACTGGATAGATAAGAATGGAACCAGGTGAGCGCAGTCCCACCCGGCTGAACGATGGAGGAGAGGCATTGGAGGAGGATAGTATGGTCAACCGTGTCAAAGGCTGCAGACAGGTCGAGAAGGATGAGGAGGGATATTTTACCATGGTCAGTCACATAGGATGTCATTTGTGACTTTGATAAGGGCCGTTTCAGCACTGGGGCAGGGGTGGAAACCTGATTGGAGGGATTCAAACAGGGAGTTGCGGGAAAGTTGGGCATGGATTTGGGAGGCGACAACATGTTCAAGGACTTTGGAGAGGAAAGGGAGGTTGGAGATGGGGCGATAGTTTGCAAGGACATAGGGGTTAAGGGTGGGTTTTTTGAGGAGGTGGGTGATGACGGCAGATTGGATGGGGAGTTGGACAGTACTTGAGAGGGAACAGTTAACAATATCAGCTAACATGGGGGCCAGGAATGGAAGCTGGGTGGTCAGCAGTTTGGTGAGAATAGGGTTGACTGAGCAGGAGGTAGGTCTCATGGTCAAAATGAGCTTGGAGAGGGCACGAGGGGAGATAGGAGAGAAACTAGAGAAAGATGCGAGTTCATGGCTAGGGCAGGGAGGATCCTTAGGAAACACATATGTATATGTTAGATTTGTTTACATGAATATCTGTTTCAGTATCATTTTCATTAATTTTCTGTGAAACTTATTTTAGTTAAAATTATTATTTATGCTTTAAAATTAGATTACCGTAACTGCTTCTCATAACAACTTGCCTGTCAGATTTAGAACTCATAACATCATTTGGCAGCAAGGGAGGTGGAGGTACAGCTTACATGCAGTAAGTTCTGGGATGCTCTATGAAATGGAGATGCCCGTGATGGACTGGGGTGGACAAATGTAAGGAATCTTACAACACCAGGTTATGGTCCAACAGTTTTGAACGTGGTCAGTCTTGCTGTCAATCATAAATCTGGGAGATGTTGGCACAGATGCATACTGGAAAGTGTAGCCTGCCCTCATCTAGAATCCTTTCAGTTGACCGTTGTACCTCTGGGAAGTGTGAATGTCTGACTATCAAACAGGCCTATGACAGAAAGTGTTTCTAGAAGCATTTCAAACAGGGAAAGTACTATTGTGTAGATTAATAGTCCTTATTAATTTTGATTTTTTTTTGTGCTGCTGCAGATATTACTCCCACTATTAAGTCATTAGCTTATTGGTGAAAACAACATGGTGGATAATTTTTTTAAACATTTTTTGGAGTGATATTATTTGTTCTCTTTTGCCCAATGCTTTTGGTAGTTCTTTGTCTATATTTGAATAGTAGGTTTTGAACTTTGAATAGTAGTTTTCATTCCTGCTTTTCCCATTTTTTGATTTTTTTGTTTGTTTCTCTATCTGTTCAATTGTCATTTGCAGTTGTATAAACATGAAATTTGATTCATTTAGGTGTAAGTGTGACACATCTATATATACTATATTCCTGAATTGACAGATAAAATGCAGACTAAATGCAAGATTTCTTAAATGTGTATGTGTATATTTATCTGTAACATACTAAAAGTCCTGTGTTTGGTGCACACTTCCTGCCCAGAATAAGTGTGTCACTATTTTTAGTCACATTTATTATCTCCCCATTTATGATAGGGAAATCTATGCCGATAATTTCATAACTGGAAAAGCTTGTGTCAACATTTGCCTTTACGCTTCCCCCATTGTATGCTTGATTCCCACAAATCCTGTTTGCTCTCTTTGGTAGTATTGAGCTGGCCTGTGTCTACCTGCCAGACCAATTCATGGCTGATTAATTAGTTAGTAGGGATCTGGCCTCTTGCTTACCACATCAAGCATTGTACTGGAACCCCTGGCCTCTGACACCTCAGGCCTCCTCTACTTGCCTGCACCTCTCCTTTCCACTCTGAACTTTTCTCTGAAAATCTGAGATTGTTGCTGGATAATGCAGCATTTTGTTCTTTACAAACACATAGTGCTAGCGTATTAAATCTTCAACCGTCTTAAAAAAAACTAAGAGCCTCTTTTCAGTTCAGTCATTTAAAACATACTTAGTTTTTATATTAAGCTTACCTTGCATGTTGATGCAGATAGCACAACAAAATCTGCCAATGGACAGGCCATTTATTTGGTCATGGGGACAGCAGAACAGCATATTTTCTGACAATGCTTTGGGAGATCTGATATTAAGAGAATTTATATAGGGCATGTTATTGCATTCCTTTTGTAATCCCTTTGTGTAACATTGCATTGCCTTTCATATATCCCTTTTGGGTCACTGATGGTCAACTTTATTCAGGTACGTTAATTTATAAATTCATGCTATAAACTTCTTGCAGTTAATTTGGTGTTGTACATATTTATTCCACCTCAAACAAAGTTCCTCCTGCTGATATGCAAATTTACTTTTTGGGATCCACTCATTAATTATAGAAGAATAGTATACTGGCTCAACCAAAGTTTTCCAAATACTCCAGTTTATTTCCCCATAGTAACTAAAATTTAATATAAATGTGAAAAAATCGCCAATTTTATAATAACAGGTGCCAGAGAACCTGGGGTGTGGGTAAACTGTCTGGTCCCCAACTGGCTGGGTTGGGAACAGGCAGGCTGCACAACATCAGTGCTTCCATGGCCTGGTTCCTCTAAGTATTGCCACAACCCCATGTAAGACTCGGAGCATTGTGAAAGATCTGCAAGCAATCAGGTCCTGGCACACACCATCTATAGGACTGAAATACAATGGTACCTTCCCTGAGTGTTGCCACGCCCCAGCATCCTACCCATTACTGTCACATTCTTGGACCCTCATCACCAGTGTTGACAAACGCTGGGACTCCTTTCCCCCTTCCCTACTAGAACACCTTCAAACTGCTGCCAAACCCTACATTCCACCCTCCTGTGCTATCAAACCCAATGCTTTCCTGCCACAGTACTGCAATGGCTGAGAAGCTGTTCCTGCTCCACTCCCCCTACCAAAACCCAGTAACCTCCATATCTGCTTCTAACACCCAGAACCTTCCTGCCCACCATTGCTAATCCCATATACATGTGACCCACCATCTTCCTGTGAATGCTGGAAAAAAAAGGTAAAACTAAATAGATAAAGAAACTTATAATCAAGGCCACTTATTAATTATTTTCATGGAAAAATGGACAGCAGGGAGATAATTGATACCCCAAATACCAGTAAAAATCCCATAATACCACTTAATAAAAATGGAATTTGACTTAAAGTCACCATATAGTTGCGTTGATACTTTGTGTGATACGAGTGTCTTTCAATCCTGGAGGTGGTGTGTACCAGACCTGATGATATTGAGACTTACATGGGGTTCTGGCAATACTTAGAGAAACCAGGTTATGGAAATACTTTACTAGTCTTTAAACCTCTATATCGTTTATAAACGATAATCATTTGACTCCCATGAGCAAGTCTGTAGGAGATCCGGAAATATGGAATATGGTAGCTGTGTATTTTGTACTTTCTGTAGATAATCTATTGTTGTACAGCCTGTCATCTGTATTTATACTTTCATTTTCATAAAGCAGTATGCAACTTGTTCTATTTGGGGATGATCAACCATTGATGTTGCATTACTTAAACTACTCATCGTGAACATTCTTGGTAAAAGGCTCCGGCGTAGGCGCTTCTTTCAAGGACCAAAAGGCACCTGGGAATACAGAATAGTACGTTATGCAATGCACTTGAATGAGCCTATATTGTTGCAGAGATGTCGTGATGCAGTTCGTGCAACATGTACTTACAGTGCTAGAGGAGGGTGCTCTTTCTCTGCCATTTTGCGGTTGCTGATTAATTGGCTTGATTTTAAACCTACAGTGACTATCTTTTTAGTAATCTAGTGCACAGAGTGACACACCTCTTGGTCCTTGAAAGAAGCGCCTACTCCGGAGCCTTTTAGCAAGAATGTTCGCCATGAGAGTAGTTTAAGTAATGCAACGTCAATGGTTAAAGAACCTGTTCTTAGTTTTTGACAAATTTGCAAGTCCTGGAGACTGTAGATCATCGGGCAGAGTCTAGATCAGTGGGAGAAATCTGATATCATGCCCTTAGTCATAACATTGGTTAATGTACAAGTGACTTTAGAGGTTAGAAAGTACTGTTATATTAGCACATAAATGCTTATTATGTTCATATAATAGTGCTTATTTTACTGACTGTTAACTGAGTTATTTTAAAGCTTAAAATTGTGGACAAAGGAATGTTGTGTGAATAATTCAAGTATTGCCTTATTGATATCACTAACAACAATTCCTAGGCTTGGAATACTTAACTGCACTGTTCACTGGATCTCTAGAAGTCCGCTTTGTGCATTGCATAATCCACCCCCATAATTATGCATCACACTTTTTTATTTCTGCATATCTGTTCGATTTAGACCATCACAATAATGGTCTCTTTATAGAAGGGAACCCTGCTAATATTAAGAATGGGCTAAGCCAAAGCAAAAAGGCCAGTGGATTTGAAATGGATCAGCAAATCATGTAATATTAAAAAGATGTAAGGGAAGATAAAAGGTGTAGATGAAAGAAAAGACTGTCAGATTAAGGGACATACCTTTTAGGTATAAATATAATGTACCAATTGATCTTTAAATGTAACTCGAAGGGAGACTGTAATTGAATGTTGAAACTATGAATTTAATTTTTTTTTAAAGATGCCTGTGGCAGACCTCCAGATTTGGAAGATGGTTCACCAACTGACGAATTTATTTCTCTGACCTTGTTTAATACGGGTAGCAGGGTGACATACGAATGTCATCCAGGTTACACATTGGAGACAGGAAGTTCAAGATATATTATCTGTAGAGAAGATGGAACTTGGACACCATTACAGGCCACTTGTGGACGTAAGTGCTCAGAGCAATTTTATTCTTCTCCTATCCCGTTCTTTCCCAAAGGAAGTGACTTGGCTGAAATGTGGTTCCATGGGTGTGAGCAGCTGTCCACTTGTTCACCCAAATGGTTGTTCTTGCATGTGACTTTGAATAGGGAGTTTTGGCAAGTGATTCAGCTACAGTTTACATCACAGCTAAGCCTTGATTGTTTCCTCACCCAGCTTACACACAGACTTCCAGCAGGATCATCAGATCATGATCAGGAATGGGAACCAGTCCTTTTCCACTCACTCACCTGAGGACAGCTGGATATTCAAAAGGCTTTTATTTAATATAATTATTTGTTCCTTATGTCCTTTGTTTACAGAATGCCACTTGTTTGAGTAATGGAGAAAAAAACTGACAGTCTGTTAAACATTTATAAATTTATATAAATGGTGATTTTGTTACTGAATTTTATCAGATTACTCTTCAAGCTTACATGTGGATATCTTCACCCACAGTTTAATTAGATATTGATGATTGTGGATTGCTAAATTTAGTCACCAAGCTGGCTATTTATGATCCCTAGTGATCAAGTCCTCCTCTACACTCCCTTCTCCCCCTTTTTTCTCTTTTAGATTCCCATTTTAAAATCCAACCAAGTCCATGGTTATGATCTGTGTCCCACTGAAGCACTTTGCTTGACCTTGAATGGCACTACAATAAGGATTCTTAATTGTAACCTTTCAAACTGGGATATGAACTGTGTTAATTTGAGTGCCAGGATTTGGTTTGACTCTTAAATCCAGGGATCAGGATATAGCTGGTTTAAGTAATCTCATAATGTACCAGAACCTGTTGGAATATTTTGGTCATCAATGCTTTTTTTTTTGAAAGCTGTGCTGAACTCATATTCTAATTTTAAAGTGTTGGATATGTTCCATCCTGACTGGCTGTTAACACACTCTTCCATAGAGTGTTAGAAGCTGTTTGTCATTTCCGAGGCAGAGTTCCAGTTCCTCAAAGGGAGAGAAAATCAGAAAATACATTGATTTTTTTTTTCTGAACAATACACTGGGGTTTTGGGTATTTTTCTAATTGAAAAAAACTTGTGTTGGAAGTATGTGTGTAGAATAGAACATTTTTCTACTTCATGTTAACTTATGATTTTAATACTTTTCCCCTCTATATTTAAGAAAGTAACTTCTCAATGTTGATCAAATTTTTCGATACTTCCACATTTGCAATGGGCTGCATAGAACTTCACTTTTGTAACAATGTGGATTCCCCCCCACTAAGGAGGATTTGGGTCACTCAAATATTTAGTTTGATCCCATACGCCACTACTAAGTGAACTGGGTGGTTGTGTATATTGTTCTCCCCTCTTCTGAACGCACTCCTCCTCTCCCCTATTTTATCTCTGGATACAGCACTTAAGCCTGAAGCTTTAGCTGTCAACTAGGCTGCCTGAACTGAAGGAGCTTTTTTTTTATATATTAGCTGATGTTAAATTAGCTTTTTTTTGTTTGTAATAATAGATTTTTGTGCGCATTATGCTGAGGGATGTTGGTGAAGGGGCAAAGAACATTTTTGGGTGTAAATGACGAACTGGATTCTTTCCCCTCAGTCTGGTTCAGCAAGAACTGAGTCGAATACACCTTTAAAGTTCAACACAACTTTAATAGCAGATCTTAGTCTGTAGCTTCAATTCAGATTCCTGAGGGAGTCCGGACGATTCTAACAGAATAAGGAGACAAAGACATATACAAAAACTCATACCTTTATACAGATCAATAGGGGTTGGAACATCGTTAACACAAGAGTCAACACCAATCATAAGCCGGGCACAGGTTGCCATGCGGGGTTACATTATTTCCGGCCAATCATAGATAGTCCATGTGCTGATCATGCTGCTGTTAGACATCAAAGGGGATACTTCCTCAGCTTCCAACTTGGAATGTTCTTCCCTGTTCCTTATCTCCCAACTTGGAATGTCTTTCAACTTTGGTTAAGCTCGTTACCTATATTGATCTTCCATAAACATGGAGACATTCAGACCAGTCCTTGAATCACATCAAAGACTTTTCATTGATAAGACAATGCAGGCCTGCTGACTAAGCAAACATATGGCCCAGCAGGGGAGGGGGCCTTTACCAACCCCAGCTATCAACTTATTAACCCTTTCCTAACCATTTTGCATTCTGCTATTTTGCCACGTAGACATTTTAATATTTTACTGGACACTGACCACACAGGGATTCTCATATAGTGTTCATTTCAAGCAATGTATCTTTGCACGTATTCCAGTCTGTCTCGACATTGTGCTTTTACTCCACTCTCAGAAGAATCCCCCAAATGCATTAGCATAAAATGCTTCCTGCACCAACCATCCTGAAGGCTATTTGAAATTGGCCAGCTACGTATGTAATCAGAAGTTTTGCATCTAGCATGCATCCATCTTGCTCAACAAATTGTACTGTATCACATTTTGTAAAGTGTCCATCATTACACCAAAGGGTTGCACTTGGAGTGTCCTTCACACAGACAAGTGTCAAACATAGAAAGTGTCAACGGATGATTGGTTACGGAAAAAGCAACATTAAGTGCACAGATAGTAAAACAACTCGTAAACAAATGCTAAGCACTAAAAAAGATACCAGTGATGAAGCTGGAAGAACTTAAAAGCTGCCAATGACCAGCCAGCAAATGCCACAAAAGGAGCAGAAGCTACAAATGAAAAATGAGGAATAAAATTTCCCCAAAGAATTCACCCTTTTCTGTTACAATTTACTCCAAGAGCATTTTGTCAGAGGCTTATTTGTTTCTTTGGAGCCTAGGCATATATTTTCTTTTTCACTTGCCCATTACAGTCTTGAAGTGGACTTTGCTGCTGATTTTCTGTTTAAAATTGGCTGTGATTGTGCACTTCTAAGTTCCAGTTTGGCAATTCATGTGTGCATTTGGCCCAATTTAGTTTGGGATATGTTGTATTTAATTGAACATCAGTGCAGGCAAAAACAATTCTTCAGTATGCTGCATCTCTAACCTTGATCTCTAAGTCTGGTCATGTGCGAGTGGCTTCTATTTTCCCCTGATGTTCTTGACCCATAATTTTGTTTTATCAGAAAATAGTTTACAAATGTATTTTTTTCCTGTTTCTTTTTCTTTATGGTTTAAAATGGAGTCTCAAATGCATTTGAATTCACCATCATTTTTAAGTTATGTAAAGAATCTTACAACACCAGGTTATAGTCCAACAGTTTTATTTGAAAATCACAAGCTTTCAGAGATTATCTCCTTCGTCAGGTGAGTGAGTGGGATTCCTTGAATGTTTCGCATTTATAGTCAGAGAACAATACCTGGTGATTACAGATAATCTTTCCAACTGCCCGTTGTCAAGGCAATCAAAGTGTTCAGACAGAGAGATGTTACCTACAGGGCCACCGAATATACAAACGGCGAGAACAAAAGACACAGAGAGAGAGGGAGAAACATCCGAAAGGAAGAGAAAGACAGATTTTTAAGTTATTGTTTGTTTCCTGACCAATGTTTAGGAACTATGTTTTTCATCTCCCTCCCCAAATAGTTTTCAGTGGTCTTATAGGGGAGGGGAAATTCTATTGTCTATTAGAATGTCTAACTGATTAACAGCTTGTGGGTTAAAGCCACACTAAATGACTTGAGCACAAAATCTCAGGTCAGTTTGAGACGGTGCTGCATTGTTGAAGGTGCCACCCATCACGCGATGTTAAAAGGAGATGCCATCGACATTAAAGACCTGTGGCACTCTGAAGAAAAATAAGGGGCTCTCTTGGTGCCCTGGCCAACACTCTTCCCTCAACCAAACACCACTAGAAATAAATGAACTATCCTTCATTTATTTCTGTTTGTGGGTCCTTGCTGTATGCAAAATGGCTGCTGTGTTTGCTTGCATAACAGCAACTGTACTCGAGTGATTTATTTTACATTAAGAGCTTTTGGATGTTAACACTGTGATTAGATGCTCTTGTGGGGTTAAAACCCTTCTAAGTGAACAATGTAACATTTGAAGAAAAGGGTTAACTGTCCCTTTTAAATATTACATTTGGTAATTGCAGGAATTTGAAGAGCTTTCAGATGTATTCCAATAGGCCTTTGATTGTAAAAAAAAATTGATAAGAAAGAGACCACACAAGGTAATTGGCGACAAAAGGGTTATCAAACCTATTCTGTGTATAGAGAAAAAAGGGCCACATATTCCGATCTCTGCATGAAATGCCATAAATAAAGATAATAAAAAGGACTCTCTCATTCCATGGGTTGAGATCGCTGCACATGGTCTTAACTACATCAAAGAGACCTAGTCCTAATAATAAATGGAGCGATTGGACAAAAAGAATGACACTTTCTCCCAATTCTACGTCTCATTTGTCCAAAACAATATAAAAAGAAGACTTTGCGACGAAACCACGCTCTCTCGCGCTCTCTCTCTAGTCAAGGAGTCTGAAAGAAGCTCTGCTTACAGGAAGGATGTCTGAGACAAAAAGACTTCAAGATACAAGAAACTGATCACTTCGGAACTGCCTTGATGGTGCAAAACCTTTGGTTTAAGCTGTATTACGTGATTTGCCTGATGTTTGTATCAATTGTTAAATTATTAAATACTGCAGACTATGAAGTGTATAATGGGTAGAGTACGGTCATATGTATTTGATTTTGCTTCATGCATGCTTGTATGAATTATAACATGATTAAATAATTGCTTTTAATTAACGAATCTACCATGAGTGTGACTTTCTTTGCTTGACTATTGTCCAGGTACAAGAATCACTGGAAAATCAGGTTTTTCCTACACTTTTTATAAAAGCAAGTTGTCATTCCTTCTTTATCTGTTAACCAGTGTTCCTCAAATCAGCTGGAAAGGTCCCTGAACTCCTGCACACTCTAGCTTTATTTATGTGTCAGAAAATACAGACCAAGGCCTTAAAGGAACAAAATACATAACTGGTATTAAACGAGAGCTAGATTCTTCCGTTTTGTTTGAGATAATTGCTACGGCTACCCCCAGACCCACGCACTAGTAGATTTTTTTTTTAATGTCGATGCAAGGAAGAGCTGTGTCATTGTGGGCTGTTACATCATTGGAGTGAATCTTGTACTTGCCAAAACATGGAGAATAAACTGCAGAATTGGGGATACCTGACGTGCTAGAAAATTTTGTATTAGTTTATCATAAATTTTGCTGAATTTCATTGGAAAAAGCTGTTGGAGATCCAAGTATTTTGTGGAATCTTAACCTTTTCAGATTTGTTTTTTGCTCTGTCTAGCAATAAACTGTGGTAATCCAGGGGAGATTCTGAATGGCTATTATGAGGCAGCACAGACTACTTTTGGACATGAAGCTTCTTTTTATTGTGATGAAGGGTGAGTAATCAGTACACAAATAGCTGAAGGATTGATTTTGGTGAAGTTATGTTCTTTTTAATTTCATTATTAAGGTGCAATTACAGCATTTCCTTTCTGGTACAACATGGAAACACCAGCTTAAGAAGGTGACCACTTGTTCTTTACATTTCAGATGACACTCAGCCATGTAGACTCTGAATGAGGCTTCCAATTCATTGTCAAACTAAAGGCCGTTTTGTTGATTCTCTTCTCTTTTCTCTCCCCCCCCCCCCCCCCCCCTCCACTGAAGTAACTTGCTTGCCCAATTAGTGCTAAATTATGGGTAGTTTATGCTGTGAACTTTCAGCCTCTGACAACGTGGTTGCGAATATCCAAACTGTCTTTTAGCTCCCTTAAAATTCCACCTGCATTGTACTTTTCCACGAAGACAGCATTCTTTGTTCATCCTACCATGGGCCAGGAGTGAAATGGGACAGTGCAGCAGAGGATCCATGCCAAAGACTGGAGAGCTGTACAATATCTTAGAGATTCTATCATACAATTAAAATCTTATAGCACAGAAGGAGGGCATTTGGCCCAATGTGCTTGTACCGGCTCTTTGAAAGAGCTTTCCAATTAATCCCACTCCCCTGCTCTTTCCAATAGCCCTGCAAATGTTTTGTTTTCAAGTATGTATCCAATTCCCATCAGAAAGTTACTATTGAATCTGCTTCCACCACCTTTTCAGGTAGTGTATTCCAGATCGTAACAACTCACTGCCTAAAAAAAAAAAATTCTGCTTAACTATCTCTGGTTGTTCTGCTAATTATCTTAAATCTGTGTCCTCTGACTATCGATCCTCCTGCCAGTGGAAACCATTTCTTGCTTTCTACTCTATCAAAAGCCATCATAATTTTGAACACCTCCATTGAATTTCCCCTTAACTTTCTCTGCTCTAAGAGGAACACTGTCTAATCACTACACACAACTGAGGTCCTTAATCCCTGGTATGATTCTAGTAAATCTTCTGCACCTCTCCAAGGCCTTGACATCTATCCTAAAGTGTGGTGCCCAGAATTGATCACAATGCTCCAGCTGAGGCCTTAGTAGTGATTTATAAAGGTTTATTATAACTTCCTTGCTTTTGTACTCTATGCCTCTATTTATAAAGCCAAGGATCCCTATCCCTTAGCAGCCTTTTTAACTTGTCCTGCTACCTTCAAAGATTTGTGTATGTTAAACCGCAGTTGTCTCTGTTCCTGCATCCTTGTTAAAATTGTATCATTTGGTTTATATTGCCTCTCCTAATTCTTCCTTCTAAAATACATCACTTCACATTAAATTTCATCTGCCATGTGTCTGCCCTTTTCACCAGTCAATCTATGTCCTCCTGAAGTCTGCTACTATCCTCCTCACTGTTTACTACATTTTCAAGTTCTGTGTCATCTGCAAACTTTGAAATTATGCCACTGTTGGAGGAGGGGTAAATGTGTGTGTTCTTACTTATAATTTATTCTTCAAATTAATAGAGTTTGCAACATTGAATGTCAGATATCACAGATTTATTAAGTATACAATAAAACACACTTAAAGAAGCAGTACATATGACCAAACCTTGTGAGTTGAGCCGGAGGACTCAAAACGCGTTACAGTTCCAAGCTCTATAAAGGCTGCAAACCATCGAATCCTAAGTATCTGTTGCAACACCCGCTTTTAAGATCTATTTGTTACCCCCTCTTTGTGTCAATCCACACGTTTCTGCATTACTCATCTAGAATTACGTAGGATGTACAGCACAGAAACAGGCCATTTGGTCCAACTGGTCCATAATGGTGTTTATTCTCTTTTCGAGCCTCCTCCCACCCCTCTTCATCTAACCGTATCAGCAAACCATTCTATCCCTTACTCCCTAATGTTTATCCAGCTTCCCCTTAAATGCATCTATGTAATTTGCCTCAACTAATCCTTGTAGTGATTTCCACATTCTAAGCACTCTCTGGGTAAAGAAGGTTCTCCTGAATTCCCTATTGGATTTATTAGTGACTGTCTTATATTTATGGCACCTAGTTTTGGTCTCCCCAACAAGTGGAAACATCTTCTCTATGTCTACCCTATCAAACCCTTTCACAATCTTAAAGACCTCCTATCAGGTCACCCCTTAGCCTTCTCTTTTCTGGAGAAAAGAGCTCTAGCCTGCTCAATATTTCATGATAGGTATAACCTCTCAGTTCTGGTATCATCTTTGTAAATCTTTTTTGCACCTTCTCCGGTGCCTTTATATTCTTTTTATAATATGGAGACCAGAACTGTGCACAGTAGTCCAAGTGTGGTCTAACCAAGGTTCTATACAAATTTAACATCTTTGCTTTTCAATTCTATCCCTCTAGAAATACAACTCCATATCAGGTGAATTTTAATGAGCCCCTTCCCATTTTCCTTATCAATAACTTTAGTTTTAACGAGTTGTTTTTCCATAGACGGTACAACACCTCTTATTGATAGTTTCACTCTTGTTACTATTCTACTAAATGAAACTTATAATTTTAAATCCGTACCATACCATTCCATACCAAATTTGCAGAAGTTTCCTTTTGCAGAACTAAGCTGTTATCAAAGGAGTTCTCTGCATATGCACTGAAATGTTTTTTAAATAGGCTTATTGTCTAAAATGCTTTAAGGTGAGTCTTAATTCAACAGTTCAGTGGTCACTGCATCTAAATTGATTTTTACTTCCTCACTTAATAGGCAAAAGCTGACATTTACTATTATTACAATATAAAGAGAAATCAATAGCAGGATAACATTGAGACTTCAGGACAGTCTGATTAACCATTTCCTTAAACCTCCTATACCCAAGTCGAGGTCATTAATATATATCAAAAATAGCTGTCGTCCTGGGAGACACCACTGTATACTCCCTCCAGTCTGACAAACAACCATTCACCACTAATTTCTACTTTCTGTCTCTTAGCCAATTTCTGCTGCCAATGCCTCTAATCTCATGGGATTCAATTTTGCTAACAAATCTATTATGTGGAACTTTACTGAACGCCTTTTGTAAGTCCATATACACAACATCAACTGCACTACCTTCAACCCTCTCCACTATTTCATCGAAGAAATCAATCAAGTTTGTGAGACACGATTTGCCTTTAACAAATCCGTTGGCAGTCATTTATTTACCCATGTTCTTCCAAGTGGTCCACAAAAGGGTTAATGCTGCAGACTGGAAAGGAGCAGAGCCAGCTGCAACCAGCACCGAAAAGTGAACAGTTTTAAAGCGACAGTACACTGAAAACAAAAGAACCCTTTTAGCCTTTTAATTTATCCTTTTGCTCGTATCTCAAATTTCACTCTCTTATTTTTGCTACTTAACCCAGTTTTGTACTGATTTAAAATCTTATGCAGGAAAGACCCTTTCTAAAACTTGTATTAGCCATCCTGTTTAAAAGCTTTCTCCACACAGATTCCTGACTCAATACTTCCTTAATGAGGTCGGAGAAGTTTTCCACATTCCGAGCCGACTGGGCACACCTCATGTAGTCAGTGCACCCCATGCCTTTTTTCCAGGAGCTGCTTCACATCCTGGACTGTCCGATCATTAGGTGTTCTGAGACCCTTCAGGTTCTTTAACCACTCGACTATCTCGTTAACTTCTTTCCCTTGTAGTAAAGGTCCGAGGTCCTTCATAAAACACTGGATTTCCTCTGGCATAGTCTGCTTAGTCAGCTGCTGGGCTTGGGCCGCAGGAGCTCCCCCCCCCCCCCCCCCCGCGTCCTCCTGCCACTGGGTTGAGGTAGAAGGAAGTAGGGGATCCACCGGCACAAACGGGGGTGCTGAGGGAACTTGGTGTATTATTGGCTACATCCCGCTAATTTAAAAAAAATGAGGAGGAAGACAAACTTTTGGCGGAAGGGGATCTGCTTTTAGGACAGCTATCGCATTGGAAGAGCCTGTAGGTCCCTACTCCTGCAGGGTCTGCACCATCTGCTGGAAGCTGGTCTTAAGCTCGTCATGTTGCATTTGCTTGTCATCCAAATTAATTTGTAACACAACTACAGTTTCCACCAGTACCTCGCACCTATGAATCTTTTCAATCAGTGTCTCTGCACCACTCACTCTAACCTGTACCTCTACTTTCTCTCTCCTCTTTCTCCTCATTTAACTTTCTCTCTCCTCCCCCTGCTGTTGCTTATTCGACTCCTTTAACCTCTTGCATTCCTTCCTGAGACCTGTTGCGGTATTGGACAGGATCTTGGCCATGACTAACAGTCCCTGTACTATTGTAACCTTGGTCCTATCCTTTTTGGGGTATCTCAGAAAATCCCATTTAAGGACCTGGGCTATTTTGTTAAGTGGAAGAGCTTTGCTCATCAGATTTCCCATCTTCAGGGATGTTCAACCGTGTCACGCCATGTATGAGTCTGTGTTCTCCCATACTAAACCTCAAATCTGCTATGCATGGGTACTGTTTGATTAGAGATGACCAGTCCCAAACCAAGCACTCAATTATTTATAGTACACCAGATTTGTTGGGTTTTTAGGACACTCGCTATCCTTCACCTCCAAGCAAATTTAAGGACCTGTAAATATAGAGACGTCAGATTAATAACTTTTATTAATAAACACAGTAATACAACCCATTACATGCAGTGTCCATGAGATCGACGTCAACTATGCTCTCAAACTCATCAAGGCTGGTGAGTTGGTTTCTACCACCACTCCGTATTCCTGGGTCAGACTATACTCAGTTCCTAAAATGCTGTTCCTTTTATACAGTTAAGTAAACAAGGCTAACGTAAGGTTCGTACGCAAGCTTGCTAGCAGTCACGTAGATAACTTCCCTTTCTCGCACTTGCGCATTGTGGACAAAGCTGTTTGTTGTTCTCCAGACATTTCTCACACTTGAATGGCCAAACTGGTCTTGAGTGATCATTTTCTCCATTGTACTTCTGTATCCACAGCAACTCCCCTTAATGATCTTAATCTTAAGTCATGTGACACAATTTTCATCTATTGTCTACAAGAATACAGCTAATTACAGCTGTCTTGCTCAAGCTGTCTGTCTTTGCATACAAATATCTCTGGTTTTCACAACCTTTCTCTCTCGCCTGTCTACACATTCACTATAGTCCTCAATACAAATGATCCCACAACGCTTTCTGCTCATGTCAAGTTATCCTAACTTAGTCATTTTCTTACTATTACCCCTAAAACCTACAATACATGCAAGATCATAGAATTGAGTGCGCACAATGAGGGGGGTCTAATGTTAGGATCCCTAGGTATGCTATCTTTTAACCAGATATTAGGCTGTAGAAGTGCTCTCCAGGTTACAGGGGAGCGAGGTCCGCTTATGGGTGTGACCAGTGATGCTGAGCCCAAAAGAATATCTACTGTAGACCCATGAAATTTGTAATGGCCTCAGTCTCTGGCAGCTGTTTGAAATGTAATTTTTCTAATTACTATGAACCAAACCCAGGTGATGATCAGGTCATAATTAGAGGCTGCTTGCTTCACAATGCGACTTTAAAAAAAAATGAACTCAAATTATAAAAAGGTAAGTCAGTCTCTCCCCGTTTTTTTTTCTTTTTCCCTATTAGGTGGGAGATGGTTGATGGCATAGTGTAGTGGGGAAAAGAGCTACCAACAACTGTAGTCTCCATTTCGAAAAAGGGTTGAGGGAAAATATGGTCCACTGTGGCTTCTTTTACCCCCATCACCTCACTCCCATCAATACACCTACTTCTTCCCTTTTAAAATATCAACTCAGTGCCTGTATCTTCCTCCCTCACTCCGTTGCTACTCATGTCAATTTTAGACCCCCTCCTACCATGCCTTGTGATTGTTTCCCTTAGAGGCTATTTTGCTTTCAAATTTTGATTTCCTTTTTTAAGAGAAAAACATTAGAATGAAAAACACTTTTTTTTCTCTCCCTCTCTACCTTGTGATAGCAATTAGAATCTCTGTCTCACAGGTGTAAGCAAATAGAGCATTTACCTTTTTCATCTGTCAGCAAAAGACAGATCAGGTAATTAGTTTACTTTAAGAAGGTGTCTCTTTTTGAACATTGAATTAACATTAGCATGAGGAAATACTTGTATGATCTCATACTGAGCTTAATACACTTTGTGAAGTTTATGGAACAAATTAAAAGCTACAACAAAGATATAATCAACATACCATTTTTTTAAATTACTTTTGTACTCACAGATTAGCTTTTTAAAAAAAAGTTCTAAATATCAACTTTACCTGAATAAAGCTATTAAAATTTGATCTCTAGTTTTTCTTCAAGTAATTTTGAAAAGCAATTGAGCAGAAGCTGAAGAAAAATATTCCATCAGTACAGCTGACTGGCGCTGATGCAACCTGGGAAATTAGGTACATGGCACACACTCAGAATGCACAATTCAAATTGAGCTCACTGCCACAGCTCTTGGCAAAAATATAATATCCAAGTTCAGGCTTTCATTAGAGGCATAGGCCTTCAAATCAAGTATTTAATGAAGGTATTAAAAGATACAAAAGACAATTGAATGGATAAACTTAATTGTTATTGTGTAATATGTGATTTTTAAATTAAAAAAAAAACTTGAACCCTTATTTTGGACATTAGAAATTTCAGTTACTGAGAAAACTAATGGCAGAAGAAAATTTTCAAAAAGGACTTTGAGCGCTTTGAGGGAAAAAGATAATCCATTGCCACCCTGTGGCTAGAAAATGCAATTAATGTTGATAAGTTTTTATATGGATAGTTTCCATCATAAATAATTTGCTGCAACGGCCAGTGTTAGGGAGCGACCCTGAAGTCTCTGTTCTATGATTCATCCATGTAAATATTACCTCCCCTAGGATGCCAACTGTTACAGGATGGGTGTTCTTACTTATAAGTTACTACGCAAAATAATAGGGTTCACAGCATTGATTGTAGACGTTCACAGATTTATTAAGCGTACCGTAATAACGATTAACATACACTTAACAGCAACACTTTTGACAAAAGCTTGAGAATTTTAGCAGGGAAATTCAAAACGCGTTACAGCTGCAAGCTCGGTGTACTTATTTGACCAAACCTTTGAATTCCCAAGTATTTGTCCCAACACCTACTTTTTATACCCTTTTTCACAACTGGTACATGACAATTTGCATGTTCCATTGCATTACCTAATACACAGTTATCATTCAACACTGATTGGCCTGTCCTTGTAGTGTTAATTTCCTAACTTCACTCACACTCCCTAACTTTCCATATCCATGGTCTTTCTCAGGCAGGCGCTTCTTCAAGGCCTTCCTAACAAAGGGAGCTTTTCTGCCTGTTCGGTGTCTGTGCTATAACTTATCAGCTAACGCTCTCTAACTGGAATGTCTTCTAATTCAGTTTTACTGACTAAACTGACTCTTTCTTCACTGCATTTTATATTAATAAAATAAAGCAAGCCTATCTTAGCGATTACACTTTTATTCTTCTAACAGAGACTCAATTAGCAGGCAAAAGCTGAAAGTTAATATTACTACAATGGAAAGAGACTTCAAGACAATTTAATTAACTCTTACCTTACAGTTTCATTTATTTATAATCCACTGTGTAGGTGTCAGCCTTGGCTCAGAAGTAGCACTCTCATCTGAGTCGGTAGGCTGTGGCTCCAGGGACTTGAGCACATAAACTAGGTTCACACTTGAGTGCAGTACTGAAGAAGTGGTGCACTGTTTGAAGTGCTGTCTTTCAAATGAGACATTAAGCTGAGGCTCCGTTTGCCCTCTCAGGTGGACATGAAAGATCCCATGGCACTATTCGAAGAAGAGCAAGGAAGTTCTCTCGTATCCTGGCCAATATTTTTTCCACAACCAATATCACTAAAACAAATTAGCTGGCCATTATCTCATTGCTGTTTGTGGGACCTTGCTGTGTGCAATTTGGATACTGCGTTTCCTACATTACAACAGTGACTACACTTCAAAAAGTACTTAATTGGCTGTAAAGTGCTTTGGGATGTCCAGAGGTCATGAAAGATGCTATGTAACTGCAAGTTCTTCATTTATTTCTAATATAACTCTTACATTTGTCTCCTAATCAGTACATTATGTCACTTAAATTTCACTTTAAGCTTTCTGTGTAATAAGTAATTTTTATTTTCCTTTTACACAGTGGATTATTTTCCTTTTTTTTTTAGATACCTGATGATTGGTAGGCCATACCGGTTGTGCAAAGCTAACGGTTGGGATGGCCAGGTCCCAACCTGTGAAAGTAAGTTAAGGTTCCATTTTTCTTAGATGGCTGAATCCTTTTTGCCAAATGATTAACCAGCTTTACACTTACACTGTTTTTATTTCTTTCCTACTGGATCGTCTTTGGTATTGCTCATGGTAAGTCAGGGGATATGTGATCTCTTTTGCCTGTCTCTTTTGCAGCATTTCTCTTTTCAGTCCTCTTCTATCTTTTCTTCTGGTTTTCTCTCCCTTTTCCTTATTATCGCTTCTCTTTTCCTTCTCATTCTTTCTCTTTTCACTGTTATTTCTTTTTCAGATTCTTTTCCCTCTCTCACTTCCTTTTCATAGGAGGTGGAGTGACATGACAGGGAAGTCGGCATTATGTGGTGGCAGGAGCCATCCATGGTTGTGCAGGCTGAAAGGTCATTTGAGTGGCAGGTCACAGGTTGGGGAGGGATCCATGTTGAATTTTCTGTTGGCGCACATGGCAATAGTTAGGCAAGGATTCAGAAGGAAACAAAAAGGGTGTGGGGTGGGAAGGAACCAGTGCTTAGCATGTTAGAGAGAGGGAAAGGGCAAGCGGTTTGCAGGTCACAACTGGTGGAGAGTGACATAGGCCACAAATTGTATTTTCCAGTAGAGAATGTGAGTAAGATTTAGCCGGGGATGGGATGCAAAGGGAAGGAAGGGAAAATAGTGAAGAATAAAGAAAGACTTGCATTTATATAGCGCCTTTCACGACCTCTGGACTTTATAGCTAATTAAGTACTTTTGAAGTGTAGTCACTGTTGTAATATAGGAAACGTGACATCCAAATTACGCACTGCAAGCTCACGCAAACAGCAATGTGATGATGAACAGATAATCTGTTTTAGTAATGTTGGTTGAGGGAAAAATATCGGTCAGGACACTGGGGAGAACTCCCCAGCTCTTCATCAAAATAGTGCCATGGGATCTTTCACATCCAGCTGAGAGGGCATATAGGGCCTCGGTTTAACGTCTCATCCGAAAGATGGCACCTCCGATACTCGCTACTACGTTGGAGTGTCAGTCTAGATTATGTGCTCAAATCTGTGGAGTGGGACTTGAACCCACATCCTTCTGACTCAGGCGAGAGTGCTACCACTGAGCCATGGCTAACACGGAATGGAAAGAAACGGGTGCTCAGGGAAAGCTGAAGATTAACATTTTTGGTCAACCAAGGCATCTGAATGTACTTGATGGTGGAAGTTTTTCTCTACTTGTAACAAAGTCACAAACCTGTTTATAGAGAACTGTTCTAGGATTTTGCTATGCATTGAATACAGATGAAATCCCTAATGTGATATCCTCATCCCTCCCTCCTCTGTTGGCTAACTAAAGTGATCCTTCAGATGCCTTTTGGGCTGCAGATCATGGCAGGCACGTTGGCAATAGGTCATATTTTCTGCTGGAGTCTGTGGGGTACTGGTTGGGGAGTGATGCATTCGGAGGGAGAATAAAAGGTGAGGGGCAAAAAAGCAACGGTGTTCAGGATAGGTGGTGTTAGGAAGCAGAGGGAAAGGAAAAGGGACAGGAAGGAACGGGTGTTCGGAGCAAAGTGAAGGGCAACGTTTTTGATCTATCTAATGGGGTAATTTACCAAATGGGGAAGAGTCCTCTGTTTGTAACCGTCTCAAGCTATTTATATAGAATTGTTTTATAATTTTGTTGCACATAGAATACAGAGGAAACCTAGGGTGTTTTTCCCCCCTCCCCTCCTCCTCTGTCTGCCAACCAGTGACAGTTCTTATCCTTTTTATGTGTTACCTCAGATTTTGCAATCCTATCATTTTTGTCATTCCCCATGAGGCAGGCAACTAACCTGCTCTTCGCCAGGGTTGATCCTAAATTCCTGCTTAATCTTGTGCCTGGGAGTGGAACTGAATATACTTCCAGAACAGAACCAAGTTTTCTTAATTTAAAATTAGGAGAATAATAGTATCAGAAATTTTACTATCAACAATCTGCATATTATTAAAAAATTAGTGAAATTTCAAGTATGTTCCAGCTATTGTGCCAGGACCACCATTTTCCCAGTCATTTGCAATCTGACCCAATTCCCAACACTGCGACCTCCAAAACTGAGAAGGACAAGAGCAGAAATGTCAAGGCAACAAGTTACCATCTTGACTTGGACATTTCAATGTTGTTTCTTCATTGCTGGATGCAAATGCTGGTATTCCCTTCCTAAAAGCATTGTGGGCTCACTACCAACACAAGGACTGCAGCAGTTCAGAAGAATATCCCCCATTCACCATCTCACAGTAAGTAGAGATTGGCAATAAATGTGTCCTTGCCAGAGACGCCCATGTCCTGAGAATAAATGGGAAAAAACGGCTATATTCCCCTCTTTTCCCCCTCCCACTGCTGCCACCATAAAAGCACTGTCCAGCTGTGATCGGATCTTTGCTGTGGATTTTTTTGGGGGGAAGGGGAACGGGAGAGGGTTGGCGGGGGAGTGGAGTAGAGAAAAGAGAAGAATGCCCATGTTCTACATTGTGCTGCAGTGTATTGGTTCACCAGTGTGCTGTGTTACTGAGCTGACTTATTTTAATCCATGAAGATAAAGTTTTTTGATCTGACAGCCTGTTCAGAACATTAACTGAATTTCATTTTTCCCCAGCTGTTACATGTGATGATCTTCCACCTATCAGTAACGGGAGAACTCCAACACCACCCCATACAGAGAACTGGGAATATGGAATGGTAGCAAAATATTCATGTGTTGGTGACTATTCATTGATTGGTGCATCAGAACTTGTTTGTACAGCAACTGGACAGTGGGACATGCACCCACCAACTTGCAAAGGTACCTAAGTACAGGATCAGAATGAGTTTCAATTGCCTCTTTTTAGCTGAAGTTGGGCATCTTAAAAAAAAAAGTTGATTAATACTTGTGTTTAAGTATTCTAGGTCAACTCTACCAACAGTCACTGATTTAACCATGTACAAGTTTTTGCAGTATCTTCCAAAATAAAAGAGTGGTTTGGTGGGAAATTTGTACCATTTCTTGCTGTATATTTGGTGTTTTTGTATATTGCAAGCTTTTCAGGTTCAGAGGCAATTTTTCTTAATTTAAAGTTAGTGAAATTTCTGAAAGTATGATTCTCCTACTCCCAAAAGTTTCCTCTATTCTGCAATAGGAATACAAAGAAAGTAATAAGGGAATATAAGCTGAAAGGGAATACATGAAAAAAATTGTAAGGGATATCCAGGACAATACTAAAGGTTTTTACAAGTATATTAAGAGAAAGAGGGTGGCTAATAGTAATATGGACCCCTAAAAATCAGACGCAGGTGATATTGTAATTGAAAATCAGAAAATGGCAGACTCGCTAAATACTTACTTTGTATCGGTCTTCACGGCAGAGTTACGAGGAAAACTAAAAATAAATCGAGGGGAAGAACTTACTAGATTTAATATAAGTTTAAAAAATGGTAATGGGAAAATGATGAGACTAAAGATAAACAAATCTCCAGGACCTGATGGGCATTAAAAGAAGTAGGTGAGGAAATTGAAGATGCTTTAGTCATGATCTTCCAAAACTCTCTTGATTTAGAAATTGTCCCCTTAGATTAGAAAATTGCCAATGTCACTCCATTATTTAAGAAGGGTAGGAGAGATAAACTAGGAAATTATATGCCTGTTAGTCTAACGTCTGTTGTGGGGAAGTTACTAGAATCTGTTATTCGGGACAGAGTGACTGAACACTTGGAAAAATTTGAACTGATCAGAGAGAGCCAGCATGGATTTGTAAAAGGGTAAGTCATGTCTAACGAGCCCAGTTGCATTTTTGGAGGAGGTAAATAGCGTGGTAGATAAGAGAGTGTCTGGATGCTATTTATATGGACTTCCAGAAGGCATTCGATAAGGTTCCACAAAAGAGACTCTTAACAAAAATGAGAGTGCATGGAATTGGAGGCAACCTATTGACATGGGTAAGGAATTGGTTTGGAGGTAGGAGACATAGAGTAGGAATAATGGATATGTACTTAAATTTAGCAGGATGTGACTAGTGGTGTTCCCCAGGAATCTGTACTGGGGCCTCAGCTTTTCACTATTTATAAATGACTTGGATAAAGGAATATAGAGCCGTATATCCAAGTTTGCTGATGACACCAAGTTAGGTGGCACAGTAAATAGTGTAGATGTGACCAGAAAGTTGCAAAGGAACATTGATAGATTAAGTGAGTGGGTAAAACTGTGGCAGATGGAGTTAAATGTTGGGAAGTGTGAGGTCATCCACTTTGGACCTAAGAAAGACAGATCATTTTGTAAATGGTGAGAAGCTAGGAACTGTGGATGAGGAGAGGGAATCCAAGTATAGAGATCACAAAAAGCTAGTGGACAGATACAAAAAATAATTTAAAAGCCTCATGGAATGTTGGTGTTTATCTCAAGGGGGCCGGAATACAAAGGGGTGGAAGTTATGTTACAGTTATATAAAGCTATGGTTAGACCCCATTTAGAGTACTGCGTTCAGTTCTGGGTACCGCACCTCAGGAAGGATATATTGGCCTCGGGTTGGGTGCAGCACAGATTCACCAGAATGATACCGGGGCTAAAAGGGTTAAATTATGAGGACAAGTTGCGTAGACTAGGTTTCCATTCCCTTTAGTATAGAAGATTAAGGGGTGATCTAATTGAGGTGTTCAAGATGATGAAAGGAGTTGATAGGGTAGATAGAGGGAAACTATTTCCCCTAGTGCGGCGAGTCCAGAACAAGGGAGCATAACCTTAAAATTAGAGGGAAGCTGTTTAGGGGTGATGTCAGGTAGTACTTCTGCACACCAAGGCTAGTGGAAATCTGGAACTCTCTTTTCCCCCCCCCAAAAAAACTGTTGAGACTAGGTCAATTGAAAATTTCAAAACTGAGAGTGATAGATTTTTGTTAAGCAAGGGTATTAAGGTGGATGGATGGAATTAAGGTAGAGATCAGCCATGATCTAATTGAATGGTGGAACAGGCTCGAGGGTCTGAATGGCCTACTCCTGTTCATATGTTCCCACTCCCATGCAAAGGATTAAGTAGGAAATGGAAGGATCAAGCATTCCAAGGTGGAAAGAGCATTTATACCTGAAAAGCTTGCAGTATACCTGTCCTAATACCTCCTTATGTGGCTCGGTGTCAAATTATGTTTGATAACGCTCCTGTGAAGCGCCTTGGGACGTTTTACTATATTAAGGGCGCTATATAAATGCAAGTTGTTATATGCAGAAAAATGTGAAGTGGTACATGGCGGTAGGAAGAATGAGGAGAGGAAATATAAACTAAAGGAAACAGTTCTAAAAGGGGTAAAGGAACAGAGAGAACTGGGGGTATATGTACCAAAATTGTTGAGGGTGGTAGGGCAGGTTGAGAAAGCAATTTTAAAAAAGCATACGGGATCCTGGGCTTTATAAATAGAGGCACAGAGTACAAAAAAGCAAGGAAGTCATGAAGAACCGTTATGAAACACTGGTTCGGCCACAACTGGAGTATTGTGTCCAGTTCTGGGCACAGCACTTTAGGAAAGATGTGAAGTCCTTAGAGAGGGTGCAGAACAGATTTACTAGAATGATTCCAAGGATGAGGGGCTTTAGTTACGTGGATAGACTAGAGAAGCTGGGGTTGTTCTCCTTGGAACAGAGAAGGTTGAGAGGAGATTTGATAGAGGTATTCAAAATCATTAAGGGTCTAGACAGAGTAGATAGAGAGAAACTGTTCCCATTGGCAGAAGGGTCAAGAACCAGAGAACATAGATTTAAGGTGACTGGCAAAAGAACTAAGGGTGACATGGGGAAAATATTTTTCACAGAGCGAGTGGTTAGGATCTGGAATGTGCTGCCTGAGGGGGTGGTGGAGGCAGATTCAATCATGGCTTTCAAAAGGGAACTGGATAAGTACTTGAAAGGAAAAAATTTGCAGGGCTACGGGAATAGGGCGGGGAGTGGGACTAGCTGGATTGCTCTTGCTTAGAGCTGGCGCGGACTCGACGGGCCGAATGGCCTCCTTCCGTGCTGTAACCTTTCTATGATCCTACTAAAACACCAAATATAGAGCAAGAAAAAATTAAAATTCCCCATCAATCCACTCATTCATTTTTGGCGATATTGCAAAAATTGTATAGTTAAATCAGCGGCTGGTGGTTACTAAAAGGTAAGTAAAACTTCAAGTAACTACTGTACCAGGACTACTTTTTTCTACATATTTGCAGAGTGACTCTATTCCCGTTGGTAGCTTGTATTGCAGTTTTATCTAACTCCAACTAGGCTAAAGGCGTTCTAGATGCAGTCGTCACCCAGGTGGGAGTTTGTGCTGAGGAATAGGATATTTTGCGACAATATGCAGTATGAAGCTCGCTGTGCTCTTTTCTGAAGGATGTACCTCGACCCCATCTTTAGAAGTGCTCTTCTACGACACACATCTGAATTTTTCACTTTCCAGCCAGCCATCCTTATGGCCGCCCTGAGTAAGATTGTCATGCTGTGGCCCATGTTCACAAGGGACTAGGTTAAAGCCAGTCTGAAGTAATTTATGCAAGATGTGGCTCGGTGTCAAATTGTGTTTGATAACGCTCATGTGAAGCGCCTTGGAACATTTTACTATATTAAGGGCGCTATATAAATGCAAGGTGTCACTGAAACAAAGGCTGTTCTTGATTTGTGTGTAGAAGATGAACAGAAATGCATTTATGGAGATAGAATTGAAAAGCACTGTCACAAAGCCAAATGATCTTATAGAGCAGAAATGCAATCGTGTTTTTGCTTTGGTTGTCCATAACCTGTCTGTCGTGAGTGAGGCTGGAGCGTTTGCAGCAGATACATATTTTTGCTTTAGGAACATAAGAAATAGGAGCAGGTGTAGGCCACATGGCCCCTCGAGCTGCTCCACCATTCAATAAGATCATGGCTGATCTTCGACACCACTTCCTGTCCGATCCCCATATCCCTTGATCCCTTAGAGTCCAAAAATCTAGCAATCTCAGTCTTGAATATATTCAACGACTGAGCATCCACAGCCCGCTAGGGTGGAGAATTCCAAATATTCACGACCTTCTGAATGAAGAAAATCCTTCTCATCTCAGCCCTAAATGTCTGACCCCTTATCCTGAGACTGTGCCCCCTAGTTCTAGTCTCTCCAACCAGGGGAAACATCCTCACAGCATCTACCCTGTCAAGCCCTCTCCGAATCTTATATGCTTCGATGTAATCACCTCTCATTCTTCTAAACTCCAGAGAGCATAGGCCCATTCTACTCAATCTTTCTTCATAGTACAACCCTCTCGTCCCAGGAATCAATCTAGTAAACCTTCATTGCACCACCTCTAAAGCAAGTATATCCTTCCTTAGGTAAAGAGACCAAAACTCCACACACTACTCCAGGTGTGGTCTCACCAAAGCCCTGTACAATTGCAGCAAGACTTCCTTACTCTTATACTCCAACCCCCCTGAAATAAAGGCCAACATACCATTTGCCTTCCTAATTACTTGCTGTTCCTGCAAGTTAACTTTGTGTTTCGTGTACAAGGACACCCAAATCCCTCTGAACACCAACGTTTAATAGTTTCTCACCATTTAAGAAAATTCAATTTTTCTACCTTTTCCTACCAAAGTGAATAACCTCACCTTTCCCCACATTATACTCCATCTGCCACCTTCCTGCCCACTCACTTAATCTGTCGACATCCCTTTGCAGACTCTTCGCATCCTCCTCATAGCTTACTTTCCCACCTAGCTTTGTATCGTCAGCAAACTTGGACACATCATACTCGGTCCCATCATCTAAGTCATTAATATAGATTGTAAATAGCTGAGGCCCAAGCACTCATCTCTGCAACACCACACTAGTTACAACCAGCCAACCTGAAAATGACCCGTTTATTCCTGCTCTCTGTTTTCTGTCCGTTCACCAATCCTCAATCCATGCTAATATATTACCCCAATCCCATGAGCCCTAATATTGTGTAACAACCTCTTGTGTGGCACCTTATCGAATGCCTTTTGAAAATCCAAATATACCATATCCATTGGTTCCCCCTTTTCTACCCTGCTAGTTAAACCCTTAAAAAAAACCCTACTAGATTTGTCAAACACAATTTCTCTTTCATAAAACCGTGTTGACTCTGCCTAATCATATTATGATTTTCTAAGTGCCCTGTAACTTTGTCCTTAATAATAGATTCTAGCATTTTCCCTACGACTGATGTCAGGCTAATTGGTCTGTAATTCCCTGTTTTTTCTCTCCCTCCTTGAATAGCGGGTTACATTTGCTACCTTCCAATCCACGGGGACCATTCTAGAATCTAGGGAATTCTGGAAGATCAAAACCAATGCATCCACTATCTCTGCAGCCACCTGTTTTCAAACCCTAGGATGTAGGCCATCAGGTGCAGGGGATTTGCCGGCTGTGAAGACAGATGAAAAATACTTGTTTAACGTCTCTGCCATGTCCTTATTCCCCATTATAATTTCTCCTGTCTCTGCCTCTAAGGAACCAACGTTTACTTTCGTTAATCTCTTGCTTTTTATATACTTGTAGAAGCTCTTACAATCCGTTTTAATATTTCTTGATAGTTTACTCTCATTCAATTTTCTCCCTTTTATCAATTTCTTTCATAAATACTAGGTTTTGTAAAACTGTTATTCTGCACAATTTTGTTGTTTTAACCTCTGACCCTGTTTGGTGAGAGGTACGATGATTCTTCAATGTGGCAAAGCAATGGAAATAAACACACATATACATAAAGTAATTACAGATGAAGACGACCATTTAGTCCATCTTAGTTCATCCATGCAGAAAGACCCTAAAGTCCTTCCAGCATTGTAGCATTTAGCTGTTTCTTAAATTATTCCAGGTTTTTCACCTCCACTGACCAATCCAGGAGTCCATTCCATGGATTGGTCATTATTTGTGTGAAAAAAAAACTTCCCGATATGTACTGTGTAAGAATAGGGACATTTTGGTGTAGATGCATTGCAATATAACAAAAGTTGTATTGTCGAGGCTATAATAGGCTAGATCCAAATGTAAATAGAACTAGCTTTTTGGATAGGGGAAAGAAACTTGAACTTTACAGTCTAGAGGAAAGAAGGATTCAAGGCACCTCATTGAGGAATACAATCAGATGACATGGATGGGAAGAATCCAAATGCTACTTCAAGCTAAGTTGACATGTAGGCAGAGGATATAAATTGAAACTAGTGAAAAGTAAAAACCAAACTTGAAAGATTTTTTCACTCAAAATATGATCAACATTTGGAATAAGGTCAGACATTAGAGGAATTGAAAATGGAGGTGTTGGAGTTACATGTGACCATATCCCCCCCATAATGTATGAAGTTCAGCAATACCTTTTGCATAATTTTACAGAAGTTTCCTTGCTATTAGCACAACCTTAAACAGCACAAAATGTTTTTTTCTGCTGATTGCTGGAAATCCATTTTAGCAGGAGAGCAAATATCAGGCAGCAGTTAAGATGAAACTTTTACAAGTATCAGAAATAGTCAGCTATCTTGTGGAGACTAATACATTGCTTTCTTGTCAGCTATTAAGTGTCATCGTCCTGACACGCCTGAAAATGCTCAAATAGTAGCAGGATTTGGACCTACATACAAGTACAAGGATACAATTATCTACAAGTGTGAAGAAGGTTTTGAAATAATTGGCAACAGTGTGATTCAGTGTGGTGAAAATAACATATTTGTGCCACCACCACCTACCTGCCAAAATGGTGAGTAATAATTTCTTAAACTTGAGGATTGAATTAGCAGATGTGGATTGAGTTTTTCTCAACTCTGTCAAAACTATAAATATTGAATGTTCTGTGGATTTTCCCCAGTTAACATGAGCATGTTGACCTTGTTTCTCTTCATTTCTACAGAGAGTTCTAAAAATTGAAATTTAGTACTTTTCAGTAACCTAATGAACAACAAAAACTTGATGTTTCAATGTTACACGTTAAGCACTTTTAAAAATGAGATTTGTTATTTCTTTTATAGTTCCAAACACATACATCACATACTCATTACATACAGGAATGCATGGACCGAAGTTTGTCTCGTTTTAAAATTAAGGATAAAGTTGTTCCTGATGAAGTTGACTCCAAGACTACTCTTAACAAATTGCAATAGAACCAACACAAACCAGACACACTATTATTGTACCAACAGTATAAAGACTGAGGCACCCGTCCCTACATATTGTAATTTATCAACATTGAGAATTCACCTGGCACTTCCACTGGTTAAAGGCTAGTTTGACACAGTCATAATATGTTGCAGTCCTCATAGGATATGGGCACTAGCAGTAGGTCAAGTAGATATGGAGGTCAATCGGCCTATCTTCAAAGTAAGGGTGCTGGTGTAACAAACTGATATCCACAGTGCTATCAGTCAACTGTTCAGTATGAAAGATCAGATGTTGAAAAGTAAGAATGGTTTCTCAGTTGCATGCTGTACACAACCACTGAATGTCACATTGCAGACTTAGAATGGAAGGAAAAAATAAGTAGCACAGTTTCTGATTTAGACATCTAGGGTCATCAGTTCTAAATGCTGTTCCTTTGCTGGTATGGAGTTAACTCTCCAAGCAGCTCTAGATTCATGACAGCAGATCTTGAAGAATAATTGGAAGCACTCGTAATGGACCTTTTTAACAGTGTTTGCTGATGTTTTTGGTCTGTCCTCAACAAGTTGATGACTGTCTGCAGCAGCTGTAGAGCATCGTAGGATAAAACTTGTTGCGGAAAATTGAGGGCATATATTTTCACAAATTCCACGAGAAGACCACTGAGCTTTCTTCCTCCCATGGCAGTGGTTGAAGATATTGCTTTCCCTGATATGTCAATATTATGGAGCGCCACTAATCCTTCACACTAATGTGCACATTCCTAATACTATATGACTCTATCTGGTAGTTGAAGTATTACCATAGGATAATTTGAAGAGACACTGTGCATTTATTTTTTTAAAATTCAAATAATGTGTATATGGTCCATTTGTTGAATGGTGCTTGAATGTAATCGATAAAAATACATGCTGGTTGGATTCTAGGATTTCATCTTTTTCAGGTTTATGCAATATTGAATGATTCTAGGTGTTGTGGAATTGGTAGTCCTATGATGAGTCCTTTGCCACATGAGAGTCCCTTTACTTAAACACTTGAGTGCTTCATACTACAAAGTACCCGTTGACTGATCAAGCCTCCAAAAGTGTTCTTTGAGGACACCAAATACTATCTCTGCTCTTGATTATATATAATTCTGAGCTAAAACCCATCAAAGCACTTCGTCATTGTATGTTAGGTTTACTATATAATAGGTGCACAGTGTAAGGTACTTAAGTGCCTGCACATGCCATTTATGAAAGTGAGTGTTTGTTTAATCTGAGACTGTTTTTAGGTAGCCTAAATTACTAATGTCATCTTCGAAATAAATGAAAAATAAATCTCTAACTTAGAATGTTCCTGAAAACTGAATGTAGCAGCTGAGTGTGTCCATAATTCAAACAATTTTCTGCAAGTAAAGTTCTGCATAGTAAAAAAATTCTGAATTTCAAATCTTATGACTTAGGTTATGCCAATATTGATCTGCTTAATAAGTTTATTGATGCAGTTGGAATAAGTCATTGGCTGCGCCACTTCTGAGATCCCATTATATTCACTGTGGCATATTCAAATTACTTTTGCAGGAAATGTCAACGCAGTTCGTAACGGGACGATTGACGTGCGAAACAGTGAAATTTATGGTGTGCATCGCTTATCATGCCGTTCTACGAAATTCTGGGCCATTGGCGTACTCTAGATTTTCCTTTCTTTTATAGACACCACTTGTTTTCAGAAGCATTGATTTATGGTAACCTTTCCTTTTATGAGTCAGTTGAGTAATTTATTTTTTCTCTCCCATGTACAGTAACTGGTACTGCTCCTTCAAATACAACTCTTGGTAGGTATACTTCTTGGACTTAATGGAATACTCTAGGTTGACATTTAAACATTCGTTGAACAATGCTTGAGTAAAGAAAGCTGCTAGGATCTCTGCAAGTTCTGTAACAAAAATGTAAAATGCTGATAACATCCAGTGGGTCAGGCAGCATCTGTGAGAAAGGGGAAAAAAAAGTTAATGATTCAGGTATAACTCTTGTAATAACCTGGATAGCCAGGTGGTGAAGGATGGAATATTAGAGCCTGGTCCTTATTCACAGAGATCTACATTACCCCCCAACCCCAGATAAGCTGTCACATAAACGGATACAAAAGAGTCCCCAATTGATACGCACCACCTGAATACAATTAACACTAATTGATATAAATTATATGGATACAATTAACACTTCGGTAAAACTGGTGACGGACTATATTTAAAACATTAGCTTTTTTCCGTTCTCCACAGATGCTGCTTGATCTGCTGAATATTTCTAGCATTTTCTGTTTTGTTCTAAATTTCCCCCGTGCAGTATTTTGCCTACTGTAAGTTGTGTTCAACACATATTTAATCTGCAGCTGTGCAAAGTGTACATTGTGTTTACAATGGGTGCTATTACAGGAATCGGTAGACACCTTTGTTCACACTTCTAATGAAGATTTCCACCTGAAATATTTATCAGGCTTTCTCTTTCAGATGCTGATTTGCCTGTTGTGTATTTCTAGCATTTTCTGTTTTTGGGTTGCCAGTATTTGTAGTTTTTCATTTTATCTTTGTGCATAGTTTAGTTGTTTAATATTCTACCTTTTTAAGTTGATATTGTTACAGATGAGGGAGGCCTTTTGACCCATTTTAGATCATCCTTAAGGATAAAGAAAAACTCATTGCCCCCCATGAATATCATCTAATTGTCTCTTGAATGAGTCTAAAGCTTTTACTTCCACCATTTTACCCAGAAGGTAATTACAAGTGTTGATCACCCTTTTCATAAAAAGCGATTCCTGACATCTGTCCTAATATTCCTTTCACCAGTTTTGACCTATTTCTCCTTTTTTATTATTGTGCCATATCTTGAAATACTTCTCTAGATTAATCTTTTTTACGTCTTTCAATATCTCATATATTTGTTCCCTGAGACGACTCCTTTCAAGATTAAAGAGTTCCAGTTTCTCCCATCTTTCCTTGTATCTCAATTCTTTGATGCGAGGGTTCAGCCTCTTGGCTTTTCTCTGCACTGCTTCCATGGCTTAAATGTTTTCATTACATCCTGGTGATGAAAACTGAATACAGTACTCAAGCCGAGGTCTGACCAAGGTAATGAACAGTTATAGTATGACAGCATCCAACTTATACTTACTTAACCTTGCAATGCAATTGAGCATTCTGTTTGCATTATTTTATTAATGGCTGCATTGTAATTTGATAAATACGGAATCAAATACCAACCCAGATCTCTTCCCACTTCATCTTTAGCATGTGTAGCTATACTGGTTTCCAGTTCCCTCTGATCAAACTTCTGACCTGCTTCTGAAAGTTTCCTGTCATGCCTTCGTAATTTGCTTTGAAAAATTGTACACTTGGGTATTGGTTCTAGGCTTTGTTAAATCCCAAATCATATCAAATTTAAGCATGTTGTGGTTGTTGTCATCTAGAGGTGCCATGACTTTAAATTTTGTATGCTATTGGGGCCACTTGCCATTAACAACTTAACCTGAGAACTGCCTCTTGGGCATTCTCAATTTTTATTTATTTTTCACACACCCTCCTTACTTCTTCATAATGTGCGCTATCCTTTCTCTTATTCTGAGGTGGCCGCATGTATTGAGCCCTGAATCTTATTTACGCTGTCCTTGCATTAGAAACTTTGAGCCAGTGTATTTTGCTAGGGGGCTTTCCCATTCCACACGGTCGAGTTCCTTTGCCGACCAAGTATTTGATTATAGACCTAGACCCCTTTTTTCTTACCTACTCTATCCTTCTTGAAAATTTTGTATCCTACTATGTTGTATTCATCTCCATCTACTGGGATAAACCGTGCTTCTTTTCTTGCGCCATAGTTCTATATTGCTCAGACCATCTCTAGTTCAGGCAGTTTGTTACGAATGTTTCTCGTAGATTTTCCTCATCTTTTATGTCCTCAGTGCCTGACTAATGCTGACACATACTCATGTTCTCTGTTGGGTACTTTTCTTAAAAATTAGAATACTGTGATTGCCATCTCAACAATATTGTGGCACCATCGTTCCTTAGAATTTTTTCTGCTACTTTTTATTGAATTCACTCAGAAGCCTTGTTATTTCTTGTGCAGCTGGCCTCATTTTTGTCATCCTGAGTTCACTTATTTTAATAGTCTACCTTATTTCTGTGTTAACTTTCTTAGTAGGACTATGCTTGCAAGTCTACAAAATAATTCTGGATGATGAAGGCCATTTGGTTTATATTGGTTTATCCATCCAGAATGGCCCTATATTGCCTCCATTGCAACATTCCATTGGTTCTTAAATGATTTTGTGTTGTTGTCTACACACCTATCTGGGAGTCTATTGTCAGCCTTGGCTCAGTGGTAGCACTTTCACCTCTGAGTCAGAAAGTTGTGGGTTCAGGTCTCACTCCAGAGACTTGAGCACATTAACTAGGCTAACACTTCAGTGTAGCATTGAAGGAGTGCTGCACTGTTGGAGGTGCCATCTTTCAGATGAGATGTTAAACTAAGGCCATATATACCCTCTCAGGTGGACATAAAAGATCCCATGACACTATTCGAAGAAGTGCAGGGGAATTCTCAGCATATCCCTTAACCAATAGCACTAAAGCAGATTATCTGTTCATTAATTTTATTGCTGTTTATGGGATCTTGAAAAGTGCAGATTGGCTGTCATGTTTCCCTACATTACAACAGTGACTACTCTTCAAAAGTACTTCATTAGCTGTGAAGTGCTTTGGAATGTCCTGAGGTCGTGAAAGCACTATACAAATGTGAGTTTTTTCTCTTTCTTTTTCTTCCATGTATTCGTCACTGTATGTGCAGAAGAATTTCCTGATATCAATCCTAAATTTGCCTTTTACTAATATATGGCCCCTTGTTCTACTCTCGCAATTTAACAACTTGCTTTATATATTTCCTTTAATACAGAAATACATATACGGAAACAGACCATTCAACCCAACCGTCCATGTTGGTGTTTACCTTCCATGCAAAATAGTTCTTATTTACTAACCCTATTCCTATATCCCTTCAACTTCTTTTCCTTCATCCACCTATCCAATCTAATCTTGAATGTTGGCATACTTTCTGCCTCAACCACTAACTCTGGAAGTGAATTTCACAGCCTCACAACTCTGTGTGGAGCAGTTTCTCCTGCCCTTTGTTCTAAATCTCTTCCATTTAATCTTGTATCTATGGCCCCTTGTTCTTAATCCCTAATCTACTGGAAACAGTCTGCTTTTCATAATTTTAAACACTTCTATCATATCCCCCCTCAATCTGTGTTGTTCTGATGAAAAAATACCCAATTTTTCATGCTTCTATTCGTATTTGTATTTCCTCATAGCAGGCAGCAATCTAGTGAATCTGCGTTATAGCCTCTCTAAAGCCTCAGCATGCTTCCTGTACACTGCAATTTAATTCAGGTCTTATTAAGGATTTATATAGCATCATCATTTCTCTTATACTCTATGCCTTTTCTGATAAAACCTAGAATCCCATTAGCTTTTTAATAGCCTTATCAACCTGAGGTATTGCCTTTAACGTCCTGTGAACCCATAGTCCCAAATCCCTCTGCTCTTCTTCGGCACAGGGCCATTCAGAGTACAATTACTGCTGTTATTTTTTTTTACCAAATTGCATCATTTCACATTTACTGACCATTTGTCACTTTTCAGTCCATTCTCCTATCTTATCAATATCCCTTTTCAGCTTCCTTTGGTCTTCTAAAGAATTAACTCAACCTAATTTGGTATCATCTGCAGATTTTAACATCACAGTGAACAGAAGTGGCCCCAGAAGTGAACCCCGTGGGACATTACTACTCACTTCCAACTACTCTGTAAACCAGCCCTTAACTCCTACTACCACCAAGACAAACTTCCCCTAAGGCTCCCCCCTGCCCTAGCCCTGAACTCACATCTTTCTCTAGTTTCTCGCCTATCTCCCCATATGCCCTTTCCGAGCTCATCGTGTAATGAGACCCACCTCCTGCTTCCTCGACCCTATTCCCACCAAACTGCTGACCACCCAACTTCTCTTCCTGGCTGCCATGTTACTAATATTGTTAACTGTTCCTTCACCTTAGGTACTGTTCCCTTCCCCTTCAAACTTGCCATCATCAGCCCTCCCCTCAAAAACCCACCCTTAACCCCTCTGTCCATGCAAACTTTCGGCCCATCTCTAACCTCCCTTTCCTCTCAAGTCCTTGAACATGTTGTCACCTCCCAAATCCATGTCCATCTTTCCCACAACTCCATGTTTGTACCCCTCCGACCAAGTTTCCGCCCTGCCATAGCACTTGAATGGCCCTTATCAAAGTCACAAATAACATCCTATGTGACTGTAACTGTGGTAAACTATCTCTCCTCATCCTTCTCGACCTGTCTTCAGCTTTTGACACAGTTGACCACACCATCCTCCAATGCTTCTCCTCCGTCGTCCAGCTGGGTGGTACTGCCCTCGCCTGGTTCCATTCCTATCTATCCAGTCATAGCCAGAGAATCACCTGCAATGGCTTCTCTTCCCGCTCCCGCACCATTATTTCAGGAGTCCCCCAAGGATCTATCCTTGGCCCCCCTCCTATTTCTCTTCTACATGCTGCACCTCGGTGACGTCATCCGAAAACACAACGTCAGGTACCACATGTATGCTGGCGACACTCAGCTGTACCTCACCACCACCTTTCTCGACCCCCTCCATTGCCTCTGATTTGTCACGCTGCTTGCCCGACATCCATAATTGGATGAGCAGAAATTCCCTCCACATAAATATTGGGAAGACCCAAGTCATTGTCTTCGGTCCCCTCCGCGAACTCTGATCCCTAGCTACTGACTCCATCCCTCTCCCTGGCCATTGTCTGAGGCTGAACCAGACTGCTCGCAACCTTGGTATCCTATTTGACCCTGAGCTGAGCATCCGACCCCATATCCTCTCCCATCACCAAGAACACCTACTTCCAGCTCCGTAACATCGCCCGCCTCTGCCCTTGCCTCAGCTCATTTGCTGCTGAAGCCTCAGCTCATTTGCTGCTGAAGCCTCAGCTCATTTGCTGCTGAAGCCTCAGCTCATTTGCTGCTGAAGCCCTCATCCATGCCTTTGTTATCTCTAGACCCGTTCTCGTACCTTGCACCCTGCGTAAAGTTGAGCTCATCCAAAACTCAGCTGCCTATATCCTAACTCGCACCAAGTCCCGTTCGCCCATCACCCCTGTACTCACTGACCTACATTGGCTCCCAGTCCGGCAAAGCCTCGATTTTAAAAATTCTTATTCTTGTTTTCAAATCCCTCCATGGCCTTGCCCCTCCCTAGCTCTGTAACCTCCTCCAGCCCTACAACCCTCCAAGATCTCTGCGTTCCTCCCATACTTGCCTCTTGCGCATCCCCCATTTTAATCGCTCCGCCTTTGGCGGCCGTGCCTTCAGGTGCCATGCCCTACATTATGGAATTCCCTCCCTAGCCCTCTCCGTCTCTCCACCTCTCTCTGCTCCGATAAGACGCTCCTTAAAACCTACCTCTTTGACCAAGCTTTTGGTCACCTGTCCTAATAGCTCCTTATGTGGTTCAGTGTCAAATTGTGTTTGATAATGCTCCTGTGAAGCGCCTTGGGATGTTTTACTATGTTAAAGGCGCTATATAAATGAAAGCTGTTCATTTTTTGAATTACTGATTTTGTTAACTGAAAGATCCGATTGTCCTTTTGATTAAAAGATCAAAAAGAAATTGGTTGTTGTATTGTGATGTAAGTATAAAATAGGCCATTTCTCCCAGCTATTTATTGTTTTGTATCATTTCTTTCTCCTATGTCATTTGCATTTGTAATGTAGTGGTGTGTCTGGTGCAACATCTAATGGGTTAAAAACTGCTGTTTGTAATACTTTGGGAGTTCTTTAGGAATTCTAGTGACTGATCAGACAAAGGGCTAACTTTGGGTAAATGACAGGATGTGCTGTCACAAAACGCTTTACGCGAAGAAAAAATTGACTGTTGTTTTAGTCTCTAATATCAAGAGATCTTAATAGCCATCATGAGACTACATTGAGGATCACTGTAAATGGGATGAAAATCTGTCAGTTATGTGACTGTAAAAGTGAAATATAGAAAAAGTACACCTAGATCATGGGGGGGAAGCTCCACATACAGGAATTGCTGTTGAGTCATTTAGAGAGAAGACTTCTATAAGAACCCAATTTGTAACGGGCCCAAGAGAGGACAGAGTTTCTTAAAGGCAATGGAGATTTGATAATTCCAGGGAAGATAGTGAGACCAAGAAGATGAAGCATAAAGCTATCAAAGTGATAGCTATTGGTTGGAATTGAGACATATTACATTGGCATGAAGGACATTAAAATATGGAATAATCAATTATAAACTGAGAATTTAGAGAAATTGTACTTTTTTCGCAACAATGAAGTATATTTTAAAATCTCGCAGGCAAAATTACAAAAACACTTTGTCAACACAGAAAGTAAGTGTATAACTTTTTGCCTACCAGTATGATTAGGGTTGACAGTTATAGGATTGGAATGTGTAAATTCTACCTTGCTGTGTAAATTTGTGGTCATGTTTCTAAATATAAGAACAAAAACCACACCAATAATGATCAGTCAAGATAGACAGACCGAGTAGCAACCTCCAACTGATGGTATTGAGCAACAATTTATTCATTTTCATTTTAGAATATCCATTTGGTCCCTTGACATTTTGATCATCCAAAATAGAGATCTACATTTTCTTTTAATGTGGTTAAATACTGCCTATCTCCTCTGCTCTAGCTGTTATGGTACAGGAGTCTGATATAGCTTACTCTGCTGGTACCGGGAGGGAGATTTGTGAGTTGTCTTGAATTGGCTTCAAATGCCGAGCAATTGGGTGTCACTATTTGACTGAAAGCTGTAGCTGAGCATTGCTGATTAAACTACTAAACACTAACAATACCCCCAAAGTGTGAAGGTCAAACTTCTTCAGCAACACTTAATTTAAACATGGGAATATGGTATCTAGCACAATAATTAAGCAGGCTGGCACCATCCTGGAAAAAACTAATCATCTCTATTGAAGCCGTTAATGTTTGGTATTGCTTTATCTATTCAGTGAGCATTTTTTTTCTTAAATGAATTAAAAACTCTGCAATGGGCAGAGCGAAGTACAGATGTGTTTTTTTACAACGAGTGTAGGTGGGGAAACTTTTAGAGACAGTAGTCTGGAACAAAATTAATTTTCACTTGGAAAGACATGGGTTGATCAAGGATAGCCCACATGGATTTGTTAAAGGCAAATTGTGCCTGACAAACTTGATTGAGTTCTTTGATGAAGTAACAGAGAGAGTTGATATTGTGTATATGGACTTTCAAAAAATGTTTGATAAAGTACCACGTAATACATCTATTAGCAAAATCGAAACCTGTGGGATTGAAGTGGCAGAGGTAGCATGGATACGAAATTGGCGAAGGGACAGAAAGCAGAGAGTAGTGGTGAGCGGACTGGAGGGAAGTATACAGTGGTGTCCCCCAGAGGTGCATATTAAGACCACTGCTCTTTTTGATATATATTAATGACCTGGATGTGGATAAACAGGGCATAATTTCAAAGTTTGCAGATGACACGAAACTCTAATGTAGTTAACAGTGAGGAGGATAGTAGCAAACTTCAGGAGGACACAGACAAACTGGTAAAATGGGCAGACACATGGCAGATGAAATTTAATGCAGAGAAGTGCGAAGTGATGTATTTTGGAAAGAAAAATGATGAGAAGCAATATAAACTAAATGGTACAATTTTAAAGGAGAACAAAGACCTGCGGGTTAACATACACAAATCTTTGAAGGTGGCAGGACAAGTTGATAAGGCTGTTAAAAAAGCTTATGGGATCCTTGGCTTTACAAATAGAGGCATGGAGAACAAAAGTAAGGAAGTTAAGGGATGCGGGAATAGGATGGGAAAGTGGAGTTGAGGTAGAAGATCAGCCATGATCTTATTGAATGGCGGAGGAGGCTCGAGGGACCTTATGGCCTACTCCTGCTCCTAGTTCTTATGTTCTTGTATAAACCTATATAAATCACTGGTTAGGTTGCAGTTGGAATATTGTGTCCAATTCTGGGCACCACACTTTAAGAAGGATGTCAAGACCTTAGAGGGTGCAGAAAAGATTTACCAGAATAGTAACAGGGATGGAGAGATTAAAGAAACTAGGATTATTCTCTTTAGAGCAGAGCAGTTTATGGGGAGATTTAATAGAGGAGTTCAAAATTTTGAGGGGTTTTGATAGAGTATACAGGGAGAAACTGTTTCCACTGGCAGGAGGGTCGTTAACCAGAGACCCAGATTTAAGGTAATTGGCAAAATAACCAGAGGGGGATGAGAAGAAATTTTTTTACGCTGCGAGTTGTTATGATCTGGAATGCACTGCCTGAAAGGGCGGTGAAAGAGATTCAATAGAAACTTTCGAAAGGGAATGGATAAATACTTGAACAGGAAAAATTTGCAGGGCTATGAGGAAAGAGCAGGGGAGTGGGACTAATTGGATAGCTCTGTCAAAGACCCAGCACAGGCACGATGGGCTGTATGTCCTCCTGTGTTGTATGATTCTAGTTATTGACTTCCTAGAATATAGCTTTTTTTGCCTCAAAAATATATTTTTGGTAAAGTAGTATTTGGATAAGAATGAAATCTGTATTTAAAACATTTGAGGTTGGTGACTATTTTCTCGGTATTAATTTGTTGTATCATTGCTTTAAATGTGCAGCATCTAGCATTGATCAATAAGGAGTCACGGTGTTCTTTGTTTTTATCTTTTGAAGGTTGAGAAAGGAGAATATTCAGCTCATCTCACTAGTCTCTTATGTCAATCGTTAGTCATTGAGCACAATTTATATCAGATGTTTTAACATTTTGGAGTTGGGGGCCAAATATACATGTCAAAACCATAGAGTGGGCTGCACAAATGCAATCGTATGAACCCCCTTTACACCAAAAAAGCATGACTCCTGTATATCCAAAGAAGTGAAACATGTCTGGCTGCCTGTTCTCTTCCCCCTCCCATTTTTTTTTTAACAATCATGCAACTCTTCCCCTGAAACATGGTTATTTTGCTCACTTCTAAATAGTTTTCGATGCTTGCAGATGCTTACTCCTTCCTTCCCCTCTCTCTTCCCAACATCCTTGTCCCACACTGTTCCCAACCTCCCTTGCCCCCTCCCACGTGCTCTCTCCCACTTTCCCTCCCGTCTACTTGCACTCGCCTTCTTGCCCTTCCCCACCTGTGCTCTCCTCCCGGAGGTAAGCCTGTGCTTTTAACGCACCCACGTTAAACCCGGAAGTGAAGTCGGACTGCGGTCATGACCCAAAAAACAACTATTTTCAACTCCCACTCACCCCCAACCCACCCGTTCTTGGGGGTTAAAATCTCCCGCCCGCCCCCCTCCCCCGCGCGCCCGCCCGCCCCCCTCCCCCGCGCGCGCCCCGCCACTTTTACATCTTCAAAAAGAATCCCCACTTCGAAAGACATTTTCCTGTGTAAGTATTGGCAGCTGGAGAGATCTGGTTGGATCCACGAATGCAGCACCTGTAGCAGGTGAATATACTTTAGCTCTTTAACATTAGCATTCTTGGAGGACTGGTAAAGGTGTCTACTTTCAGGAATATCAAGTTCAAAGAAGTTGTTAACGAGCAGAGATGGCCATGTCTTGCATATCACTGATCTTATTATATCAGCACGTGTGTATTTTGCATTGCTGGGTGATAACTGGCCGGGGTTGTACACAAAAATGAAAATGACACCTGTCGTGTTCAGTGAAGGCAGAGAGTCGACAGAGCAGCTTCTCCTTCCAACTAATGAATCATGAACAGTTTTACCTGGCATGTTAGAGGAATCAAAAGCTTACCAATTGCTAAAAGAGGGGAGACTTGAGAGCCTGCTGTTATATGCATTAGATAACCAAGTGTTTTTAAGCTCAGCTTAAAATATTTATTTTTTTAATCTTACAGCACCAGATGGACATGCAGGAACAATTGTTGGTAAGTAGGAAAACTGGGTAACACAAGCTTTTGTTTATACATTTACAAACATCATCAGTACATTTTTTTAATATATAATCTATCTATCTAGTTGATGTTTTGAATTAGGCATAGCATTTACTATGTTGCTGGACACTGAATTTTGTTATAATGCCTAAAGAAGTTCTAATTGTACTGTAAACAGTTATTATCCATTGGAAATAACTGCAACAATGATCCAAAAATATTTGCAAATAAGATGGTTTAATATGTATTGCTGCTGCAGTGGAACTGGGGCATTGGCAATTCCTCACTCACATTTTTATTATATATCCTAGCTTCTCATGAATATTAGGACTGCTCCTTTGCCAAAACAACAACAACTTGCATTTATATAGCGCCTTTAACGTAGTAAAGGTTCCAAAGCGCTTCACAGGAGCGTTTTCAAACAAAATTTGACACCGAGCCACATAAGAAGATATTAGGACAGGTGACCAAAAGCTTGGTCAAAGAAGTAGGTTTTAAGGAGCGTCTTAAAGGAGGAGAGAGAGAAAGAAAGGCAGAAAGATTTAGGGAGGGAATTCCAGAGCTTAGGGCCTAGGCAGTTGAAGGCATGGCCGCCAGTGGTGGAGCGATTAAAATCGGGGATGCGCAGGAGGCAAGATTTGGAGGAGCACAGAGACCCCGGAGGGTCGTAAGGCTGGAGGAACTAATCAAGTTCTACAGGCCTCCGGATCCAGGCTCCGTTATCTTCTCTATCATATTCTTAAGCCTCTTTTATTGGTCTTAGCTTCTCCACACCCCGGGTCTGAGATCTTCATTGTAATAGATCAGAATGAACCATTTCTAATCTGCAGTACCTTTTAGCACCATGTGCTCTTTCCTTTGTTTGAAACTGACTCAAACCAGTTCATTCTGGTTCTGCAGCCCCTTATGCGATCTGTTTCAGCTTACCTGCTGAACCTAGAAATGTTTCTATAACTTGCTATGCCTGAATTCTGTATCCATGGTCGTACTTTATCTTCTACAGTACCATAGTTATATGATTCAAATACCATCTAAGCTGAGCATCTTACTTTTCCATAATTAGTTTCAGCCAGTTCTACGATTGGTTATATTCACTTGAAGTTTAGTTACATTACGTGTATTAAAATTTTGTTTTCAAATTGTATTATATACGTATGGGTGAGGCATACCATAAAGTCAGGAAGATGGCAGGTGGCAGTGCCATGGTTGTATTCTGATGTGGTGGATGTCATGCAGTATCTTCCTCATCCCAGGTATGCAAAGTTTGTTCTCGTGTGAGGGCAGCTGGTTACTTGTGTGGTGCAATTAGGAGATTGTTCATCCAGGGTGAAGCCACAAGCTGGTAATGGATTTCACAACACATCCCAGCAACATGAGATATCTGGGGATTTCCAGAGTCTTATCTCCCCTTACTAGATTTCTTGCACAATTGACGTATTGCTTCAGCACATTCGATTAGTAACCAGGCTCAATCACTCCTATCAACTCAACCGTTAAAACCTCCATACGCCTGTGTTCCTCCAACTGTGGTGCTGCCACCACAGTAGGTGTTATCACTCCCCACCATGTATTCTTGAATAGGTTACATGGTTTTCTGGTGTAACAGACTAATCTGTAATGTCTACACCATTCCTGAACTTTACTGCCTGGATACCAACTGATTAAATGGTTTTCTATCACTAAATTAGGCAGTCTATTGTTTTCTATATCATTTAACCCTTTTGGTTCCGATTCTATAAATGCCCTACATAAATTGCACACATAATTGCTTTTGAGACCGTCAGAATTGGAGACCATGATTTGTCTAAATCTCTACCTGCATTTCTTTGATTAAATTCATGCACAATTTCCTGAATTATGACAGAATAAAAACATTCATACACTGGATTACATAGGCATAGTTACAGTGGCTCGGTTAAAAATTACTGGTACAATCTCATAACGCACATCATTATATAAAGCTTGGTGGGTTTTGATAACTACAAGTCATTTCTTGGGCCCTTCTCTATATCACCCGGGCACCCCAGTCCCTCGGACCCAGTCTCACTTTCGTTGCCAGATTTTCCCTTTGTCGTCAGTTCCATGAGATCAGAAGCAGATTCCAAGGACGACCCTTTCTCTTTTCTCAGATGACACGTGTAATTACCTGTGTGTTGTCTCCAAAAACTGGGGAAAGTGTAACTCCTTTCTCATATTTTCACCATTCTTCTTTAATTGGGTACCCTATGCCACCCCATCACCTACTGGTCGGCTGTCACTAAGGTCCCTTGGACCATTCTTTTAATAAAAGGTTTACGTCCGTCATGATACGAGTCCTGTTACAGATACGTGTAATCACAACCCCTTCACCTCCAACTTCCAGAACCATATGCAGATGAGGATGCTGACAAATCTCCATTTGAGTTGACCCTTAGGGTGCAGCTGTATCTGCCTCCATCTTGCTCCTATTGGATGTTACCCTGGTTCAGAACATAAGGGTATGAGTTCGTCTCACAGTCAATATCCGCTTGGGCCACTATTGCCCCCAGGATTAGGATTATCTGTAAGAAAACTATTGTTGCTCCGGCACTTAAATGGTTTAAGTTGCATAGCATGCATCCATTTGTCAATTTTCCGATTCCCTTCCAGCACCCTCGCTGGGCTTAATTTTTGCATTACGCGGTACGTGCCTTCCCACAAAGGCCTCATTATCTGCTGTACCAACACCCATTCACCTATCTGATACTCTTGTATTTCGGCAAGCAGCTGTCAGGACATTTTTATATTTTGCTGGCTCTCTCCACACTTTATGGCTATCTGTTTGTGGACCTTCCACATGTGTTGTACGAGATCCCGCATCCATTGCTCAGAGGCTACCCCTTGTTGCATCACTCTGGTCATGGGAGTGATGAAAAAATGTTCAGGCAACCACATCTGCCTGCCTGTTGTAGCTTCAAATGGAGTGACCCCTGTGCTTTTCAGAACAGAGCCTCTTATCGCCATGAGAGTTATTGGGACTTACAAATCCCACCTCTCATCCTGTTTCCTGTAACACCTTTTTCAGCATGCTTTTAACTGTCCTATTGATTCTTTTGAATAAGCCTGATGCTTGAGAGTGTTATGGGATGTGAAAGGTTTGCTCTATGCCTAATATTTGTTATTACCTCAACCCATTTGGTAAACATGTTAATAATAACAAGCAGATATTTATTACCACGAGCTGTTCAGCGTGGTTAACTGGTATAATCCACCTGGATCCGCTCCCGTGGGCCCACAGGGGCCTGAGACCAAAGAAACATGCCTTTCTTCTTGCAGGCACAAATGAGGCAGTTGCTTACATGGACCATGACATCATTACGGACATCTGGCCACCAGGTAACGGCAGAATCCTATCCAGGGTTTTAGCTTCACCCAAATGTCCGCCAGAAAGAATATTGTGTATGACATGGAGGACCTCTACCCGAAGAGACTGAGACCACCCGCATCCAGGGGTATTGCTGTGTGGGCAGGGCCATGAGCAACCCTTTTTCAAAGCCAAATGTGCCTGAACAATCATACGGTCAGAGTCCTGAAGGACAGCGGCTTTAAGATCCTATAATTCTTTCCCACAGTGTGAACCCCATTACCGGCTTTTCCTCGACATGGTAGGATGAACCATTGACGTAGTAAGTTGGAAACTGTGGATGGGAACCGTTGGGGACTAGAACGTCAGGGGGATTGCTTTAAAAGACCATGTCCAGATATAGAAATTGTCTTCCAGCAGGCAATGGTGAGGGGTTCCCTCAATAATTAGACCAGTAAATCGTCTGGATATTGAAAGTGAAGAACCTCGATGTGCTCCTAAGATAAGGCCACAAGGCAAAAAGAGATTCTCGAGCTAGATACATTTCCGTCCTTAATTCTCCTCTTGGTAAGGAAAATGGAATATGGTGATAAAATATCTTCTCTTTACTGAGTCCCACTATATACCGTAACTTCCCAAGGGCTCAATACAGTGCCTAGACCTGATGTTCACAGTTGGTGAACTTAAGCTCAAGGCCCTGCAGATGCCGTGAGATTTAGACCAAGGGCCTGGGATTCCCATGATGGTCTTGGGCAAGCGCAGCTATAATCGTACTGCTCTGGGATAGGGATTAGAGAAGAAACTCCTCGTAGTCGGGAGCAATGACCACTGGACTGTTACTCAAGCGATACTGAAGTCGAACGGCTGCGTCAGTGTGGGCCTCAATCCACCCTCACTTCGGCCCCTACCAGAGCAAAGCAAACAGAGGGCCTGCTAATTCAGCGTAATCAGAAATAAAATCTGGTCATACTGAGAAGTACCTTGAGGGCAATCTTTTATGTTGGGAGAGGGAGGGAGGTGACGACTCGAACATTGTCATGATTGATCAAGAGGCTTCCTGCCGACAACACAACCCCCAAAAATCAAACCTTTCGCTGATCTAACTGTAGTTTGGTGGCAGTAACCTTCAAACTGATATCAAAAAGTCACTGCAGCACTTCCTTAAGGGCGGCCAGTTGAGCCTCGCGCGTAGCCATATGGATGAGGATATCATCCACGTGGTGAATCAGCAGATGTTCACAATGGAGTGCCTCTCTCATGGGCATGAAAAATATCAGGGTTGTTATGACAGCCTTGTGGCAGAACCGTCCAAGTGAACTGTCGGCTCTCAAAAGTAAACGCAAACTTTAACTGTGAATCAGAGTACAGTGGGAGGTTCCAAAAACTGTTTGCGATATCGAGAACTGAATGCCAATTTGACCGTTTTTTTTTTATTCGTTCACGGGATGTGGGCGTCGCTGGCGAGGCCAGCATTTATTGCCCATCCCTAATTGCCCTCAAGAAGGTGGTGGTGAGCCGCCTTCTTGAACCGCTGCAGTCCGTGTGGTGACGGTTCTCCCACAGTGCTGTTAGGAAGGGAGTTCCAGGATTTTGACCCAGCGACAATGAAGGAACGGCGATATATTTCCAAGTCGGGATGGTGTGTGACTTGGAGGGGAACGTGCAGGTGGTGTTGTTCCCATGCGCCTGCTGCTCTTGTCCTTCTAGGTGGTAGAGGTCACGAGGTGTTGTCGAAGAAGCCTTGGCGAGTTGCTGCAGTGCATCCTGTGGATGGTGCACACTGCAGCCACAGTGCGCCGGTGGTGAAGGGAGTGAATGTTTAGGGTGGTGGATGGGGTGCCAATCAAGCGGGCTGCTTTATCTTGGATGGTGTCGAGCTTCTTGAGTGTTGTTGGAGCTGCACTCATCCAGGCAAGTGGAGAGTATTCCATCACACTCCTGACTTGTGCCTTGTAGATGGTGGAAAGGCTTTGGGGAGTCAGGAGGTGAGTCACTCGCCGCAGAATACCCAGCCTCTGACCTGCTCTCGTAGCCACAGTATTTATATGGCTGGTCCAGTTCAGTTTCTGGTCAATGGTGACCCCCAGGATGTTGATGGTGGGGGATTCGGCGATGGTAATGCCGTTGAATGTCAAGGGGAGGTGGTTAGACTCTCTCTTGTTGGAGATGATGTGGAGATGCCGGTGATGGACTGGGGTTAACAATTGTAAACAATTTTACAACACCAAGTTATAGTCCAACGATTTTATTTTTAATCCCACAAGCTTTCGGGGGCTTTCCCCTTCCTCAGGCGGTGTGGAAGTGACAATTTCGAATCCTTCGCATTTTAAGATCACATAACAAAGCCTGGTGATTACTGCCCGTTGCCAAGGCAATCACAGTGAGCAGACAGAAAGGTGTCATCTAAAAGGCCACTGAATATACAACCCCCCAAAAAAAAAGAGAGAGAGACAGAACGAAGACAGTCAATGACCCGTTATATTAAAAACAGATAACATTTGTTCGCTGGTGGGGTTACGTGTAGTGTGACATGAACCCAAGATCCCGGTTGAGGCCGTCCTCATGGGTGCGGAACTTGGCTATCAATTTCTGCTCGACGATTTTGCGTTGTCGTGTGTCTCACGTTGCTTCCTCCAAGTGGTGCTCAACATGGAGGAGGACTGATTCATCAGCTGAGGGAGGACGGTAGGTGGTAATCAGCAGGAGGTTTCCTTGCCCATGTTTGACCTGATGCCATGAGATTTCATGGGGTCCAGAGTCAATGTTGAGGACTCCCAGGGCCATCCCCTCCTGACTGTGGGCCAGTTTCACCAGCATTTCCGGATAGGAAGCCACTCCTGTAATCAATTGTCGCCCACCAGCTGTTACTAAGCTTCCGGACAGGCTGCAACAGGAAATTACAGCTAGGTTTGTTGCATTGCATTCATGCACAAAGACCTATGAAGTTAGGGTTCTGCTCTAATATGTGCCCTATGGTACTGCATGGTCAGCAAGGAAAGAGAAATAATGCTGTGAGAGGGCTTGGCATGGGCCAACAGTCAATGTGCAAACCCCCCGCCCCCCCGCAAACTCCTCCCCACTGAGATCCCAGCACCAAGCCCAATGTGGACCATGGGGTCACCCGCTTAAATTATGATAAATATGACAACCACAGGAAATTCCATGTAGTGGATATTTGGCTTTACGTTGGCCACACTGCACTCCCACTGCTTCAACGCTGGGACTGGAAAGTCTTTGATGTTCGTTTGAGGCATGTGGGTTTCACTGCATATTTCCAGCAACTTTGTCATTAATACTAGTGAATAGAGGAAATTTTAACTCCTGCTGGTATAGCACATGTTCAGTAATACAGAGAACAATGTAAGGATGTGGAAGCAATGCACATTTTTCAGTGCTCATAGGAGGCTTATGTTAAATGTCAGGTTCATAATGCATTAGAGAATTAAGCGGAATACAGAAAGTGCAGAAGAGAATTGAAAAAGGAAATAAGATGGGCAAAGAGAATGTATGAGAAAAGATTAGCGGGTAACATAAGAGGGAACACTGAAGTATATTATAAACATATAAAGAGTAAAAGGATAGTCAAAGGAAGGGTGGGGCCAATTACAGAGCAAAGAAGAAATCAGCTTGTGGGGGCAGAAGGCATGGCTGAGGTACTAAATGAGTACTTTGCATCTCTTTTTACTAAAGAAGAGGATTCTGCCAATTTCAGAGTAAAAGAGGAGGGGTAGAGAAATTGGATAGGATAGAAATAGATAAAGAGGAGATACTTAAACGGCTGGCAGAGCTCAAAGTAGAAAAGTGACCCGGTCCAGATGAGATATATCCTAGGTTGCTGAGGAAAGTAAGGGTGGAAATAGCGGAGGCATAGGCCATAAGCTTTCTTTCCTCCTTGGATATGAGAGTGGTGCCAGAGGACTGGAGGGTTGTACCCCTATTCAAAAAAGGGGAAGAGAGATAAATCAGATAACCATCGGCCATTAATGTTGGTGGTGGGGAAACTTCTAGAGACCATATTCTGGGACAAAATGAATTGTCATTTGGAAGAACATGGGTTAATAAATTACAGCCAATGTGGATTTGTTAATGGCAAATCGTGTCTGACAAACCTGATTGAGTTCTTCATCAATTCTCTCTGTTATTTAATTGAAGGTAGTGCAGTTGATGTGTATATAGTCTTTCAGTAGATGTTTGATAAAGTGCCATATAATAGACTTGTTAGCAAAATTGAAGCCCATGGGATTAAAAGGGCAGTGGCAGCGAGGATATGAAATTGGCTAGCGACAGAAAGCAGATAGTTGTTTATCGGACTGGAGGGAAGTATACAACCACAAGGGTTGGTCTTAGACCTGGACCTGGGAAAAGGGGGCATAATTTCAACGTTTGCAGATGACACAAAGTTTGGAAATGTGGCAAATAGTGAGAAGGATAGTAGAAGATTTCAGGAGGACTGGTGAAATGGGGCAGATGAAATTTAATGCAGAGAAGTGTGAAGTGATGCATTTTGGAAGGAAGAATGAGGAGAGGCAATATAAACTAAATGGTACAATTTTAAAGGTGGTGCAGGAACAGAGAGACCTGGGGGTTTACATACACAAACCTTTGAAGAAGGCAAGACAAGTTGAGAAGGCTGTTTTTTTAAAAAAAGCATATGGGATCCTTGGCTTTATAAATAGAGGCATAGAGTACAAAAGCAAGAAACTTATGGTTGAACCTTTTATAAATCACTGGTTAGGCCTCAGCAAGAGTATTATGTCCAATTCTGGGCACCAAACTTGAGGAATGATGTCAAGGCCTTGGAGAGGGTGCAGAGGAGATTTACGCAAATGGTACCAAGGATGAAGGACTTCAGTTGTGTGGAGAGACCAGAGAAGCTGGAATTGTTCTCCTAAAAGCAGAGAAGGTTAAGTAGAGATTTAATAGAGGTGTTCAAAATTATGAGGGGTTTTGATAGAGTAGGTAGGGAGAAACTCCACTGGCAGGAGAGTCAGTAACCAGAGGACACCGATTTAACATAATTGGCAAAAAAAATTCCAGGGTGCAAATGAGAATTTTTTTTCACGCAGCGAGTTGTTACGATCTGGAATGCACTACCTGAGAGGGTGGTGGAAGCAGATTCAGTAGTAACTTTCAAAAGGGAATTGGATATATACTTGAAAAGGAGAAATTTCCAAGACTATGGGGAAAGAGCAGGGGAGTGGGACTAATTGAAAGAGCTGGCATAGGCACGATTGGCCAAATGGCCCCTGTGGTGTGTGATTCTATGATATTGGTCATTCAGATTTTGCCTTTTTGCTAATGCGTAAACTAAAATCAGTGAAGAGAATTCAGGATTACAGCATTGAGAAATTGAACTGCTTCAGATTCTGGAAAATGTTACAGGTTGATGCGTGTTAGTTATTGTAAAATGAGCGTGTTCTGTCTGGACAATTTTCACATTTTTGTGCAATCTGATTGCTTTTCTTGTTTTGACCATTGCATATCCTGTGTATTTTTAAGAAATTGTTCTGACTATTGCTATTCTTCTTGCCCTCATTTTGCTTGGAGTATGCTGTTGCCGAAACAAAAGAAAGGGTTAAGACATTTTTATATTCATCGTTCAATTGCTTTGTGCCTGCTAGTGGGTCATAAATGACTGCATCATGCATACTTTTTTTTATTCATTCATGGGATTGGGCGGTACTGGCAAGGCCAGCATTTATTGCCCATCCCTAATTGCCCTTGAGATGGTGGTGGTGAGCCACCTTCTTGAACCGCTGCAGTCTGTGTGTGAAGGTTTTCCCACAGTGCTGTTAGGTAGGGAGTTCCAGGATTTTGACCCAGCGACGATGAAGGAACGGCGAGATACTTCCAAGTCTGGATGGTGTGTGACTTGGAGGGGAACATGCAGGTGGTGTTGTTCCCATGTGCTTGCTGCCCTTGTCCTTCTAGGTGATAGAGGTCACGGGTTTGGGAGGTGCTGTCGAAGAAGCCTTGGCGAGTTGCTGCAGTGCATCCTGTAGATGGTACACATGGTGCACCAGTGCTGAAGGGAGTGAATGTTTAGGGTGGTGGATGGGGTGCCAATCAAGCGGGCTGCTTTGTCCTGGATGGTTTTGAGCTTCTTGAGTGTTGTTGGAGCTGCACTCATCCAGGCAAGTGGAGATTATTCCATCACACTCCTGACTTGTACTTTGTAGATGGTGGAAAGGGTTTGGGGAGTCAGGAGGTGAGTCACTCACTGCAGAATACCCAGCCTCTGACCTGCTCTTGTAGCCACAGTATTTATGTGGCTGGTCCAGTTAAGTTTCTGGTCAGTGGTGACCTCAGGATGTTGATGATGGGGGAATTCGGCGATGGTAATGGCATTGAATGTCAAGGGGAGGTGGTTAGACACTCTTGTTGGAGATGGTCATTGCCTGACACTTGTCTGGCACGAATGTTACTTGCCACTTAACAGCCCAAGCCTGGATGTTGTCCAGATCTTGCTGCATGCGGGCATGGACTGCTTCATTATCTGAGGGGTTGCGAGTGGAACTGAACACTGCGCAATCATCAGTGAACATCCCCACTTCTGACCTCATGATGGAGGGAAGATCATTGATGAAGCAGCTGAAGATGGTTGGGCCACGGAATCTCCCCTGAGGAACTCCTGCAGCAATCTTCAGCCAGAAGTGCCGAGTGGATGATCCATCTCAGCCTCCTCCCGATATCCCCACCATCACGGAAGCCAGTCTTCGGCCAATTCGATTCACTCCACGTGATATCAAGAAACGGCTGAGTACACTGGATACAGCAAAGGCTATGGGCCCCGACAACATCCCAGCTGCAGTGCTGAAGACTTGTGCTCCAGAACTAGCTGCGCCTCTAGCCAACCTGTTCCAGTACAGCTACAACACTGGCATCTACCCGACAATGTGGAAAATTGCCCAGCTATGTCCTGTCCACAAAAAGCAGGACAAATCCAATCCGGCCAATTACCGCCCCATCAGTCTACTCTCAATCATCAGCAAAGTGATGGAAGGTGTCGTCGACAGTGCTGTCAAGCAGCACTTACTCACCAATAACCTGCTCACCGATGCTCAGTTTGGGTTCCGCCAGGACCACTCGGCTCCAGATCTCATTACAGCCCTGGTCCAAACATGGACAAAAGAGCTGAATTTCAGAGGTGAGGTGAGAGTGACTGCCCTTGACATCAAGGCAGCATTTGACCGAGTGTGGCACCAAGGACCCCTCGTAAAATTGAAGTCAATGGGAATCAGGGGGAAAACTCTCCAGTGGCTGGAGTCATACCTAGCGCAAAGGAAGATGGTAGTGGTTGTTGGAGGCCAATCATCTCAGCCCCAGGACATTGCTGCAGGAGTTCCTCAGGGCAGTGTCCTCGGCCCAACCATCTTCAGCTGCTTCATCAATGACCTTCCCTCCATCATAAGGTCAGAAATGGTGATGTTCGCTGATGACTGCACAGTGTTCAGTTCCATTCGCAACCCCTCAAATAATGAAGCAGTCCGAGCCCGCATGCAGCAAGACCTGGACAACATCCAGGCTTGGGCTCATAAGTGGCAAGTAACATTCGCGCCAGATAAGTGCCAGGCAATGACCATCTCCAACAAGAGAGAGTCTAACCACCTCCCCTTGACATTCAACGGCATTACCATCGCCGAATCCCCCACCATCAACATCCTGGGGGTCACCAATGACCAGAAACTTAACTGGACCAGCCATATAAATACTGTGGCTACGAGAGCAGGTCAGAGGCTGGGTATTCTGCAGCGAGTGACTCACCTCCTGACTCCCCAAAGCCTTTCCACCATCTACAAGGCACAAGTCAGGAGTGTGATGGAATACTCTCCACTTGCCTGGATGAGTGCAGCTCCAACAACACTCAAGAAGCTCGACACCATCCAAGATAAAGCAGCCCGCTTGATTGGCACCCCATCCACCACCCTAAACATTCACTCCCTTCACCAGCGGCGCACAGTGGCTGCAGTGTGCACCATCCACAGGATGCACTGCAGCAACTCGCCAAGGCTTCTTCGACAGCACCTCCCAAACCCGCGACCTCTACCACCTAGAAGGACAAGAGCAGCAGGCGCATGGGAACAACACCACCTGCACGTTCCCCTCCAAGTCACACACCATCCCGACTTGGAAATATATCGCCGTTCCTTCATTGTCGCTGGGTCAAAATCCTGGAACTCCCTTCCTAACAGCACTGTGGGAGAACCGTCACCACACGGACTGCAGCGGTTCAAGAAGGCGGCTCACCACCACCTTCTCGAGGGCAATTAGGGATGGGCAATAAATGCTGGCTTCGCCAGCGACGCCCACATCCCGTGAACGAATAATAAAAAAAATGTCCTGGGGCTGAGATGATTGGCCTCCAACAACCACTACCATCTTCCTTTGTGCTAGGTATGACTCCAGCCACTGGAGAGTTTTCCCTCGATTCCCATTCACTTCAATTTTACTAGGGCTCCTTGGTGCCACTCTCGGTCAAATGCTGCCTTGATGTCAAGGGCAGTCACTCTCTCCTCAGCTGTGGAATTCAGCTCTTTTGTCCATGTTTGGACCAAGGCTGTAATGAGGTCTGGAGCCGAGTGGTCCTGGCGGAACCCAAACTGAGCATCGGTGAGCAGGTTATTGGTGAGTAAGTGCTGCTTGATAGCGCTGTCGACGACACCTTCCATCACTTTGCCGATGATTGAGAGTAGACTGATGGGGCGGTAATTGGCCGGATTGGATTTGTCCTGCTTTTTGTGGACAGGACAAACCTGGGCAATTTTCCACATTGTTGGGTAGATGCCAATGTTGTAGCTGTACTGGAACAGTTTGGCTAAAGGTGCGGCTTGTTCTGGAGCACAAGTCTTCAGCACTACAGCCAGGATGTTGTCGGGGCTCATAGTCTTTGCTGTATCCAGTGCACTCAGCCGTTTCTTGATATCACGTGGAGTAAATCGAATTGGCTGAATACTGACTTCTGTGATGGTGGGGATATTCAAAATCCCTGCAATTCTGGATAGCCAGTGTTACGTTCTTGTTTGTCGAATGAACTAATAATTTGTAAAAATTTCATAAGGTTTTTGGAGTGAATGTTCTTAATGAACTGAAAATGCCAAATGTTACTGCTAGTTTTGTCATTTTAAAAGTCAATTCTAACTGTTTAAATATGGGTTACCTAACAAAGATTTGATTCGTATATTTCAGGCTTATGCTAATCACTTCAATACTAGTGTAGCTGCCACTGTCTTACTATTTTCCATGTGTGTTAATTTAAAGACATTTCTATTTTTCTCTCTTCCCTCCTCTAGGTCAACAATATGAACTGCTCATCATCCTAACTGTATTTCTGATGGTGTCCTGTTGTGATTAATGTTGTCTGCAGAGCAGCTGAACTGAGGCAATTTCTTCTCTGTTGAATGGGGTATAGTTTCCAATTGGCACTCTTCTCATACAAATATTTAAAGTGCTCACACTGAATTTCCTGCCTGCCCTTTTTTTAATGCAGGCGTTAACCCATTTAAAATAGATTTAAAAAAAACACACATAGGGATTTAGCATGCAAGCAATGTGTTCACACAGGAACAGCACAAATGGAAATATACCCCATGCTTACTACAAAACAGTTTTTGTGCCAATTTATTTGAATATTTTCTATCCTTTATATTGTACTTCTGACAATTGCATTTCAATTAAAATTCTTAATATTAACCAGGTTTTTTCTCTGGAAATGAGCAGAGTTGGTACAACACTGCAAAATTGTCTACTAGAGGGATGCAAGTTGTATTTGAGCGCATAGACAAGTTTCATTTTGGGAAAAAAAATTTAGTGTGCATTACTTACTTTTTTTTATTTATGGAATGTGTCCGGAATTGAGCCGCTAGGTATGTGTCTCTGGCTTGTGTGGATTACTGATCGGTGTCCTATTGAGAAATAGCTTTTTTGATTTGCTGTTAACTGTCTTAACCAGCAAAATGGGATAAAACATTTTATTTTAATGCTTCCCTGGGAATTTGCTTAAGTTAATGTAAAGGCCTGTCGTAATCTTATTGCCTAGGCTCAAAAATTGTTTGAATCAAATTAATTTACTGCACGATAGCTAATGAGAGACTGCCGTCTTTGCTACAATTGAGGATAAGTGCTGAAACATGTCATTTCAGTGCTTGGACTCAGCTTCCACCTCCCCACCTCATGGAGACTTTTTAAGATTAGATACATGGGTGTATTTTCAGATGAAGAGGAAACAGGAGGGAAAAAAGTTTTTTTTCATGAAGTACCTAAATATTAATTTTGTTAATTAAGTTGAATCAATTTTTTAATGAAGTTTTTTGTTCAGTTGGGCATTGTGAAATCAGCAAAAGAAGAATGAGTGCCAATTAAGCATCAGTTTGGTCTGATCAATCTTTGTACAGTGTTCTGTTATGTTAGAAATCTGAAGGTCTGCTTTTTTGTATTAATATTGTAAATAATGTGGAAGCATTTATATAACCTGCATCCTGGGCCAGTTACACATCACAGACTTTAGATCCCATGTCCCATTTCCACTATCAAAGATATATTACAAAATGCATAAAAACTAACACTACCACCCTCAGTAAATGGTGTATTTCTTTTTTACAACTGTACCTTCACAGTGCTCTTTCTCAGGGTCACCATTATACAGCAGACATTTTAAGTAAAAGGCAACTTAATACCGAAAATAAATGACCTTGAGAGAAAACTTTGACACTAGCAGTTGTAGAGAAAGTTGTCTAGTGCAACTTGGTTTGACCAACTATTATTGCTTACATCAATGAATGTAACCAGTTTCAAAATGTCTGATTTTGAAGAGAAAACTGAAGGAATATGAGTGTTCATTTTTATCAATCAGACTTCATTTGACTTTTACCATTGTTTCTAAATTAATATTTCAAATGGCCCATCAATGCTTTTTTTCTCTCAAGCCTGCTGAAAATTTGAACATACTTTATTAATAGCAGAGGTCAGATCAGCAGGTTGATTTCCTATGCCATTTAGTTTTCAGCCAGACATTATTATTATTTATTTGTCGATTAGGATCTAGTTAGGTACCTGGATTATCTGGGTTGATAACATATTTTGTTTGTGCTGAAATATTGACTTCGGAAATAGAACATTTATGTTGCATCAGTTTTGCATTTTATTCAGCAGATCAGTCTTTCTGTCAACAATCCTACAATACTGAGGTTGAATAGGACTGTTGCATTCTATACATAACAAATGGTGATGTTGGTATTTTCTAATATTACAGTTTGGAGTTTCTAATACTGGATATATTGAATATAAAAATAAGTTAATCAACTTGGGTAATCGTGAAACCATCAAATGTCGGAACTGATGTTTTTAAAAATGTGCATGCTGCGTACATGCTTTTAAAGAACAGTAAGATTGCCACATTTGACCAGGAACACACTTCTGGAATAGTTGCAAATAGTCATTCTCAACTCTACGTTATGATCCAGTTTAACTGATTTGTGGAAGGCACAAAACCCAAGGCTCAGTATTATGCCTGTTGCTATATGATAGTGGAAGGCAGCAGAATCAGCTGTTTGAGAGTGTTGGACTAAAATGTTAAATAAATTCTACATAAAAAGGTACACAAGTCTAAATTATTAAAATTTACCAAAAAAGTATATGGATCCAAATTGAAAGCAGGATAGTTTATTTTTAATTTATTAAAATGCTTCCAAAAACCAAGTGCAGAACAACCAAAAAAAACTGTGCCTTTACACTTGTCGGTATTAAATTTCATCCACAATTGTTCTGCCGAACTCATTCTATAATTTCTGAGACTCCTCCTTTTATCTTAGTTCAACATAGTCAACAAATGTGACCAATTTTCATGGTGAGAGCATGTTGTCTCAGTGGCTTTTAAAAAAAATATAGTGAATATGCTATGCTTTAAAACACAACATTTAAAAAGTAACTTTTTTCCAAATTCTTTTTGTGAAAAAATGATCAAAACATCCAGTGGAGCTAAAGCTAGAGTTTGTTCTTTAAAATCCATTTCTCTACATTATTCCAAAGACACTGATATTGGTAATTGGAGATACTAGAGGCATTAATATAAAATATGGCTAATTACTTTTAGTGGAACCAGTAAGTAAATATCTATTTCAAAAGCAAAATATTACAGATGCTGGAAATCTGAAATAAAAACAGAAAATGTTGGAAATGCTCAGCAGGCCAGGCATCATCTGTGGAGAGAGAAACAGAGTTAACGTTTCAGGTCGATGACATTTCGTAATGAACAGTCATCGACCTGAAACCTTAACTCTGATTCTCTCTCCACAGATCCTGCCTGACCTGCTGAGTATTTCTTGTGTTTTCTGTTTTTATTTAAGTAAATATCTATCCCTTTTGGTCAAATTAGGAAATTTGGTAAACCTTTCTTGGCTACTCTGCTTTTGTCAGTAGACTTCACTATCATTGAACCATGTCTGCAAAATTCTCTTGAAAATATTCTGTCCACTATAGTGGAACCTAATAGTTAGGTAATTTTACCTCAACACACTGCCTGGTTTACATATCTTTTTAGTGTTAGGAATCTCAGCTATTTTTTCAAAGGCAATACTTGCTGAACAGTTAATGCAGGGAATACAGTTGAAGTGTTCTGAATTAAATTGTGAACCATTGCCATCTGCTGGAGAATTGTTACTCAAGGTCAGATCCAGCTATATACATAAATTTTCCTGCAGTCACAAATAAAAAGCTTTTAAGTTTAAAAGATAACACCTCCTATCAAGGTGTAAATTACTAATGATGTGGAGATGCCGGTGATGGACTGGGGTTGACAATTGTAAACAATTTTACAACACCAAGTTATAGTCCAGCAATTTTATTTTAAATTCACAAGCTTTCGGAGGCTACCTCCTTCCTCAGGTGAACGATGTGGAAATCCAGAATCTACTATTGAGAGGAGTGCCCTTTGGAATGCCCCTAGCTTGATCCAATGATCAGACTAACAACTGTAACTACTGGAGAAAAAGGATGCCATACAACTGCTATGCTTTTGTCAGAAAGGTTCCAAGGAGTATTAAGAACATCCTTGTCCCAACAAGACCAAAATCTCATAGAAACAAACTGTCGCTAAGAGTGTTCCCTCAATGGGAGGAGAAAGTAAGGTGGGTGGTTGCTGGTTGCTTGAATGATCAGTGACTTTAGTGATTTGAGTGGACTTGGACAGTTTCGGATATGGCATGTCAATGTTAGATGGTTGCCAACTCAGTTTGTAAGTATTCTGGGCGATTGCATCACGTAACTTTCTGCAGCCGGTAGGAGTGAGAGAGTTCGGGAGAAAATAGCTGGGTAAATACGTCAGGAGCCACGAGGGACTGAGGAATGGAGAACCTGATCCCGATGCTCAACGAGCTGCTGTATGCATTCAGCTTCGTTGGGCAGAGCTGCAACCTGGACCTGCTGCAGTCCATAGTTGTGGGCGAATACAGTGCCGGCAAGAGCTTGGTGCTAGAAAACTTCATCGGCAGGGAATTCCTTCCTCGTGGGTCAGGGATTGTCACCAGGCGCTCACTCGTTCTGCATCTTATCAGTGCAAAAATGGAACACTGGAAGTGTTGTCCACTCTGGGGACCCAACATGATCAGCGATGCCTACAGCGCAGTGGGCAGATTATCGGAAAATCTCCTAGGTTGCTTTCAGCGGTGTCTAGGAGATTACTGTTTAATTCCAGGACAGTCCAGGAAGGTTGGTAACCCTGCCTCATTACAATAAAATTACAGGCCCTTATGAAGTTACACAGTCTGTGTGCAGGCTCTATTCCTTCACCCAAGTCATTGTTTAAATGACTTGGATGAAAGAATAGAGAGCTCTATATCTAAGGTTGCTGATGGCACTAAGTTAGGTGGCACAGTAAATAGTGTAGATGGGAGCAGAACGTTGCAAAGAGATATTGATAGATTAAATGGCAGATGGAGTTCAATGTGGGAAAGTGTGAGGTCATCCACTTTGGACCTAAGAAGGATAGATCAGAATATTTTCTAAATGGCAAGAAGCTAGAAATTGTGGATGAACAGAGAGATTCAGGGATCCAAGTGCAGAAATCACTAAAAGCTAGTGGACAGGTACAAAAAATAATTAAAAAGACTAATGGAATGTTGGCCTTTATCGCAAGAGGGCTGGAATACAAAAGGGTGGCAGTTATGTTACAGCTGTACAGAGCTCTGGTTAGACTCCATCAGGAGTTCTACATTCAGGTCTGGGCAACGCATCTCAGGAAGGATATATTGGCCTTGGAAGGGTTGCAATGCAGATAAACCACAATACCAGGCCTAAAAGGGTTAAATTATGAGGACTGGTTGCAAAGATTTGGCTTGTATTCCTTTGAATATAGAAGATTAAGGCGTGATCTAATTGAGGTGTTTAAGATGATTAAACAATTTGATAGGGTAGAGAGAGAGAAACTATTTCCTCTGGTGGGGGTTTCCAGAACAAGGCATAACCTTAAAATTAAGAGCTAGGGTATTCAGGGGTGATGTCAGAAAGCACTTCTTCACACAAAGGGTAGTAGAAATATGGAACTCTTTTCCCCCCCACCCCCAAAAAAAAGCTGTTAAGGCTTGGTCAAATGAAAATTTCAAAACTGAGAGAGATTTTTGTTAGGCGAGGGTATTAGGCTTACAGGAACAAGGCGGGTAGATGTAGTTAAGATACAGGTCAGCCATGATCTAATTGAATGGTGGAACAAGCTCGAGGGGCTGCACTTCAGGCATGCATTATTAAGTGCAAGGTGCATCTGGGGTGGAGTAGGCCTCGAGCTCTCATACCCAATATTACAGGAAGTTAACATTCGATACAAATTAATATATGTATAAAATAGATATATAGTTGTTTGTCATTCCTAATGAGTGACACAAGGTAGGTCTAGGGTTCCCAACCCTCCTGCTTTCTCCAATGCTGTAATTTCTAAAGTTCTATGAAAATTCTCCTTTATTGAGACTGAACCTGGAGCGGGGGAGGGTGTAGTTTAGAAATATTGGTGCTGAGTTGAGGATGATGCCCCCTGTGAAAAGTGCCACAAACAATGAGCCCGCTGCCCTTTGTGCAATCTCTCAATTTGGTTCAGGTTTTGTACTGGCTGGTTTTGATGTGTGCAGTCCAAGTACAAATCATCAGCTCTGACTGAGGTTCCCAGTTCAGAGTTGTCAGCTTCACACAAAACCAGAGTCCAAAGAGGTACAGCCTATTAAAAGTGGCATCAACTGGGGAGCCTGACCACACATTGTGCAGTGCAGGGGATTTCTGGCTATGGTTTCAGGGTGAGTATCAGCGGGTTATAGGATTACTACTAGTTACAGGTGGGAGATCAGGGCATTACACCTAGTCTACGTGTAATTGGTAGAAATATCAGTGAGTTATTGTATTACTGTTGGGTTATATGGGGAATTTGAGTGTTACCCAGTATTACTATTAGTTATCAGTGCAATTTCAGTGAGTTACCATTAGTTACTGGTGGAATCATACGTCTAGTTTCTCCTCTGCAAATTGCTCCCCCACTTTTGGTTTCCCCTCTTCGCCTGCTCATGGTTGTCCTCCTGGTTCTTAGGAACTACTCACACTACAGCTGCTGGCACGAAACCATGAGCAAAAATGCTCAACTACAGAAGTCTCAACCTTCATAAGCTAAATGCAATAACAGTTGAAGTCATGTGATCAGACATCATGTGATCAAATCTCCAAGAATGCGTCCCACCAGAGTTGGCAACCCTAGGTAGGTCTGATATAACGGATATTTTACCCTGTTTTGTTTCCATTGCTGTACAACGTTCTCAGTTTCCACCTGGAAAAGATGTAATAAGTTCAAAACCAGGTACTAATTCCAAGTGTATTTGTAAAATGCTTTCATAATTTTATGCTTGTATTTAGGGCTTCCCTTTAAGTCTGTTCAGGACAGTCTTTAGAAAATATTACATAGACTGTGTAGCACAGGAATAGGCCATTCAGCTCAAAAGGTCCATGCCTGTGTTTATGATCCACATGAGCCTCCTCCCACCCTTCTTCATCTAACCCCATTAACATATCAAAAGCAAAATAGTCTTGATGCTGGAAATCTGAAATAAAGACAGAAAATGCTGGAAAAAATGGGAACATTGGTTATGATGTGAAGTTATTGAAATCAATGTTGAGTCCCAAAGGTTGTAAAGTGCCTAATCAAAAGATGAACTGCTCCTTGAGCTTCATTGGAAAAGTGTAGGAGGCTGAGGACAGAGAGGTGGGAGTGGGATGGGGGATTAAAATAGCAAGCAACTGGAAGGTCAGGGTCACGTTTGCAAACTGAGCAGAGGTGTTCAGCAAAGCGATCACCAAATCGGCGTTTGGTCTCCCTAGTGTAGAGGAGACCGCAGTGTGAGCAGTGAATACAGTTATACAAAATTGAAAGAAGTACAAATACATTGCTGTTTCACCTGGAAGGAGTGTTTGGGGCCCTAGACAATGGGAAGAGAGGAGCTGAAAGGGCAGGTATTGCATCTCCTGCATTTGCACCGGAAGTGCCATGAGAAGGAAAACGGGTGTTGGGGGTGATGCAAGAGTGGACCAGGGTGTCGCGGAGGGAACGGTCTCTTCGGAATGCTGAAAGGGGAGGGGAAGATGCGTTTGGTGGTGGCATTGCACTGGAGGTGGCAGAAATGGTATGTTGAATGTGGAGGCTGGTGGGGTGGAAGGTGAGGACAAGGGGGGACCCTATTTTGGTTCTGGGAGGGAAGGGAAGGGTCAAGGGCAACGACAGTGGAGGGGAATTCTAGGTTGAGGAAAAAGGAAGACATCAAAAATACTGGTGTAGAAGGTGGCATCATCAGAACAGATGTGACGGAGAAACTGGAAGAAGGGAATAAAGTCCTTACAGGAAGCAGGGTGGGAGGAAGTGTAATCAGATAGCTGTGGGAGTCGGTGGGCTTATGGTAGATATTGGTTGACAGCCTATCCCCATCAACATATCCTGCTATTCCTTTCCCCCTCATGCAATTATCTAGCTTCCCATTAAATACATCTACGCTAGTTGGGTCAACTACTCCTTATGGTAGCGAGTTCCACATTCTAACTACTTTCTGGTTCACTTTAACACGGTAAAACGTGAGCAAACTTTCCAAATTGTCTATAGTAAATGTGAATGTTCATTTCCACATCGTTCACCTGAGGAAGGAGGTAGCCTCCGAAAGCTTGTGAATTTAAAATAAAATTGCTGGACTATAACTTGGTGTTGTAAAATTGTTTACTATAGTAAATGTGGCAGCGCCCTAGTAACAGTAGTGCGCATGCGTCTGCTTCTCCGGTACGACATGCCTGTTGGTAGTGCGTCATCCGCCTCGCCCTGGACAGGAAGGGGTTACGCATGCGCTATTTGGAGTCGTCCGCCCAGAAAATGGGTGGAGATTTCCTTAGTTGTGAGTCAACGGAAACTTGACTCGGGTTACCGAATTGTGTTAGTTACACGAGGACTGAACGGACAGCGATTAATCAATAAACTGAAGTCTTTTAGAGAAGGAAAATAAACGGGATTGAAGTCTCGGCCCCGGGTAACGGTTCTCGGAAGGGGAAATTCTTGAGGTTTTCTTCAAATTTCTGGGCCAGAATATTAAACATCGCATCGAGAGAATTGGGAAATGGCAGAGAGACTGATCCTCGCTCTACTGGCCATCTCCACGGTCGGGGTGGCCCGGGTCACGGGTAAGCAGCGCTCCTGAGGGGGTTTGCTCTTTATTGTTGCTTCAGGTGTGTTTTTAGATCCGTGATGGAGCAGATTTACAGCAGGTGCACGGGGTTTTAGTGTTGCAGCCGGGTTGGAATACACAGCCTTGCACCCTACACAGTGTAGGGTTTGTTATTAATGTCAATGGGGTAACAAACCAGAGGCAACTTCAGAACTCGCTCTTAGTGAGCTATCTAATTGCATGTAGCTTGCATTTAGTTATGGATACAACAGTAACAATGTGTGTGTATTTAACGTAGTAAAACGTCTCATGGCGCTTTACAGGAGTGTTATCAAACACAGTTTTTGACACGAGCTATATAAGGAGATATTAGGACAGGTGACCAAATGCTTGGTCAAAGAGGTAGGTTTTAAGGATCGTTTTAAAGGAGGCGAGGTACAGAGGTTTAGGGAGGGAATTCCAGCGCTTAGGGCCTAGGCAATTGGAGGCATACCTGCCAATAGTTGAGTGATTAAAATTAGAGATGTGCAAGATACAAGAATTGGAGCAGTGCACAGATCTGAGGGTTGGAGGAGGTAACAGAGATAGGGAGGGATGAGGCCATGGAGGGATTTGAAAACAAGGATGAGAATTTTAAAATCAAGGCGTTCCGGGAGCTAATGTAGGTCAGCGAGCACAGGGGTGATGGATGAGCGGGAGTTGGTGCGAGTTAGGATATGGCCACCATAGTTTTGGATGAGCTTAAGCTTATGGAGGGTGGAGGATGGGAAGCTGGCCAAGAGAGCATTGGAATAGTGAAGTCCAGAGGTCATAAAGGCATTGATGAGGGTTTCAGCAGCAGATAAGCTGAGGCAGGGGTGGAGACGGGTGATGTTACGGAGGTGCAAGTAGGCGGTCTTGGTGATGGAGTTGATGGGAGCTCGGAAGCTCGTCCCAGGGTCAAATAGGATGCCAAGGTTCCAAACTGCCTGGTTCAGCCTCAGATAGCGGCCAGGGAGAGAGATGGAGTCTGTGGCCAAGGAACGGAGTTTGTGGCAGGGGTTGAAGACAACTGGTTCGGTCTTCCCGATATTTAGTTGGAGGAAATTTTTGCTCATCCAGTACTGGATGTCAGACAAGCATTGTGACAAATGATGTGGAGATGCCGGTGATGGACTGGGGTTGACAAATGTAAAGAATCTTACAACACCAGGTTATAGTCCAACAAATTTATTCGAAAATCACAAGCTTCCGAAAGCTTGTGATTTTCAAATAAAATTGTTGGGACTATAACCTGGTGTGACAAATGAGACAATTGAGGGAGGTGGTGACGTAGAGCTGGTTGTCGTCCGTGTACAAGTTGCGACAGTGTGAATACTGCTTTTTCCTAAAAGAAACAAAACTTTTAATCGAGCATTTTATTGACTGCAATGAAAAAAATCTATCAATTATCAAGTCCAACAGTTCCAGTAGTAGTTCTACAAAGTCACTGGTAAATTTGTTAAGGATTTTTGTACTACTCTACCACGCCTATTAGGGTAGGGGGTTTGTTATTTGTAGTGTTGATGTGAGCCTTTTGCACCTGAGATTCCAGTTACTTTGCTAGCTCACCAGTTAACTATCAGACAGGGTATCTCACTTGGTGTATTGTACCAGTTATTAGAGAGAAAAGGTTATGTGTAGGACTTGTGTAATTTTAACTCCACTCTTTGCCTTGCCATTTGACTGTGGATAAGCCAATTACATGACTGAACGCATATATTTTTGTATAAACAGTTTAAATCCCATGTCGCTATGTCCTTGTTTGTCAGAAGCCATGAAGTCATTTTGCTACTGCTTGGTAGGCAACTGTGGATTCTGATTGGGCTTGAGTGAATTCTGCCCATCATCTCTTGTCTCATACATACAGAGTTGTTCGTTTTTTCGTTCGTTCTTTCGTTCTTTCTGTATGTATGTATGTATGTGTACGTCCATTCTGTAACCCGAGTTCATCTCAAATATTAAAACGCACAGCAAATTGATCTGGCAATTCTTTTGTGAGGCCATGCTTTGTCATTTTCAACAATTTCAGTTTTTAATCTGTTCAAGTAATTTGTCTAATCTTAGTCATTCCAACATCAGGATAAGTAATGCAACATATTGATGGTTTTGATCTCTCTCTTGTTTCCAGCCAATTGATTTGACTTCCTCACTATCATCCTTTCTGATCATATGAGGTAGATATGATATGCTTGGCATATTGGCAGAGAAACCTCTCCTTGCCTCACTTGTAGACAGCTGTCATGTTTCAGGATTTTTAAGTGTTTGGCCTAGGAGGAATTTTGGACCAATTTGTATTAAGCCTAGTCAATTTATGTGGTTTTGCCTACAGAGACTGCAGTATCCAGTTAAATCCATTGTTTCCTTTATTCTTATGCCACCACTACCTCGAGTGCTGTTGAGCTCAAGTGTTGGCATGTGGTCACTGTGGTGAGTTGACTGATGCCTATGACATGTACTGTGTTTTTACTTATAATATGTCACGTGTGCGATACTATAATGTGCACCTCAATAGTCACGTGAGCCCCCAAAACTCATTTATTGCATTTTGAAGATTTGCGTCTCCCAAAGATTTGCCCTACTAGTAATGCTGAGCACATAACCTTTCTATTCCTCAGTAAAATTGAAGAACAGCTAATCATTTAAAACTGATATAACAATTAAAAAACTCATCAGAGTACTGATTTTAAAACTGAAGAAAGTTTTTAAAAAAAGAGGTGAGATGAAATACAGGGGGGAGCAATAAAAAAAAAGGGAGGAGAGGCTGGGAGACCTCAAGTGCACAGTCACTTCCTTCCCTTTCAGACTCTCCTTAAAACACAACTATTTAACCAAGCCTTTTGTCGCCCTTCTAATTTTTTCTACCTTGGCTCAACATTCATTGTTATTCCTCATGCATTTGTGAAATGCCGTAGGACATTTTTCTGTGTTAAAGGTGCTATATAAGTTGCTTCTTCTGTTGCGACCACCATCATCGCTATCCTGTGATGAGATATAAGCCCAATTTCCATCTGCCTGTTTGGTTGAAGTGGATGTTAAAAAGTCCCATGGCACTTTTTTGGGGGGACAGAAAACAAGGAATTATGTGTCCCGGCCAACCTTGATTCCTCAACCAACGCCACCAAAATAAAATTCTTGCTGAGAAGGGTGATATGATTCAAGCGCTTAGCAGATGCTTTTCTTGTGAGAACACAAAAGTAGCTCCAGTAGGCAAACATCCACACTCAGTGACCGAGTGAACAAACATTAACTGGTCATTCAACTCATTGTTGCTGGTGGAATCTTGTGTGCAAATTAGCAACCACGTTTACCTGCATAATAGTGACTGCACTTGAAAAAGAAACTCATTGGTTGTGCAGCACTTTGAGATGGTATGCGGATGTGATAAAACACTATATAAATGCAAGTTTGTTCTTTTTCTAATTTATTTACTGACATGCCATTCAATTTTACGCTTTTTAATTTTGTGTTTGGCTGCTAGGTGTGTCTCATTTTATCCCAGCATGTGATTGGCATTGTACTGCACATTTTTGCCATAAATTGCACGCGTTTCATTGACCTTATGAAATCACAGTGGTTCTGAGGAAATAATCAGATTGCACCTGGGTTAGATTTCCATGTAGGTATGACAGAGTATTTGACAGGCTAAACCATGTTGTGTTTCCACTGGAAGTAGAATTTTCTGCTAAGCAGTGTTTAGTAAACTAGGTAATAAATCTGTCTCCTTATGTTATGTTATTCTTTGGTTGCTAGAAGCTGCTGGGAAAGTTGGAGCCTATTCTGCTGGTACTTTGACAATATAATGGGTTATTGAGCAGAGGGTTTTTGCTGTGTGCCACCTGGACTACCTTGCATACTTTGTTTAAATGTTGTATCATCATCTTGATCTGTCACCTCAGGATGATGTTACTTCAGTATTGTAGAACGTTTTAACTATTCTGCATATTTTGTTTTGGTCAACTGGGTGTCTGACACATACAGAATCCTACTGCCTTGTTTGAGTCTGAGAAATCTGCACCCATCTGTAGGGCTTCTATTTGCCCAATATAGAGTGCAAGTGCTCTTCAAATGGGGGCCATTTTTACTTACCCAGTGCAGAGAGCTTGGGTGCAGGTTGGCAGAGCCAAGGTTAGGAGCCCTTAAGTGTGAGGGGGTACACTGTAGTTTAACTAACTAAAGCCTCGCAGATTACCTGAGTCCCCCTTGCTACCAGTCTCGCTAGGACTATCCGACCCATTGGTACATTGACTTGCAGGGGTGACACTTCAGTATAGTGCTGCATTTTCAGAATTGTTTGTTAGACGAAATGTTAAACTGATGCCCCGTGTGCCTGTTGAGGTGAATGTAAAAGATCCCATAGGATGACTTTTTTTTAAAGTGAGTTTTCCCAGTATCCAAAACTTATCCTCTATCCAACACCACTAAAACAGATTAATTGGACCTTCAAGTCCCAATTGGCTGCCACTTTTGTCTACAAAAATAAATGCCTACACTTCTAAAGTAATTCATTAACAGTGAAGCACTTTGAGACATTTTCAGGATATGAAAGCAGCTATTTAAATGCAAGTTGTTTTTTTTTTCTCTTTTTATATCCAAATCCTTGCTATATACCAGGCTTACTCATCAGGGACTTTAACAAAGATATTTGCCAGCTGTAAGACTGACACTGCCTCCCCCAAGTACTCAGTAACAGGTTGGTGTGGGCAAGAGCCCCTTCCCAGCCCCTGTTTTACCATTTTGCCACAAATCCATTTCACAGCTTGACCTTGGATCTTGTCCATGGACCAGAGGAAGCCTTTCATGCCTAAGAGCCTTGAACCATTAAGGAGAACTGTTAGGATGTAAGTCTCTAAGCCATAAGCTTAATAAGTTCAACTTGCATTGCGTTTTGCTGTCAGTGAAGAAAGATCAAAGTGTCCTTAGTCCTTTCTCACTGCAGTTTTGGAGGACTGTGTCCAGTGAGCTGAATGACCACCAGGCCCCCAGATTCCAATATGAATCAATAATTGGTCATTTAGGCCTTCAGAATTGCACCTTCAATTCTACATTTGTCTGGTATACTTCAGTTTACACTTGAAGCTCTATGAGCGAGGAGGAATTTTGATTGCTCACCAATGGCATGCCTTGTTCTTTTGCGGGGGAAAAGAGGCCAAACTCTTTTGCCCATTCACATTGCATTTCCCCCATCCTTGGTTCCTTTGCAAAATTAATGCTGCTTAGAGAAACATTTGTGCATGTCCTTATTCGAATGCTATCTGTACTAGTCAAGGCCTAAGAATGCAGTTGACAGTGAGGCCTTGTGTATGGAGATTAGGAGCACCTGATACATGCGCAGCAAAATCTTGGAGATGATGTTTCTTGTAGAACTTCCTTTATGTCCTGTCTGAAATTGAACATCGTTAATAAATAGAAAACAATTGCCTCAAATCTTCTGCAGCCTACTTGCCTCTGGAAACAAATAGAAGGGGCCAGATTTTGCAGAAAAAATAATGGCGTATGAATGATGCAAGCTGTTATTAATGTGCAAATCAGCTAGCAATTTGTGACAAGGAAGAGATACCCTGTGAATTGCGACTCGCCACAAGTTGCTGACCGATTTGTGCCGCTCTGCTGTTAGCTTCGCGAATACGGCATCGCTTGCTTAACCTCCCCATGATTTTCATGAAGTTGCTGCATTTGTACATCAATTGCCCATTAAACTCACCACAGAAAGTAAAGTCTAGAAGTTAACAGCGTATGTACCCATTTAAAGGCATGATAATTGTTAATGACTGACAATCAACCTCTCCTGCCCAGAAAGTAAACTGTTATTAGTGTGGAGTCTCATTCCTTCAGTTGTGAATTGTTTTTGGAGATATACTGTTTCTCTCGTTTACCAAGGACTCAGATGCCCTGTTTTTCTCGCTGCGTCCTTATCAGTTTGCACTTCCAGCAACTTGGTGGGCAAAAAATGTTGAAACCTAAACGTGCACGAACAAGTCTAACTAACGGGACAAGCCGTGAGTTGCCCCGCTCCAGCAAAATCTGGCCCAATATGTTTTCCCTTCCGCTCCTGGCCCTTGGTACCTAATTACCTATTTTTGAAAGTTTTTATACATTGTGTGTAATTGGTCATTTTTATTCCTGCTTTTCCTGTTTTGATTTTTTTGTTTCACTGTCTGTGTTCAATTGTAAATTTCTGTTTCGTGAATGTGAAATTTGAGCTAATTAGGTGCAAGTTTGACATCTATATGCAATATGTTCCTGAATTGAATGTCAAAACACGTGTATGTGTCTATAATATATTAAAGGTCTTGTGTTTGGCAGACACATACAATCCATATTCATCTTACTTATGTTGCAATTTTTGAGTCATGTTTTTTATGTCAACATTTTCTAATGGGAAAAGCCAAACATTTGCCTCTCCTAATTGCAGATCTCCTACATCTAGTTAGGTGCTGTTGTTCAAGTCACCCAGATATGTTCACCATCGTTTCTTCACATGATTTTTTTCTTATTTGGCTGTTTTTGAGTGTGCAATTTTTGTGGGGCGGGGGGGGGGGTGGGGTTTCTCGTCTGATTTATTAGGACACCCAGTGTCTTACCCACCGGACCCATTCACAGCCGTCGAATTCATATTTCAGGCGTCGGGGGATGGCATACCTGCTTCCCACCCACCAGGCGCCTCATACCCTGCATAGTGATTGACTATGTACCCTCTGACCCACTAGCCTATGATATGCCAATCCTCTTGTACTTCCCTCTACCCCACCTTCTCCCTTACAGCTCTTCTCCAAGTGTTTGATCATCATGCTAGTTAAATCACTACTGAGTCTTTGCAAACATTGGTACGTGTACTATATCTTGCATCTGTGTACACTTCCTGTAACAACTTTTCCATTATAAATTCCTTCATCCTCATTTCTAATGGAAGCTGCTTATGTAAACTTGTTATGCTGTGATTACTGTGCTTTAGCACTTTCGTTTTGTCCGTCGCAGCTCCTCAGCCTGTACTGCAGAGAAACTTCAATGCTTCAACCAATTCTCTCTGCTAATATAAATTTCTGCAAATTTTGCTATTTGGTAATATTTATATAGTTAATCTGTGTGTATATTTGTAATTAACAAATTATATTTTCTAATGTTCAGATGTCCCCAATTGGGCAGCATAATTCCTTGCCTGTCTCTAGGTGGCACCTCAATAGGATTTCAGTTTATGAAGTGAGTAGACATAGGCTGTCGTGGGTTCCAGTCATGGCAGGTCCAGCTGTACAGTAAGTAGAACTCTGCAGCCTCCACATAATGGTAGATCTTATCATATTTCCCACCACAGCTTTATTTAAAAAAACATTCTATCTGCAGCCCTCCCTCCCCTTTTATCTTTTTAAAAACATTTTTCTAGATGTTTGTTTTTTGTGCCTTTGGCCGGTTGTACTCCCCAACTCAAACCTGCTTTCTTCGTCTGCTCCTGGGCCCCATTGCCTCCACTCTTATAAAATTCCTAGCTGTGCAACTTTAAATTATCCTTGGGCCGTTCTGTTTCCCGGTTCTTCTCTTCCCCACCCTTTAACATTTATACAACAGGTAATGCTCAATTCAGCCCTTGCTCCCTGTTCTTTCACTGCAATCTGTTCAGCCGCCTTGCCTTCTCAACTCCTGTCCCCAGTCTTAGAAAATTTGAAATTTGTAATCGGCTATTCAGGTCTCTGCAATTTTAAATTTAGGCCCACTCTTGCCAGCTCCCATTCTAAAATTAGAATGACCTTGGCTGCTCCCCAACTACCGACACCTTCCCCCTCCCTGGCCATCTTCTAAGGCTGAACCAAACTGTCCGCAACCTTGGCGTCCCATTTGACCCTGAGCTGAGCTTCTGACCCCATAATCCTCTCCATCACCAAGACGGCCGAATTCTACCTCTGTAATGTTGCCTTTCTCCGCCTTTGCCTCAGTTGCTGAAACCCTCATCCATGCTTTTGTTACCTCCAGACTTGACTATTTAAATGCTTTTTTGTCTGGCCTTCCACCCTCCCGAAACTTCAGCTCATCCAAAATTCTGCTGCCCGCACCCTAATTCACACCATCCCATTCACCCTGTGCTTGCTGACTTACAATGGCTCCTGGTTTAGCAATGCCTCAAATTTAAAATTCTCATACATGTGTTCAAATCCCTCCATTGCCATGCCCCGTCCTATCTCTGCAACTTCCTCCAGCCTTGCAACCCTCAGATATTTGCACTCCTCCAATTCTTGCCTCTTGCGCATCTCCAATTTCCATCGCCCCACCATCGGAGGCCGTGCTTTCAGCTGCCTAGACCCTAAGTTCCAGAATTCCCTACCTAAATCTGCCTACCTCCTTTAAGACATTCCTTAAAACCTACCTCTTTGACCAAGCTTTTGGTCACCTGTCCTAATATCTCTTTATGTGGCTTAGTGTCAAAATTTTGTTAGATAACACTCCTGTGAAGCACCTTGGGATGTTTTATTATGTTAAAGGTGCTACATAAATGCAAGTTGTTGTTGTTGTGGCTCCGAGGACACAGGATAGTGGTAGAGGAGGAGATACAGCATTGGGAGGACTGGCAGAGTAAGAGAAAGGGGGTAGATGCAAATGGAGTAAAGGAATAAGGAAGGCAGTAGATTGTGGTGAACAGAGAGAGGAGGCTCGATTGGGGAAGCAACAGCAGGAGATAGGAAGACAGGAAAATGCATGGTGTGTATCGCAGCTGAATGGAATGGTAGTAAGGAGGAATGGGTAATGGCTGATTATGAGCATTAGCAACAGGTGACCAAGAGTGAGCAGTTGGAAGGGAAAGAAGTCATAGTTACAATGTGAGCACGACAGTGGTGAGCAGCCAACGTTGTTGTTACGTAGAAGAGGTAAGAGAGGAAGCAAGAAAGACGGTGGTGGTGGGGAGAATACAAATGCAATTGAAATCTATATTTTCCCCAACCCTGCCAGTGGAAAATACAACTAGCTTCTTTCCCTGTTACACCATCTTGCACACCCAAAAGCTAGAAGAAAGGGAAAAGGCAGAAGATCACCGACACACAAGAGAAATGCCGACAGCAGCAGCAGAGATGACCAGAAAAGGAAATTAAACAAAATCACAAACGAGCACAAGGCAAAATTTTTTTAAAAAGTAAAAGAGGAGAGATGTAGTCAAAGAAGCAATACGAAGACAACAGAGACAGGTAAGATACTGTATATTCAGACTTCCTGTGAGTAATGCTTTGGGTGATCAACTAATACAGTATTATCTCTGAGTGCCTTAAACTAAGAGCCCGTTTTCACTTCAGTAATCTTATACAGGCTTTTTCTTTGTCAATGCAGGCAGCACAACAAAATCTGCCCTGGTGGGGTCCGTTTAGCTGGAGATAGAGATGGCAAAACAGCATATCCTGCAACTGAGCATCACTACAGGAGATCTACTAGCCTCTCTGATATTAAAGATTGCTCACAGGGCATGTTATCACATACTTCCTAAAAATGAGGTGCCAACCTGGTGAAGCTACAACTCAGGACTACATGCATGCTAAACAGCAGAAGCAACATGCGATAGACAGAGCTAAGCGATTCCACAACCAACGGATCAGATCAAAGCTCTGCAGTCCTGCCACATCCAGTCGTGAATGGTGGTGGACAATTAAGCAACTAACGGGAGGAGGAGGCTCTGCAAACATCCCCATTCTCAATGATGGCGGAGTCCAGCACGTGAGTGCAAAAGACAAGGCTGAAGCGTTTGCAACCATCTTCAGCCAGAAGTGCCGAGTGGATAATCCATCTCAGCCTCCTCCCGATATCCCCACCATCACGGAAGCCAGTCTTCGGCCAATTCGATTCACTCCACGTGATATCAAGAAACGGCTGAGTGCACTGGATACAGCAAAGGCTATGGGCCCCGACAACATCCCAGCTGTAGTGCTGAAGCCTTGTGCTCCAGAATTAGCTGCGCCTCCAGCCAAGCTGTTCCAGTACAGTTACAACACTGGCATCCACCCGACAATGTGGAAAATTGCCCAGGTATGTCCTGTCCACAAAAAGCAGGACAAATCCAATCCGGCCAATTACCGCCCCATCAGTCCACTCTCAATCATCAGCAAAGTGATGGAAGGTGTCGTCGACAGTGCTATCAAGCGGCACTTACTCACCAATAACCTGCTCACCGATGCTCAGTTTGGGTTCCGCCAGGACCACTCGGCTCCAGACCTCATTACAGCGTTGGTCCAAACATGGACAAAAGAGCTGAATACCAGAGGTGAGGTGAGAGTGACTGCCCTTGACATCAAGGCAGCATTTGACCGAGTGTGGCACCAAGGAGCCCTAGTAAAATTGAAGTCAATGGGAATCGGGGAAAACTCTCCAGTGGCTGGAGTCATACCTAGCACAAAGGAAGATGGTAGTGGTTGTTGGAGGCCAATCATCTCAGCCCCAGGACATTGCTGCAGGAGTTCCTCAGGGCAGTGTCTTAGGCCCAACCATCTTCAGCTGCTTCATCAATGACCTTCCCTCCATCATAAGGTCAGAAATGGGGATGTTCGCTGATGACTGCACAGTGTTCAGTTCCATCCGCAACCCCTCAGATAATGAAGCAGTCCGAGCCTGCATGCAGCAAGACCTGGACAACATCCAGGCTTGGGCTCATAAGTGGCAAGTAACATTCGCGCCAGATAAGTGCCAGGCAATGACCATCTCCAACAAGAGAGAGTCTAACCACCTCCCCTTGACATTCAACGGCATTACCATCGCCGAATCCCCCACCATCAACATCCTTGGGGTCACCATTGACCAGAAACTTAACTGGACCAGCCATATAAATACCGTGGCTACGAGAGCAGGTCAGAGGCTGGGTATTCTGCGGCGAGTGACTCACCTCCTGACTCCCCAAAGCCTTTCCACCATCTACAAGGCACAAGTCAGGAGTGTGATGGAATACTCTCCACTTGCCTGGATGAGTGCAGCTCCAACAACACTCAAGAAGCTCGACACCATCCAAGATAAAGCAGCCCGCTTGATTGGCACCCCATCCACCACCCTAAACATTCACTCCCTTCACCACCGGCGCACAGTGGCTTCAGTGTGCACCATCCACAGGATGCACTGCAGCAACTCGCCAAGGCTTCTTCGACAGCACCTCCCAAACCCGCGACCTCTACCACCTAGAAGGACAAGGGCAGCAGGCGCATGGGAACAACACCACCTGCACGTTCCCCTCCAAGTCACACACCATCCCGACTTGGAAATATATCGCCGTTCCTTCATTGTCGCTGGGTCAAAATCCTGGAACTCCCTTCCTAACAGCACTGTGGGAGAACCGTCACCACACGGACTGCAGCGGTTCAAGAAGGCGGCTCACCACCACCTTCTCGACGGCAATTAGGGATGGGCAATAAATGCCGGCCTTGCCAGTGACGCCCACATCCCGTGAACGAATAAAAAAAAATGTTAAAAAAAATGTCTTTGTGGAACAATACTGTATTTTTGTAACCCCTTTTGTGTCACAATTGTAGTCAAATTTATTCCGAAGTCTTAATTTAGAAATTGATGTTACAAACTTCTTGCAGTTGATTTGGGTCATACACAAACATCTTCCACTTCAAACATATTTCCTGCAGCTGACTGCCTGATGTGCAAATTTATTTATTGGGAGTCACGCTCAAATAGAAATGAGAGTAGAGGAGCAACAGGCTCGCGAGCGAACCAATCTAATTGCTTAACCGCAAATTTCCGAAGCTTTTGTCTACTATTTTTTTTCATTAGTTAAAATTATTAAATGTCCTAAATAAAGTTTTAAATTTAAAAATGAGAAAACAATATTTCATAATTCCAAAGATCTAGGAGTTTGTACGGGTGCTGGCACGCTGCAAATGGCCAGCAACTGTCTTGGTTGAAAGTGGAAATGCTGCATTTTTTAGGTCTGCAGCCCCTCAATGCTACCATGGCCTAGCCCCCTCAATATTGCCAGGACCTCATATTTGTCTCAGTGCTTGCAAACTCTTCCTAATGCTGTCAGGCTCCTGGGCATTCCATCTCCAGTGCAGAAGGACATGGGTATCTCTTGAGTAGTGCTACATCCTTGCATCCTATCCATTGCAACTATGTCTTGGGATCCTACACTTCTTTGCCACCAGATTCCAGTAATCATCCAGTAAAATAAACCTTGCGTTCCATCTTTTGATGCTATCTAACTCCTGGTTCATCCTCCACAAGTACTGTCGTGCCCAAGAACCCCACCCCTCCACAACAGTATCCATTGGATCTGTAGAATCTTTTCTGACTGGGCACCATGTCACATATATATGATCTATCTCCATGCTTCATGTTTAATTTCATCTTTGCCTATCTATGTTAGATTTAGACCATCACAATTTTATAGGAGGGAATCCTGCTAGTTTAAAGGAAGGGCCAAGCTAAAACAAAAAAGCAGTGTATTTGAAATGGCTGAACAAATCAAAGAAGTGCAAGCAATATAAAAAGATGTCAAAAGACATGGAGATAGATGAAACTTAATGTACCAATTAATCTCTGATGTTGTTGAAAGGGAGATTGGTTAGTGAAAGTTAAAACTATGAACGTTTTGTTTAAAGGTGACTGTGGCAAACCTCCACAATTGGAAAATGGCTCACCAAATGATGAATATATTTCTCTCACCTCATTTCCTGTGGGTGCCAAGGTGAGATACAGATGTGACCCAGGTTACATGTTCCAGGAAGGAAGTTCAAAACCTGTTACCTGTAAGACTGATTCAACTTGGACACCATTACAGGCCATTTGTGAACGTAAGTAATCAAAGTAATTTTATTCTTCTCCCCTCCCCATATTGTTTCCCCTGTCCCGTTCTCGCCAGAAGGAAGTGATTTAGCTGGAATGCGACTCCATGGATGCGAGTAGTTTTCCAATTCTTCATCCAAATGTTTGTTCTTGCATGTTACCCAGTGCTCCCCAAATCTGTTGGAAAGGTTGCTGAAATTCTGCTTATCTTCCAGCTTATTTTATTAGTGAGAAAATACCAGACCAAGGTCTTAAAGGAAATAAATCCATAACTGGTATTACATTAGAGCTGGAGCCCTCCATTTGCGATAGCTGTTAAAAACATCTCTAGACCCACGTAGTGGTAGATTTTTTTTTAAATGTTGGCTAAAGCAGAGCTGTCATTGTGGGATATTTTATCTTTGAAATGGATCTTACTTACTTGGCCAAAACTTTGAAAATAAACTCCATAATTGGGGCAACCTGATACTCTGGAAAATTGTATACCAGTTTATTATAAGTTAAATTTCTATGAATTGCGTTGGAAAGGCCAATTGGAGATTTGTAACATCTCTACCTTTTCCTGTTTTTTTCTCTCTCCTGTGCAGCAAGAAACTGTGGTAATCCAGGGGAGATTCTAAATGGGTATTATGAGGCAACAAGTACAACTTTTGGAAGTAAAGCTACATTTTATTGTGACACAGGGTGAGTATTCAGTACACAAATAGCTAAAGATTTTGTTCCTTTTAATTTCATTTAAGGTGCAGTTACGGCATTTCCATGTTGGTACAACAATGCACCTTAACACCAGCCTAAGAAGGTGACCACTTGTTTTACTTTTTATTGTAACTTGGGGTGCATTGGTTACACAGATTCCTGAATGAGGCTCAGTTGATTCCAGTGAAGGGTTATGTTTTTCATTTTGTGATTAAGGCTGTCTCAGTACCTCCGCTCTGGTGCAACAATGCACCATAATCCCAATTAAAGAAGGTGATCACTTTGCATTTCTGATGACTTGCTGTGAGTTGGGCTTCAAATTCAATACTCAACTATCGGCAATTTTGTGGATTTATTCCTACCATTAACTTGGTTGCCTAATTAGTGTTAAATTATGGATAGTTTGTGCTGTGAACTTTCATCTACTGACAGCTGAGTTGAGTATAGCCAACCTCCTGTCACCTGGGTCCCTTAAAATGGTTATGAAGAGAAGACATTTAATTTCTAATTGATTTCATCAAAATGCTCTATTTATACCAAGCCAGCTCTAGGAGCAAGTGGCACCAATATCCTTCCTATGAGTGACAAAAACCGTACACAAATGCTTTGACGAGCACCTTGTACAGCAATAATGCAACCTCCTGATTTGTAATCTGTTCATCTGGTAATGTAGCCCAGTGTTATGCTCTTTACTGTACCAAAGTACTGTATTGATAATTCCATATATTTATGCACTACAATTCTTAAACCTCTTCCTCAATCACTTTGCTGGACCATTCCCATTTAGCTTTAAACTTGCTGTGTGATGAGTGATTTTTGTTTCGGCTCTTTTTTAGGTACCATATGGTTGGTACGAAATACCGGAAGTGTGAAGCTGATGGTTGGAGTGGCCAAGTCCCAACATGTGAACGTAAGTTAAGGTTCCAAGTTTCTTAAAAGTTTGACTCCTATTGGTGCCATACCGGTATTACATTGCTTTTATTTATATATGTAGATTTTCTGTCGGGTACTCATGGGAAGTTAGAGGATACTCTTACTGTATCTTTATTGTAGCTCTTCTTTCTCCTCTCTTCTGACTCTATCTTTTCTGGTTTTCTCCTATTTTCTTTCTTTCCCTCTTTTTAAATGTTCTTTTCTTGTCTTTGCTCTCTCGTATCCTCTTCAATGGGAGTTGGTGGGTGGTATGCCAGGGAAGATGGTATTTTGTGATGGTGGGAAATATCTGGACGGTGTTGTAGACTGGTAGGTCGTGGATGCCTTTTTGAGCTGCAGGACACAGGCAGGCAGATGGATCCAGGTTGCAAGCAGCTTTTTCTGATTGCAAAAGCAGGTTGACGGGTGGAAGGAGGGAGAGGGAAAAGGCAAGGAGCAGGAAGGCACAGCTGCTTGAGGTGGGAAGCAGTAAAAGTGAAATGGTACTGCTGAAGGCTTAGAAAGAATGGTTAATTGGGGCAGAGGGTTGTAAAGAGAAAGGGGACAGGGAACATTCTGTCCAGATTTGTAGGCCACTGAGTCATGGATTCCTTTTGGGCTGCAGGTCAAAGCCGGCACGTAGGCTTTGTCATATTTTCTGCTGGAGACTGGAGTGCTGGTTGGGGAGTGATGTGGTAGGAAGGAGAAGGAAAGGTGAGGGGCAAGAAAGCACAGGTGTTTGGGATAGGAGATGCGAGGAGGCAGAGGGAAAGAATAAGGGGGAGGAAGGGACAGGTTCTCTGAGAAAATTGAAGGCTAACCCTTTTGATCAAGCAAGGCATTTTATTTCACCTGATGGGGAAAGAGTCCTCTGTAACAAAGTCTCAAGCTATTTATGAAGAATTATTTTATAATTTTGTTGTGCATAGAATACAGAGGAAATCCCAAGCCTGTTTTCCACCTCCCTTCCTCCTCTGTCTGCCAACCAGTGACAGATTTTATCCTTTTAATTGCTACTTCAGATTTTGCAATCCTATGATTTTTGTCGTTCCCCATGAGGCAGGTCAGGAACCTGCTCCAAGCCAGGGTTGATCCTAAATTCCTGATTAATCTTGTGCCTGGGAGTGGAACTGAATAAACCTCCAGAACAGAACCAAGTTTTCTTAATTTAAAATAAAAACAGAAAATGCTGGAAAAGCTCAGCAAGTGAGGCAGCATCTGTGGAGAAAGAAACAGAGTTAACATTTCAACTCGAGAACCTTTCGTCAGAGCTGGTCAGTTCTAACGAAAGGTCCTCGACCTGAAACATTAACTCTGTTTCTCTCTCCACAGATGCTGCCTCACTTGTTGAGCTTTTCCAGCATTTTCTGTTTTTATTTCAGATTTCCAGCATCTGCAGTATTTTGCTTTTGACTTCTTAATTTAAAGTTGGTAAACTTTCTAGTACTATGATTCTCCATCAACAATCTGCTTGTTATTAAAAAGTTACTGTGCCATAACTCCCATGTTTCCAGTCGTCTGCAGTCTTTGGAATTCTCTACCCCAGAGGACTGTGGATGCTCAATTGTTGAGTATATTCAAGACTGAGATCGCTAGATTATTGGACACTAAGGAAGACGAGGGATATAGGGATAGGGCGGGAAGGTCGAGTTGAGGTAGAAGATCAGCCATGATCTTATTGAATGGCGGAGCAGGCTCGAGGGGCTGTAAGGGCTACTCCTGCTCCTATTTCTTGTGTTCTTATGTCTGACCCTATTCGCAGCATTATGACTTCTAAAACGGAGAAAGACAAGAGCAGAAACATGAAGGCAATAAGACCCCCCCGCCTTTAAGTTACATATCATCTTGATCTGGACATATTGATGTTTCTTTTTCATTGTGGGTGAAAATGCTGGAATTCCCCTCCGAATGTCATTGTGGGATCACTATCACCTCAAGGATTGCAGTAGTTCAGAAGAATACCCACCTACCACCACCTCAGGGCAAGTAGAGATGGGCAATAAATGTAGCATTGCCCATATACTGAGAATAAATTTTTTAAAAACTCTATATTTCCTGCTTTTTCTCCCCCCCCCCCCCCCCCCCCCCCTCACCCTGCTGCCACCAGAAAAGCTATGTCCAGCTGTGATCAGGTCTTTGCTGTGGGTTTTCGGGGGTGACGGCGGTGGAGAGAGTAAAGTAGAGTGGAAAAAGGCGATAAGAATGCTCATGTCCTACATTGTGCTGCAGTGTATTGGTTCACCAGTATGCTGTGTTACTGAGCTGACTGATTTTAATCTATGAAGATAAAGGTTTGATCTGACAGTCTGTTCAGAACATTAACTGAATTTTATTTTTTCCCAGTTGTTACATGTGATGATCTTCCAACTATTAGTAATGGGATCACTCCAACACCACCCAATGCAGAGAACTGGGAATATGGAATGGTAGCAGAATATTCATGTATTCGTGGCTATACGTTAATTGGTGCAGAAGCACTTACTTGTTTAGAAACTGGAGAGTGGGACCAGCCCCCACCGGCATGCAAAGGTACTTAAGTACAGGATCTGAATGTTTCAATTGCCCTTTTACAATTAGAGTTGAGAAACTGAAAACGTGGTTAATTAATACTTAAGTGTTCTGGTATCACATTACTGTTTTTAGTCAACTCTATCTACAACCACTGATATAATCATATGCATGGTTTTATAATAATACTTGAAATGAGGGAGCGGCTTCTGGCACAATCTAAACTTTTTGTTCCTCCATTGATGTTTTTGTCTCCTATAAATTTGTTTGAATCTAAGATCTTGACCTATGAAAACTCCCTCCAAGCTGCAATGCTTAACTTTTCCAATTCCTAATTAATCCTGCGCTTGGGAGTGAGAATGAATAATCTTGCAGAACAGTGGTAACTTTTTAATCTGAAGTTGGTAAAATTCCATGATGGTGTTTGTCCCATTAACAATTTGCTGGTTATTAAAAACAAATGACTAATATTTGAAGTATACTTCTGTAATATGTCATATTCCTATTGATCAACAATGTGACCTTATTCTCCACATAACATGTCATACAATTTTGTCTAGCATCAGTTAAGTTAACGGTATTATAGATCCAATCTGAAGCTATGGTACCATATGAAGGCATACTTTTATCTGAATATTGATACACATCAAGTTGATGAATGCTAGTGGTAGTAAGCTGAAGCATAATGTAATTAAAATTTCCAACTTTAGTTTCTCAGCCTGCCCCCAAGTTGTAAACAATTTTACAACACCAAGTTATAGTCCAGCAATTTTATTTTAAATTCACAAGCTTTCGGAGATTTCCTCCTTCCTCAGGCAAATGTTCCTCCTTCCTCAGGAAGGAGGAAATCTCCGAAAGCTTGTGAATTTAAAATAAAATTGCTGGACTATAACTTGGTGTTGTAAAATTGTTTACAATTGTCAACCCCAGTCCATCACCGGCATCTCCACATCATGCCCCCAAGTTGGCAAAGATCCGAGAGCAGATCATAGCACCGTGTCAGCAATCCCACAGGACGATGGGGTTGGGAGTCCATGGTGTCCCTTCCCACACCCTGACTCATTTAATGCCCCTGGCGGTTCTGTATCTACTACAGGCAGAGGTCAAGCAGCTCTCAGTTCAGCAGCTTCAAAAGTCAGGAAAAAGTGGGGCAATCCGGTTGACTGAGTTTCTGCTCCTTTTTATGTTGCCCTGAGATTTTTGGCCTTTCCTTGGTGGGTGGGGGAAGGGTAGGATTGCTGGCAAATCTGCTCTATAGTTTATATTTTGTGTATCTCAAGTTGATGAAGATTTTACATTTGCTTTTTTTAAATCTCCATTTTGTTGCTCAACAGTTCTACTAACAGCCACTTACTTAACCATATGCAATTTTTTTTGCAACATCACCCAAAATGTTGGGGAATTTAAGCTTATCTCCACTATATTTGGTATTTTTTTAATGTAATACCTTGGTTTTAATAGTTTTGAGTACGAAGACTTCCTCCAAGCTGTTATGCTTAAGCCTTCCTTTTCCCATTTAATCATGTGCCTGGTGATAGCATGAATAAATTTGCGGAACAGAATTTAAAGTTGGTAAAGTTCCTGATATAATTTTCCCTCTTGCAATTAGCTGGTTATTAAATTTCAAATACTTCAATTTCAAGTATGCTTTTGCTACTGTGCAAGAATCTCCATGTTCCCACTCATCTGTAGTTTGATCCTATTCCCCAGGCAGGATGTGTTGCAATTTTACCTAGTACCAGCTGGGTTAGTGGTGTTCTTCAGTTCCCAACAAATACTACCTTTTAGAGGCATACGGTATATACACTCATTTTTGGTTTCCTGTCTAGATGTTAAATACCAATGCTGGGGGATGGGACACATTTCTACTTTTTCCACCTCGTGTTTTTTGCTGGTACACAAAGACCAGATATGGTATAAAGCTCTCTTTGCTCTGTCCCAACTTCAGAGGTGATCACTTTATGCACCAGGTTGAATTTTTCACTGCTCAACCAACCCTCCTTGTGGTTTCCCTGAGTAAGATTGTCATGTTGCGGCCTGTATTCACTAGGAATTAGTTTAAATACCTGTTTGAACTAATGTGAAATCCTTGCATGTCACAGACAGGACTTTCATCCCTGCCATTTGTCCAGACTGGCCTTCAATTAATGTTCTTGAATTCAAGTTAGTGAAAAATAATTACAGATCTTATAAAATACTTTTCACTGAAATGATTGGAGTAATCTATTGGGTAAAGTCGTGGAGTCAAACAATAGGGTGACTGGAATACTAAGTGATCTTTTCTAAGTTTTCATTGTTTTACTTGGTTTAGAAGTTTTTTTTGGTATATTCCACTCTGCATAATTCTAAAGGAGATTGTCAGCCTGTAGATCCAGTTCAAAGTTTTTATTTTTGCTAATTATCATGAGCTCATATGAAGAGGGCAGCAAGGCTGAGTACCAGTTGAGATAAGCTATCTGCCAGTATCATAAGTATAAGCTATCTAATGGAGACTAATGCTTTGCTCTCTTGTCAGTTGTTGAATGTCAGCGTCCTGAAATATCTGCACATGTCCATATAAAGGCAGGATTTGGACCCAAGTACAAATATCGAGATACAATTCAATACCTTTGTGATGAAGGTTATAAAATGGTGGGCCAAAACATCATTAAATGCACTCAGGATAACACATTTGTGCCATCACCACCTACCTGCAAATATGGTGAGTAGTAATTTCTTGAACTTGAGGCTAGAATTAGATCTGAATTGAAATAATCTCAAGTCTGTTTAAACTATATACTTTGATGTGGATATTTCCCATTTGACCTATTGACTCCTTTCTTGCTTCTCTTTGCTCTTTATAAAGCGTTCTAAAAATTAAAATTAAGCACTTTTCAGTGACCTAACGAGTAACAGAAATGTTGGTCACATTTTAAAATGAGGTCCATCATTTTTTTATGTTTATATTCGCAAAAACACCAGCACATACCCTTTCCTCATACATGTGTTGAGTTGGTGGGTAGAAGCTTGCCTCTTGTACAACAAATAAGGAAAATGTCTCCCTCTTAGATGAAGCCAAACCACCTGGAATTCAGAACTACTGTCAGCACATTACAGCAAAAGGAACATTATGTCCTGCAATTGCAATTAAGGCAGTTGTGATGAATTTGGTTTCTAAAAGTGTACAAGTGTGCAATAGCATAAAGATTGAGACACCTGTACCTATAAATGGTAGTTCATTGTCATCATTGAGCATATAACTGGCATTTCCTCTGGTTGAAGGCTAGTTGGAGCTATCTGTAGTACAGGTTTCACGGGACATGGCCGCCTGGGTTTCAGCATGCCTTCCGTCAAAGTAAGGGTGCTGGTGCAACATGATACCTATCGACGTCGGAGTTTGGGAATTATTAACAGTTTCCTCTCTGAGGCATTATGTGCAGGATCACTGAATGCTACACTGCCGTTTTACTATGGAAGAAAAAGCAAGAGACAGCACCTCTGATTTAAGCATGCAGGGGCAACAGTTGTAACTCCTGTGCTGATATGGAGTTAATTCTCCAAGCAGCTCTACATTCATGACATACAGATCTTGAAGAATAATTGGAGTGAGGCATATTTATGCTTAAAATAATTGATTGTTTTATCGCAACTGTTCACAAACTGTTTCAGGCCACCTAGCACTAAAAAAAAGTTCCGAGTTGCACCACTCCGCGTTAGCTTTGTGAAAACAGCATTTCGCTGTGTGTCTCACCATTGACATTCATTGAATGCCATGAAGTTGCTGTATATGCATGGTAGCTATGAACTAAACCCGCCACAGAAATTTAGAGCCAGTAATTAGTAGTGTAAGTACCCTTTTAACAATGTGATAATTGTCAATTGCTGCCAGTCAACCTCTCTGGCACTGAAAATTAACTATAACCAGTATGGAGTCTCATTCCTTGAGGTTTTGAATTTTTCGGAGAGATTTAAAAAAAATCTCTCAATCCAATCTTTCTTTCCCTCTCTTTGTTTCTCTTTCTGTAAGTGATTTGACATTGAATTCACCCCCTTTAATTCACCCTCCTTCTCAATCTTCCTGTGTTTATTCCCCAATCCTTAAATCGCATTGGTTAAGGAGCTACCCTGTTGGTTGCTCTGTTCACTCAAGTCCCAGATGCCCTGTTTCCCTCACTGCACTGTTATCAGCTTGAACCTTCAGCAACTTTGTGGGCAAAAACTGAGCTGAAGGTGCGGAGTCAAGTCTAACTAACGGCAGATGCCGTTAGATGCCCTGCTACAACAAAATCTGGCCCATTGCTTTGACTTATTAGCATCTCCAAAATGTCCTTTTCTTTGTGTACACCACATTCTTTGAGAAGCACTGTTTTATGGTAACTCTACCTAAATGATTCATTTAAATTTTGTTTTCTTTGTCCCCTGTACAGTAACTTCTTCTACAACAACTGGTAAGTATACACTTTTTTTATTCATTCATGGGATGTGGGTGTCGCTGGGAAGGCCAGCATTTATTGCCCATCCCTAATTGCCCTGGAGAAGGTGGTGGTGAGCCGCCGCCTTGAACCGCTGCAGTCCGTGTGGTGAAGGTTCTCCCGCAGTGCTGTTAGGTAGGGAGTTCCAGGATTTTGACCCAGCAACGATGAAGGAATGGTGATATATTTCCAAGTCGGGATTGTATATGACTTGGAGGGGAACATGCAGGTGGTGTTGTTCCCATGTGCCTGTTGCCCTTGTCCTTCTAGGTGGTAGAGGTCACGGGTTTGGGAGGTGCTGTCGCAGAAGCCTTGGCGAGTTGCTGCAGTGCATCCTGTGGATGATACACACTGCAGCCACTGTGCGCCGGTGGTGGAGGGATTGAATGTTTGGGGTGGTGGATGGGGTACCAAAAAAGCGGGCTGCTTTATCCTGGATGGTGTTGAGCTTCTTGAGTGTTGTTGGAGCTGCACTCATCCAGGAAAGTGGAGAGTGTCCCATCACACTCCTGACTTGTGCCTTGTAGATGGTGGAAAGGCTTTGGGGAGATAGGAGGTGAGTCACTCGCCACAGAATACCCAGCCTCTGACTTGCTCTTATAGCCACAGTATTTATGTGGCTGGTCCAGTTAAGTTTCTGGTCAATGGTGACTTCCAAGATGTTGATGGTGGGGGATTTGGCAATGGAAATGCAGTTGAATGGAGGTGGTTAGATTCTCTCTTATTGGAGATGATCATTGCCTGGCACTTGTATGGCGCGAATGTTACTTGCCACTTATCAGCCCAAGCCTGGTTGTTGTCCAGATCTTGCTGCATGCGGGCAAGGACTGCTTCATTTTCTGAGGGGTTGCGAATGGAACTGAACACTGTGCAATCATCAGCGAACATCCCCATTTCTGACCTTACGGAGGGAAGGTCATTGATGAAGCAGCTGAAGATGGTTGGGCCTCGGACACTGTCGTGAGGAACTCCTTCAGCAATGTCCTAGGGCTGAGATGATTGGCTTCCAACAACCACTACCATCTTCCTTTGTGCTAGGTGTGACTCCAACCACTGGAGAGTTTTCTCTCTGATTCCCATTGACTTCAATTTTACTAGGGCTCCTTGGTGCCACACTCGGTCAAATGCTGCCTTGATGTCAAGGGCAGTCACTCTCCCCTCACCTCTGGAATTCAGCTCTTTTGTCCATGTTTGGACCAAGGCTGTAATGAGGTCTGGAGCAGAGTGGTCCTTTTTATATACACCACATGTTTCAGAGGCACTATTTTATGGTAACACTGCCTAAATGATATGTTTGAATTTTTTTTTCCTTGTCCCCTGTACAGTAACTTCTACTACAACAACTGGTAAGTTTATTGTGTTGATGTAATGGTGTACTGTTGACAGTCGCAGAAGTACATAGAAATTACAACATAGGAACGGTTTGTTTGGCCCAACCAAACTGTTGGTGTTTGTCCTCCATATGAGCAGTAGGCCGAGTTCCATTTGCCTGCCCTGTTCCCATATCCCTTTTATGCCTCCTTTCTTCAACCTCCTTTCTAACCTATTCTTAGACATGATCTTCGCTTCAATCACTAACTCCAGTAGTGCATTGCACAGCCTCACAACTCTCTTTTCTCTTTTTAAAAAAAGTTTCTCCAGCTCTCTGTCTTCAATCTCCTTAAATTTAATCTTGTATCTATGTCCCTTCATTTTAGGTCCCTCACCACAGAAAACAGTTTGTTTCTATCTATTCTATGTCATCCTTTCAGAATTTTAAACACCTATGAAATCACCCGTAATCTTCTCTGTTCTAACACAGAAGGAGGGGAGGAATAAGAGTGACAGGGCAATATTGATAGGGGATTCAATTGTAAGGGGAACAGATAAGCGTTTCTGTGGCCGCAAACGTTACTCCGGGATGGTACGTTAACTCCCTGGTGCTGGAGTCAAGAATGTCATGGAGCGGCTGCAGGGCATTCTGGAGGGGGAGGGTGAACAGCCAGTAGTCGTGGTCCATATCGGTACCAACGACATAGGTTTTAAAAAAAAAAAAGGATGGGGTCCTGCAAGGTGAATTCAAGGAGCTAGGAGATAAATTGAAAAGCAGGACCTCAAAGGTAGTGATCTCAGGATTATGACCGGTGCCATGTGCTAGTGAGTATAGGAACAGGAGAATAGACCAGATGAATGCATGGCTGCAGGGATGGTGTTAGGAGGGAGGGATTTAGATTCCTGGGACATTGGGAACGGTTCTGGGGAAGGTGGGACCTGTACAAGCGGGATGGGTTACAACCGAGCAGGACCGGGACTGATGGCCTCACGGGGGTGTTTGCTAGTGCTGTTGGGGAAGGTTTAAACTGGAATGGCAGGAGGCTGGGAATCTGAGCAGGGCGACAGAGGAGGGGGGAAAACAAGGATAGAAACAAAAGACAGAAAGGGAAGAAGCAATAGTGGAAAGCAGAGAAAACAAGGACGAAAAACAAATAGGGCCATAGTGCAGAATAAAACTAAGGTGACTAGTTTTATTCTGCACTCGTCATCTTAGTTTTATTCTGCACTATGCTAGATGAATTAACAGCGCAGATAGATATTAACGGTTATGATATAGTTGCGATTACGGAGATTGCACGGTGACCAAGGATGGGAACTGAACATCCAAGGGTATTCAATATTTAGGAAGGACAGGCAAAAAGGGAAAGGAGGAAATCAGTGCAATAGTGAAGAAGGTTTTTGGCTGGGAAAATCACGATGTGGAATCTGAATGGGTAGAGCTAAGAAACACCAAGGGGCAGAAAACGTTGGTGGGGGTTGTCTATAGGCCCCCAAACAGTAGTGGAGATGTGGGGGAGGGCATTAAACAGGAAATTAGAGACGCATGCAAGAAGAGTACAACTTTAATCTACATATAGATTGGTCAAACCAAAGTAGCAATAATACTGTGGGGGAGGAATTCCTGGAGTGTGTATGTGATGTTTTTCTAGACCAATACGTTGAGGGACCAACTAGAGAACAGGCGATCCTAGACTGGGTATTGTGCAATGAGAAAGGATTAATTAACAATCTTGTTGTGCAGGGTACCTTAGGGAAGAGCAACCATAACATGATAGAATCCCTCATTAAGATGGAGAGTAAAGTAGTTGAATCCGAAACTAGGGTCCTGAATCTAAATAAAGGAAATTACGAAAGTATGAGGTGCGAGTTGGCTAGGATAGATTGGGGAACTTTACTAAAAGGGATGACGGTGGATAGGCAATGGCAAGAACGTGTGCAGGAATTACAACAATTATTCATTCCTGTCTGGCGCAAAAATAAAACAGGAAAGGTGGCTCAACCGTGGCTTACAAAAGAAATTAGGGATAGTATTAGATCCAAAGAGGAGTGATATAAAATTGCCAGAAAAAGCAGCAAGCCTGAGGATTGGGAGCAGTTTTAGAATTCAGTAAAGGAGAACAAAGAGATTGATTAAGAGGGGAAAAATAGAGTATGAGAGTAAACTAGCAGGGAACATAAAAACTGACTGTAAAAGCTTCTATAAATATGTCAAGAGAAAAAGATTAGTGAAGACAAATGTAGGTCCCTTACAGTCAGAAATGGGGGAAATTATAATGGGGAACAAAGAAATGGCAGAACAATTAAACCCATACTTTGGTTCTGTCTTCACAAAGGAGGACCCAAATAACCTTCCGGAAATGTTAGGGAACTAAGGGTCTAGTGACAGGGAGGAACTGAAGGAAATCAGTATTGGTAAAAAAGTAGTGCCAGGGAAATTAATGGGGCTTAAAGGCTGACAAATCCCCAGATAATTTACATCCCAGAGTACTAAAGGAGGTGGCCCTGGAAATAATGGATGCATTGGTGATCATCTTCCAAAATTCTATAGACTCTGGAACAGTTCCTACAGATTGGGGGGTGGCCAATGTAACCCCACTATTTAGAAACGGAGGGAGAGAAAAAACAGGGAATTACAGACCAGTTAACCTAACATCAGTAGTGGGGAAAATGCTCGAGTCTATTATAAAGGATGTGATAACAGAACACTTGGAAGGCCTTAACGGGATTGGACAATGTCAGCATGGATCTATGAAAGGGAAATCATGCTTAACAAATCTACTGGAGTTTTTTGAGGAGGTAGCTAGTAGAATAGATAGGGGAGAACCAGTGGATGTGGTGTACTTGGATTTTCCGAAGGCTTTTGATAAGGTCCCACACAAGAGGTTATTGTGCAAAATTAAAGCACATGGATTGGGGGGAATATACTGGCATGGATTGAGAATTGGTTGACACACAGGAAACAGAGTAGGAATAAATGGGTTTTTTTTCCGGGTGGCAGGCAGTGACTAGTGGGGTACCGCAGGGATCAGTGGTTGGGCCCCAGCTATTCATAATATATATCAATGATTTGGATGAGGGAGCTAAATGTAACATTTCCAAGTTTGCAGATGACAGAAAGCTGGGCTGGAATGTGAGCTATGAGGAGGATGCAAAGAGGCTCCAATGTGATTTAGACAAGTTGGGTGAGTGGGCAATATCATGGCAGATGCAGTATAATGTGGATAAATGTGAGGTTATCCACTTTGGTTGTAAAAACAGAAAGACAGATTATTATCTGAATGGTGATAGATTGGGAAAAGGGGAGGTGCAACGAGACCTGGGTGTCCTTGTACACCAGTCGCTGAAAGTGAGCATTTAGGTGCAGCAAGCAGTTAGGAAGGCGAATGGTATGTTGGCCTTCATTGCAAGAGGATTTGAGTACAGGAGCAGGGATGTCTTACTGCAGTTATACAGGGCCTTGGTGGGACCACATCTGAAGTATTGTGTGCAGTTCTGTTCTCCTTATCTGAGGAAGGATGTCCTTACCAAGGAGGGAGTGTAATGAAGATTTATCAGACTGATTCCTGGGATGGCAGGACTGACTTGTGAGGAGAGATTGCGTCGACTCGGCCTATATTCACTAGAGTTTAGAAGAAAGAGAGGTGATCTCATCGAAACATGTAAAATTCTGACAGGACTAGACAGACTAGATGCAGGAAGGATGTTCCCGATGGCTGGGGAGTCCAGAACCAGGGGTCACAGTCTCAGGATACGGGGTATGCCATTTATAACCGAGATGAGGAGAAATTTCTTCACTGAGGGTGGTGAACCTGTGGAATTCTCTACCACAGAAGGCAGTGGAGGCCAAGTCATTAGATGGATTCAAGAAGGAGATATATTTCTTAATGCTAAAGGGATCAAGGGATATGGAGAAAAAGCAGGAACAGGGTACTGAGTTAGATGATGAGCCATGATCATTTTGAATGGCGGAGCAGGCCCAAAGGGCCGAATGGCCTACTCTTGCTCCTATTTTCTATGTTTCTAATGAAAACAATCCCAATTGCTAGTCTTTTTTCATATTTCTATTTCCTCACACCAGCTAACATCCTGGTGAATCTGTGCCGAACCCTTTCTATTGCCTCAACATCCTTTCTATGGTGTGGAGCTCAAAACTACACCGAGTACTTCAACTGTGGTCTTGCTAAGGTTTTATTTCAAAATACTTATTACAATAACTTGCATTTATATAGCGCCTTTAACGTAGTAAAACATCCCCCGGTGCTTCACAGGAGTGTTATGAAACAAAATTTGATACTGAGCCACATGAGATATTAGAACAGGTGACATAGAAAATAAGAGCAGGAGTAGGCCATTTGGCCCTTCGAGCCTGCTCCACCATTCAATATGATCATGGCTGATCCTCTATCTCAATACCATATTCCTGCTCTCTCCCCATACCCCTTGATGTCTTTTGTGTCTAGAAATCTATCTAGCTCCTTCTTAAATATATTCAGTGACTTGGCCTCCACAGCCTTCTGTGGTAGAGAATTCCACAGGTTCACCACCCTTTGAGTGACTAAAAGCTTGGTCAAAGTGGTGGGTTTTAAGGAGCGTCTTAAAGGAGGGGAGAGAGAGGTACAGAGGCGGTGAGGTTTAGGGAGAGAATTCCAGAGCTTGGGGCCTAGGCAGCAGAAGGCACGGCCGCCAATAGTGGAGTGATGAAAATAGGGGATGCGCAAGTGGCAAAAGTTGGAGGAGCGTTGAGATCTCGGAGGGATGTAGGACTGAAGGAGGTTACAGAGATAGGGAGGGGCGAGGCCATGGAGGGATTTGAAAACAAGGATGAGAATTTTAAAAGAACTAAGTTTGGAAGTATAACAATACAGTCAAGAGATAATAAAACAGAATGGGATGTGTACCACTGAGGAAATATAGAATTTTGTAGTACTGTTTGACACTGGCAAACAGCCAAAAACCATTTCGTCAGTTGCCTTGTGAAACTGTTTTCCAGCAGTCTTGCTAAACTATGGCGAGTAAAGACGATGCAGTCATTTCAAAACAACTCGTATACCACAGGACTGCTGAGTAATAAGATTGATATTTACACAGTTTTCCCCCTTCTGATTAACTGATGTGTGCAATGCGGTGTCATCAGTGTCTGGAATTAAATCATCCAATGATTACCAATTAGCATTACTAACTCTGGTCTGTATTATTTCAAATGGTCTGTACTTGACAAATTCAGCAATGTAGGGTTTGCATAAGTTGTGATATGCTAACTCCTTTGATTTGTGGTAATAGAAATGGAGTTAATCATTATGAGTAACTACAGATAAAAGCTGAATACATCAGATAACGCAGGGCTCCAATCTAACTAATAGGTTTGGGTGGCAGTTATGAACGCAACCTAAACCTCAGGAGTAGACTATTACCTTCAAACCATTCCTTGCAGGTGTTAATTAAACATTTTATTTCTGACATATTGGCTAAATAAACTAGATAGGAAAACAGTTTCACAAGGCAATTGATGAGAATCTGTTTTTATACACATCAGGAGTCAATTCTGTATCTGATTCACCAGTTCATTAAGCACAGCACCCTGGACAGAATTTTGCACACTGCTTTCCATTGATGAGTAAAGGCATTATGATATCGTACTAAGCCATATGGATCAGAAGGTCACGAGTCTGGGCTGAGTTACCTGATTTCCATTGGGGAAGCAGTTGGGTTGCTACAGTTGGCCTAAACACTTCCAAGTTGGAGAGGGGAAAGATCAGCCAAGGATCCACTTTCTAATCATCGTCCTGTAACCCATGTTGAAGGTGAGTATGTGTGGATATCAGCATCGGGCTTGGCTGTTATGCCCCAGCCGGCTGACAATCACAGGCTTCCATGTGAAAAATGGTAACTTGGGCAAGCAGGGCAGCACACACCCTGGAACTGTACTATCAGGAGTTCACGCTTTAGGAAAGAATGAAAACTGGGAGGGAGAGAAATTAGGCAATTTCTCATATAACTATCTTCTCTAAACGTGCTGCTCATAGTGTTGCACTAGAAGAGTTTTAATACAATATTGGGTGCAAGTGTAATGGACACATTTTGGTTGAATTATTCCATGAGCTTTCTCATGCTTTAAGCCTCAAAATCCAGTGTAACCTTTGATTCACTTGATTCTTCTCTCATATTGGGTTTTTAATGTGTCTCTATCGGTCTGCTGATTTCTCCTTCGCAGTAATTGAAAAATAATTCCACTACAAAGTGCACATGTGGCATAAATCAAATGCTGTCTTCTAGAGAAGTCAGGAAACTTATGTCAGCTCATTCATGTATAATTCTCCTGTATGCATGCCGTGTTCAGAAATTAATGGAACACATTGAACTAGAAATAAAATGTTATTTCTTGGGCAAAAATGTAGTCTATTTAAAGAGGGAGTCTCTATCATCTTAAAAACACTTGCATTTGAGCATCCTTTTTAGATTTGTGGCTGTCAATTTCATTTTCTTAATATTTAATTTATGTACACCATGTTTTGAGAAGCACTGTTTTATGTTAACTGAGTCGGTTGAGTAATTTATTTTTTCCTCTCCTATACAGTTGCTATTCCTTCTTCCACTACTACTACTACTACTACTGGTAGGTGTATTGCTAGAACTTCACTGAGTACTCTAGGTTGCACATTTAAACATCCAAGAAACAGTAGTTATTAATGTAAAAGAGAAGGTAGTAATACCCTGTATGTTTTCTATGTTCAATGAATAGTTGCTCTGCAGTTGTGTAGAGTGTAGATTATGCTTATAATGGGTATTAAAGGAATCTCCAAACACAGTTTGTTGACCTTTCCAATGAAAGTGCCTACTGGAAATATTAACCAGTCTTTCTTTCAGATGCTGACTTGATGTATATTTCTAGTATTTTCTCTTGCTTTAGAATTCCAGTATTTGCTGTTTTCCTTTGTTTATATTCTACCTTTTTAAGTTCACAAGATAGTTATAGATAAGGAAGGCCATTTAACCCATTTTAGCTCATCCATCAGAACAGAGAAAAAGTTATTGCCTGCCCTCTCCACAAAATGACATAATTTAACTTCCTTGAATAAGTCAGATGTTTTTGCCTCCTTCATTCTACAGCTAACTAAGTATTGATCACTTTTTCCTTAAAGAGGACCATCCTGGCATCTCTTCTAAACTTGCCTTTTACTGTTGTTAATCTGTGTCTGCTATTTCTAATAATTTGGCATACTTTGAAGTCCCTCCTCTGAATTAATCTTTTCTGTATCTTAAATATTTTTATTATGTCCCCTGTGAGGTTGGCTTTCAAGGCTAAAGAGTTAAATTTTCTCCAGTTTTTCTTTGTAAGTCACTTCTTTGATGCAAGGGCTCAGCCTTTTAGCTTTTCTTTGCACTACCTCCAAGGCTTGAATGTTTTCCTTGTGTCTGGGTGACTGCACCAATTTGAATTTTACCTGTTGGAGCTGAAATTTATAACTTTTATAATGTTAGACTCATTTTATGAATTATAAGGGGTTTACTCCCAAGGATGCACATAACATTTCTAACTACAATAAGCCAGCAGCCTGAAATTAGTCTCAACAAAACTGACATAATGTTAATCAGCCATTCACTGGGTCTTTATATAAAATCTCAAAGAATGCATGCTATTGTGAAAATATCAGCCTTCTCTGGCCCTCTCGCTGGCTCGCTCGGCAGAGATCTGACTGGGGCCACTAACGCAGCACGTTGACTGGGAGAACATGATTCTGCATTTTAAGTCAGCCCAGACCGGGATCATACTGATCAGAAGCACAAAAGAAATTTATAGGCAGAGGTTATTGTGTCTTGAACGGCAAATAATCTTATAGTATTAGACTGTATTTATTTTGCCTTGTTGGGTAATGACTGGTTGGGTTTGTACATAGGAACAAAATTAACACCTGTAGCTTTCGATGATGACTGAGAGCAGACAGAGTAGCAGCCCCTTCCAACCGATGGAAGTATGAACAGTTCTACCTGGCGTGCTGGATGAATAAAAGCTTACCCACTAACAGAAGGAAGACTTGTGATTAACTGATTCATCTGCTTAATGTTTTATGCATTAGATGACTGGAAATGTTTTTATGGTCAACTTAAAATGTTCCCTTTTTTTTATCCTCCCGCACCAGAAGGACCTGTAGGTAATCGTGCAGGAAAAATTGTTGGTAAGTGGGGAAAAATGGGTAATGCATGCTTTTGTTTATATATTTGCAAACTTCATCAGTGTACATTTTTTTAAGTACATGCTGATAGCTGCAAACCTTGGAGTAAGATTGTAAATGAGAATTGCAGATAAAAATGGAATTGCAAATGTTGAAGTTAGAAGTATATAAATATTTGCAAAAAACTAACCTGGAAATCTAAAACTTTAACAGAAAAGAGCCCCCAATCCTCACTGGATACAGGGGGGATACCGGAGGACTACAAGACTGCAAACGTAGTACAATTGTTTAAAAAGGGTACGAGGGAAAGGCTGAACAATTATAGGCCGGTCAGTCTTACCTCAGTGGTGGGCAAACTATTAGAATCAATACTGAGAGATAGGATAAACTGTCACTTGGAAAGGCATGGTTTAATCAGGGATAGTCAGCATGAATTTGTTCATGCCTTCCAAATCTGATTGAATTCTTTGAGAAAGTGACAAGGATTGATGAGGGTAGTGCAGTGGATGTTGTCTACATGGATTTTTAGTAAGGCATTTGACAAGGTCCCACATGGCAGACTGGTCAGAAAGGTAAAAGCCCATGGGATACAGGGAAATGTGGCGAATTGGATCCAAAATTAGCTCAATAACAGGAAGCAAAGGGTAAAAGTCGATGGATGTCTTTGCGAATGGAAATCCGTTTCCAGTGGTGTGCCACAGGACTCAGTGTTGGGTCCCTTGCTGTTTGTGGTATATATTAATGATTTTGGACTTGAATGTAGGGGGCACGATTGGCAAATTTGCAGACGACATAAAAATTGGCCGCGTAATTGATAGTGAAGAGGATAGCTGTAGACTCCAAGAAGATATCAATGGATTGGTGGAGTGGGTGGAAAAGTGGCAAATGGAGTTCAACCTGGAGAAGTGTGAGGTAATGCACTTCGGGAGGGCAAACAGTAAAAGGGAATACGCAGTAAACAGGAATATATTGAGGGGTAGAGGAAGTGAGACACCTCTGAGTGCATGTGCACAGGTCCCTGAAGGTGGCAGTACAGGTAGATAAGGTTGTGAAGAAGGCATACGGAATGCTCTCTTGTTATTAGCCGAGGTATAGAATACAAAAGCAGGGATGTAATGATGGAACTATATAAAACGCTGACAAGGCCACAGCTGGAGTATTGTGCGCAGTTCTGGTCACCACGTTACAGGAAGGACGTAATTGCTCTGGAGAGAATGCAGAGAAGATTTACAGGAATGTTTCCAGGGCTTGAAAATTGCAGCTACGAGGAGAGATTGGATAGGCTGGGGTTGTTTTCCTTGGAGCAGAGGAGGCTGAGGGGAGACTTGGTTGAGGTGTACAAAATTGAGGGGCCTAGATAGAGTAGACAGGAAGTACCTGTTTCCTCTAGCGGAGAGTTCAAGAACTAGAGGACATAGATTTAAGCTGATTGACGGAAGGATTAGAGGGGACATGAGGAAAAACTTTTTATCCAGAAGGTGGTTGGGTGTATGGAATTCGCTGCCTGAATTGGTGGTAGAGGCAGGGACCCTCAACTCTTTTTTTAAAAAAAAAATAAGTACCTGGACCTGCACGTAAAGTGCTGTAAGCTGCAGGGCTACGGACTGGGTGCTGGAAGGTGGGATTAGAATGGGCACCTGGTTGTTCTTTGAGGCGGCGTGGACACGATGGGCCGAATGGCCCCCTTCTGTGCTGTAACTTTTTTATGGTTCTATCGAAAATGCTGGAAGCACTTGGGGTGCGGACTCTTTGTCATAACTGGACACTTGGCAAAACAGTTTCTCTCCACAGGTGCTGTCCGACCTGAGTGTTTCCATCATTCATTCTCTGTATTTATATAAATCTTCAGTCTGGATTATCATTATGCTGCTCTGAATTAAGCACTGACGTTTACTATGTAGCTGGATATTTGTTTTTTGACATCTTGTCTTCAGAATTTCTACTTCTAAGAGGGCTTTGCATGGGCCTGTAATAATTGTGCAACCCTTATCCCCACTCGGTGATCTTCCTGCACCAAGCCCAATATGGGCCATTTAGGAAGGATGCCAAGGCCTTAGAGAGAGAGAGTGCAGAGGAGATTTACTAGAATAGTACCAGGGATATGGGACATAAGATATTTGAAAAGACTAGAGAAGCCAGAATTGATCTCCTTAGAGCAGAGAAGGTTAAGGGGATATTTACTAGAGGTGTTCAAAATAATGAAGGGTTTTCATAGCTTAAATAAGGAGAAATTGTTTCTAGTGGCAGAAGTAAAAACACAAAAGGCTGGAGAAGCTCAAAGTCAGGCAGCATCTGTAGAGAAAGAAACAGTTAACGTTTCAGGACAAAAACGTTAACTTTTTTTTTCTCCACAGATGCTCCCTGACTTGCTGAGCTTCTCCAGCATTTTCTGTTTTTATTTCAGATTTCCAGCACCCACAATATTTTGCTTTTGATCCAGTGGCAGAATGGTCGGTAACCAGAGGACACAGATTTAAGGTAATTTGCAAAAGAACCAGAGGTGAGATGAGGAGAATTTTTTTACACAGCAAGTTGTGATCTGGAATGCACTGCCTAAAAGGGTGGTGGAAGCAGAATGAATAATAATTTTCAAAGGGGAATTGGATAAATACTTGAAAGAGAAAAATTTGAAGGGCTATGGAGAAAGGGAAGGGAAGGGAAGGGGAGTGGGACTAATTGGATAGCTCTTTCAAAGAGCAGGCATTATGGGCTGAATGGCCGTCTTCTGTGCTGTATCCTTCTGTGATTGATGAATGGAGGACATTTTAACCCATGCTGTTTTAATTTTGGAATCTGCCTGTTCAGTAATATAGAGAACAGTCTAAGGATGTGGAAATAGTGCACATTTTTTATGTTCATCTTTATTGAATGCATTTTAGAAAGATTGTAGCTCACTAGAAGTAAATCAAAAACAATGAAGCGAATTGAGGATTACAGAATTTTGAAGTTGAACTATTTTAGATTCTAGAAAACGTCAGCAGTTGATGTGTCGGTCACTATATATAAGGTTGTTCCACCTGAAGAATTGGCATTTTTTGTGTACTGTACAATTGTTTTTCTTGTTTCAATCATTGCATATCTTGTGTGTTTTTAAGGAATCGTTTGTGGTATTGCTCTTTTTCTTGCCATCATTTTGCTTGGAGTATGGTATTTCCATAACAAAAAAAAAGAAGGGTAAGACATTTTTATATTCATCATTGAATTACGTTGTTCCATTCTTGAAGCTCATAAATACACTGCATCATGTGTACTTACTCTTTGCTTTTCCCCATACACTTCATTCTTTAAGTTTACATTTTCTCTGTTGAAGTCTGCTTGATTTACTAAGGGGAATATTGGCTTTGGGATGCTTCAAAAATGCATTTACTTTGCTATTGCAAAACCTTTGATCAAGTAGCTTGTTTTATATGTTGATGGTCGGCCATGGAGTGCTGGTCACATCACTATTATGGACTCTAATCAACACAGCTAACTTTTTGCGGACAATTTCTCCCAGTTCTCTTTTTTAAAAAAAAAAGTAAATTAAGGGAAACCTCAGAATATCTACCTAACCTTGCATCCTATATTCATTCTTGACTGGTCAACTCCCTTAGAAGAAATATCTGCACCTCTAGCAGCTCAAGCTGTTTTGGACTAGTTCACAAATACCTGTGTGAAGCTCTATGCCACTGGTTGATCACTTTGCTTCTGCATACTCTACTCTTTCCCACTTGGATTGATTTAACATTGAAAACCTTTGCGTGGGTCTAGTACTGTACACCTCAAAGCTAATTTTATGGTCTTCCACCCAGTTATGCTCATGGAGCACTAATTTTCCTCAAATTGCAATTTGTTGTTAGTGCATTATGTGTCCTCTGTTTCCATCAACACAGGTTACCCAAGGCTCTGTTCTGTCTCCCAATGTCTGTTACTTCTCTATCAACAATCTCCTCCAATTATCATCTACATACCTACTTTTGAAGTCAATTCCACTCTACATATATCAATTTCCTTCATTTTGCATGTCTTCAGTGTACGCAGTCTTTATTCCACTTTCATTACAATGGTTGGAAGAATACATCTTGATCTTCTTTGCTTCTCAATAGGGGATGAAAATTCTCCGAAGTTCTTTCTTGTCTCTATTACTTTTGGATGGTTCCACCCTCCATCTGATGAAATTCCTGCCGTCACTGTCTCTTCTGATTTCAAATGGAACTTCTCCATCTCTTAAGCTAAAGTGTTTATTAAGATACTTTGTTTATATTTTCCTTCCAAATACTTACTTTGCCGCAACAACTCAAGTCTAAATCTTAAATATCTAGTGTACTAAGACCTCTCTTACTCTTTGACAGGATACAAAAATTTCTCTCATAGATAATCCTTCTCCCGTACCTAGTCTCCAACCCCTCTTTGCAACCTTTCTTGCCTCTCGCTATTGATATTACTATGGCCGTAACTGTTGTGAACTTTCCTTCCTTCTAAATTTCAAATTTGGCATCCAATGTGTCCTTCCTCCTTGCTGCATCACTTGTTGAGGGGGAGGAGATTAGTTACTCAAGCTAAAGCTTTTCCAGGAACGTTAAACTATTGAATTCATTACCTCTTCTTGCTTTTAAAATCTGAATTTAGTGTCACCTAATTTTTAATATACCCTTTTTTCAATGTTGAGGTCCTGCACAGTGGCCTTGGCCTTTCACCTGAGTTTTCCAAAAAAAAAAGTCATATGCATGGAATATTTGCAAGCTAAATGTATAATTAAGTTTAAATGCTCTGTTCTATTATACCGATACCTATCCAACTTTTGTAAAGGTGTTAATCCAACACTGACTGCTTTCCTGGGAGTCTGTTCTGTGTATCTATGGCAGGGTTGGGGCACTTCTGTCCAATTCTACTTGGTTTGTTAATTAATTTGATCTCTTCCAGACTAGCTATATGCATTGACATCAACGCCCCTCAGTATATTAAAGCCCTTGATCTTTTCTCCAAAAAAAAACAATTCTAGGAGTTTCTACTCATAGTTTAGAATCCTAAATTTCCTATATTATAAGAGTGCTATATAAATGCAAGTGTGTCTTTCTTTCTTTAAATCCCACAATCATCTTGTGTTTATCTGAGGTATCTAACGGATCAAACTCAATTTAATGGTAGGGTGCCCATTAAGGTCTTTAAGTGTGGTCTCAAGAATACAACACTAGAAAATTGACTTTTTAAAACTATGCATTGAAGAAGGCATGCAAAAGGGACTGTGGTTTAGGAATAATACTTTTTACATGTAGCTGCTGTTTCATTATTATGAATATGGATATGCAATGTTTGTTTCTTGCAAATAAAGTTATTTTGAATGTTGGTGCTTAACTAACTTAACTAAGTAGCATATTTTTCTTTTTGCATGGATTTTTGTGATCTTGTATGGAATTTCATGTTAAAATATTAACGTCCATGAAACAGTTGTTTTTCTATTCCATTATTATTGTATTGTCATTTGTGCTTATCACATGTTGCCTTTCCAGACAATATGCCACCTCTGAGAAAGTTGCCATGAATCCTCAATCTGAACAAGTCCAAGTGAGGCCCAATTGTGATGAGACCTCTAATTGCACAGCCTGATCTTTAATTAAAACTTTAAAAAAAAATCAAAAGGTATATCATTTTATAAATCTTATCAAATAAATCTTATCTTTATTTGCTGTTCTATTAGTGTTTAAATAGTTAAATATGGGCATGTTCAGAGGTTATTGGTCTGGTTGGTATTGCAAAGTTTGGAGATTGCCCATGCTTGTCTAAAATGAGCCTGTGCCATGAGAGCTCAACATCGATGGTAGGAAAGATACCAGAATCTTTGCTGAACGATATGAGAATCTTGGCTAAAAGATGAAATAACATAACATCTAGAGATGGAGAATATAATAAAATCTAGGTCAAAATGGATTTTTAAAACTAAGACCATGTTTAACCAACCTTATTGAATTCTTTGAAGAAGTAAGAGTAGATAACATATACAGTGGTATACATGGACTTTCAGAAGGCTTTTGACATGGTACCACAGAAGATACTTATGACAAAGATATGGATGTGTAGAGCCAGGGGCTAGATAGCAGAATAGTTTGAAAAACAGAACACAGAGGGCAGGAAGTAGTGTCCTGCAGGGATCCATGCTGGGACAACTGCTGTTCACTGTATACAGAAATTGGTAGTATGGTGTTGAAATTCGTAGATACCACCAAATTGAGGGGCATGTAGCTAATAATGTGGAGGACTGCACCAAAATACAGAAAGACATAAATAGGCTTTCAGAGTGGGCGAACAAATGGCAAATTTAATTTAATATCGTGAAATGTGACCTGGGTCACTTTGGTAGGAGGAATAAGGAGGCCACAGGCAGGTACAAGCTTCTTAGTAACCAAAACTTGACCTTATGTGCAAGATATATAGGATATAGTGTGCCCAAAGGTAAACAATGATTCCTTTTCGTGTTGCTATGTACATTGGAAACAATGTGGGATACCCTTGTAACTCCTAATCTCTGACTTTGCAACTGGTTTAAAAAAAGTTAAAACTTAAAACATTTTTTGTGTACAATAACAACTTGCATTTATACAGCCCCTTTTAACGTAATAAAACATCCCCAGGCGCTTCACAGAAGCGTTATCAAACAAAACTTGACACCAAGGAGATATTCAGACAGCTGACCAAAAGCTTGGTCAAAAAGGTGGGTTTTAAGGAGCGTCCTAAAGGAGGAGGGGAGAGAGGTAGCGAGCTGGGGAGGTTTAGGGAGGGAATTAAAATTAAAAGCATCGTCAGCTGAAGGTATGACCGTCAGTGGTAGAGGAATGAAAATCGGGAATCTGCAAGAGGATTGGAGGAGCGCGGAGACCTCTGAGGGTTGTTGGGCTAGAGGAGGCTGCAGAGATTGGGATGGGTAAGGCCATGGAGGGATTTGAAACCAAGGATGAGAATTTTAAAATAGAGGAGTTGCTGGGCTGGGAGCCAATGTGGATCAGCGAGCACGGGTGATGAGTGAACGGGACTTGTTGCAAGTCAGCATGTGGACAGCAGAGTTTTGGATGAGCTCAAGTTTACGGAGGGTGCAAGGTGGGAGGCTGGCCAGGAGACCATTGGAATAGTTGAATCTAGAGGTAACGAGACATGGATGAGGGTTTCAGTAGGGGCGGAGACGGGCGATGTTACGGAGGTGGAAGTAGGCAGTGATGAAGAGGATATGGGGTTGGAAGCTCAGCTTGGTCAGATAGGACACCAAGGTTGCAAATGGTCTGGTTCCGTCTCACAGTGGCCAGGGAGAGGGATGGAGGTGGTGGCTAGGGAATGGAGTTTGTGACGTAAGACAAATAACACAAGCAAAACATGAATCAGCTGGATGAATACAGGAATAGAATAACTAATTTCTCAGCAGAACTTAAATATTCTATTAAATAGTAATTTTGATTGGGCTATGGTCCATTTTGGAAAGCTTTTACATGAGAAAAAATCTTTTATGGAGTCCCTATAACTTTTGGCTTGTTCAGTGATACAATGAGAAAGGAATTGGAAATGCCTGTTTCCTTTTGAAGTCAATGCGGTGCAAAAGGAACATCAAAATTGTCCAATTAAAAATAGATTAGCTCTATACAGGCCGTTAATAGCAGGTAATTATGTATAGAATAATATCATCCTGGCCAAAAAGAGCTTTAATGGCTGGCTGTTTGTCTTCTATCTCTCATCTGGTTTATCAACAGATTGGCCAAACTGGCCTGGTTGATGCAGACTGCTTTTCTATAGTATTATCTTGTAAACAGGGTAAGAAAAGATGGGCATAGATTTGGGAGGTGACAACACGTTGAGGGGCTTAGGTGAGGAAAGGGACTTGGTGATGAGGCGGTAGTTTGTAAGGACAGCGGGTTCGAGGGTGGGATTTTAGAGGAGGAGAGGGTGGTGGTGGTTTTGAAAGGAGGGGGACAACTGCTGAGAAGAGGTAACAATTTATAATGCCACTTCAATACTAGTGCAGCTGTCACTGTCTGACCATCTTCCATGTGTGTTACATTGAAGACCTTTTTCTAATTGTCTCATTTTTCTTTTTTCCCCTCACAGGTCACCAATCTGAACTGCTCATCATCTTGGGTGTAACTACTTCTGACGGTGTCCTAATTTGATCAATCCTGACTACAGAACAATGAAGCAATTTCCTTCTTTGTTGAATGGCGTATATTTGCTGACTGGCACTGTTCCCATATAAACGCTTAATGTATTTGTACTGAATTCCTTTTGCACTTTTTTAAAATGCAGGCGTTAACCGATTTAAAAATAAATAAATGCCCGCAATAAAAAAGCGCACAGAAGGATTTAGTACGAGAGCAATGTGGTCACACGTCAACAGTAAATGGAAATAGACCCATGCTTGCAGCAAAAAAAAAATCAGTTGAGCTGAAATTATTATGCAGAATTTTGTTTTCAGATTTTTTTTATGCCTTCGTTCTACTTATGATTGCCTTTCAATGAAAGCTCTTGATGTCGATTTAGGTTTTCCCTCTAGAAGCTGATGAAGTACTCTCCACAAATGTCTACTAGAGCTGTATGAGTTGTTCTATTTGAGCACCTGGATGGTATGTTTTTTTTAGTGTGTATTAAGTTTATTTATATATATCTTCAGATGAAGAGGATAAGGTCTCTGTTTGTTTAAAATTAATTTAACCCAGAGTATACAAATGTTAAATTTACTTTAATATGTACTTTTAAAAAATGATTTTGTTAAATTGAATCAGTTTTTTGCTGAAGCTTTGTTTTGCTGGGCAGTTGCGAAATCAGCAAAAGCAGAGTAAGAATTTAAGTATCAGTTTAATCTGATCAACCTTTGTATGGTATTCTGATGTGTTAGAAATCTGAAGGCCTGCTTTTGTGCATGAAATTTGTAAATATGGTGGAAGGATTTATATATCCTGCATCTTGGGGCATTTGCATATCTCAAAACTTAGAGACCATATCATATTTCCACTATCAAAATACTTTATAAAATGCATCAAAATTAACACAACACATTCAATAAATGGCATGTTGTCTTTTTAAAACTTTAACCTGAATTTTCTGGCAAGTTTCAGTGTAACTATGACGTAAGAGCGGAATGGCCCGATTTTTTTTGAGGAAATTCACATGAAACTGATTAACGCAGTTTTACGCTGAAAAATCGCTACGTGCGAATTTCCTCGGTTGTTTGTGCTACTTCCAAGATACATCTGGTAAAATCTCTGCTGCTCATTTACATAGCACCGCCGCCTTTCCCCCCCCCCCCCACCCTCCATGAGAGACTCGGTTATGCGAGTTTCTTGGAATTACGTGAATAATATGCTGGTGTAGATTTATGTGCAGTAATTTAGGTCTCGCATGGCCCAAAGACACCTGATATTGGCATCAGAGATTTCTGGAGATTGATAACAGTTTTCTTCACTTAAAAAAAATTTCTCTTACTAAGAACTGCACTTAACCAAAGTGCTATCAGTCTCAGCAGACCCAAAAATTTTTAACCACACCCCCACTTTCCCACGCATTCAGAAGGACTAAGCAACTGGAATGGCCTTTATAATGGGCATACCTCTGTTCTGTATAATAATGGAAGACGAAGAGAATTAGCAGAGGCAAGAGGCTCCGAGAGTGAGACCTCATGGGAGAAGACCCTTATTAGTGCTTTGTTTTATGCTGATTTTTATGTTCTGATGTAGACAAATGAGCTCTAGAAGTTTGGACAAGATCGGCATAGATATTGATGTAAATTTGGTGTCATTTGGGCCTTTACTTCACTCACCATAGACAACATACAGCAGGTCAAACATACTGTTTTTTAAAAAAAAAGGCAACTTAATGCCAGAAATAAATTCAGTAACTGACCCTAAAGATCAAACTTTGACAATAGCAATTGTTAAAAAATGAAAGTAGTCTAATGATGCTTATTGTTGATTGCTGACAGTGAATGTAATGAGTTGCAAAATGTTTGACTTTAAAGGGAAAAGTGAAGGATTTTTGTTTGTATCTATGTTGGAACTTAATTTGATCTTTGCCTATGAATTGCCCAATAATGCTGCATAAGATAACCCTGTAGATGTTTGTAGTGGGTGTTTATAGTTTTTAATTAAATTTTTGCATATTTAGCCTTAAACCTGAAGACACAAAGAAAATATGGTGTCCTGCTATTATAAGTGCTGGATCTGTTTTTAGGTTTCTCTTTTGAGGCTGCTGAACATTTGCATATATTTTATTGATTGCTAAAGTCAGATCAGCAGGTTAACTTTTTTGTGCCACGAATCAATCTCCTGTGACGTTGCACAAGTGTAGTGGGTTAGAGGGTTGGGGATAATTGGACCAAGGCCGAGGGACGACTGCGGCTTTAAAGTTGAGTGGTGGGGGGGGGGGGGGGGGGGGCAGAGAGAGGAAAGAGGTGGGGCAACAGTACCAGAGCAGGATTTTTGAAGAGGCCAGGCAGCTGGAGGCTCAAATTTAGAGCACAGCTGGAGGCCCAGTGTCAGGAAAACTGTGGGGGACTTGAGGTAGAGTCCAGTAGGTAAAAGAGAGGGAAGGAGTCGAATGAATGTTCAGTATTTTAATTGGAATCTCTTTATCCGCCCCCCCCCAACCCAAAAACAAATATCTCAAAAGATAGAGCCAAAGCACAGCTTAGAGTTCCTTTGGGCCTTGGTAGGCTGAAGCAGGGAGCAGGTGATGATAAGCAGCAGGCAGCCTACAAAGAGCAAAACTTAAAAAAAATCACAAGCTCAAATATGTAAACTTAAAGAAAAATCCCTCAACTTTAAAATTTGTACAGAAGCCAAGATGGCAGCCAGAGTCTGAGAATTTCCAGAAATCTGTGTAACTAGAACTTTTGAAACTCTGTTTAGTGTAGAAGTGTGCAGCTGTAGGTGTACCTGTGATATGATTTCCCCATTTAAGCTAGCTATCAAGGTGACACCTTGGGACGTGACAGAATGGTGTTGCCCAAATAAGCAGTGTGAGAAATACATAGAAAATTTAAATATATTGCATGTTCAGCCAGTCTCACCATTATTATGGATTTAGGACCTAGTTAGTTGCCTGGATCTTCTGGGCTGTATACATTACGGATTTTGTGTGCGCTTAAATACTGACTTTGGAAATTGCAAAAACTGCATCAGAAATATGCTCTTTTTTATTAGTAGATTAGTTTTCTATCTGCAGTCATATACTAAATACTAAGTGCAATAGAACTACTGCAATCCGTACAAAACAAGTTGGAAACATTGGCGGCATCTAATAGTTGCAATTTGAAGTCTATTTTTTTATCCAGTATTAAAGGTGATCATCCTGTTTATTAGTAAAACAATTAAAAGACAGAATTTATCATTTTTAAAGATGTGTACGTTGTGCAAGTTCTTAGAACTTCAGGATTCCTACTTTTTTATAAACCAAGCCTACTATCCTGGATGTGGAATAGCTGCACGTAGTCATTCTCTACTCTACAGTACAACCCAGCTTAACAGTTGTTTTTGATCAGGAATAGAGCCCTGGGCTCACTATAATACCTGTTGCTGTATGATAATGAATGGCAACTGGATTAGTTGTTTAGTGTTGCACTATTTTTTCAAAGAAATTCCATATTTTCTTTATTAAAAAGCCCTAAAATAAAAGACATGCAAAGATCTGAGTAAATCTTAAAATTTACAAAAAAAATGTTAGCTAATCTTTCAAAACCTAGTGTCAGATTGACCAAAGAGTATTCTGTGCCTAAAGGAACTGTTTCCTGTGTATGTTTGAGGTATTGTCTATTGTATTAAATGCAGAGTTTCAAAATACTGTTAGTAATATTTCAACTGCTTATCAATTTCTTAATAAAATTGAAAAGTTTTTTGATTTTTTTTATATATACTTCCACCATCTTTATCCTGCTCAGTACTGTCATTATTCCTAGGTTTTTCAGTGTTCCCATGCTCTGTTATGTAGTAAGGTGGTGAGTCTGTGCTCTTCTCCCTTCTATTCTGTGCCAAGTCTGCTGCACCATGTTCTAATTTCAAAATACAAACATTTTCAAATGACTTAAAATTTAAAAGAACAATGGAGCTATATTTCTGGTATCAGTTGCCCTGATGCAATCAAATGGAACATTACAGCTTGGGCAGTAAAAGTAGTTTGTGGTAGGGATGTGGGACTTCAGTTGTGTGGAGAGACTAGAGAAACTGGGCTTGTTCTCCTTGGAGCAGAGAACAGTAAGGGGATATTCAATAGAGGTGTTCAAAATGATAAAGGGTTTTGATAGAGTAAATAAGGATAAACTTTCTAGTGATGGGTCGGTAACCAGAGGAGACAGATTTAAGATAATTGGCAAAAGAACCAGATTTGAAATAAGGAGAACTTTTTTTACCCAGTGAGTTGTTAATGTTCTGGATTGCACTGCCTGAAAAGGGTGTTGGAAGCAGATTCAGTAGTAACTTTCAAAAGGGAATTAGATATATACTTGCAGGGGGAAAATTGGCAGGGCTATGGGGAAAGAGCAAGGGAGTGGGACTAATTGGAAAGCTCTTTCAAAGAGCTGGCACTGGCACGATGGGCCAGTTTGCCTCCTGTGCTGTATCATTCTATGATGCACCACCTTGGGTATGGGTTTAATGCAACATTGAACATTTATTAATTTAACCAATTAACTCGTTAGATATTGTCTGACATTTTAAACTGTTTGGACTACTAGTGCTGTAAGGAAAATTTGAAGCTGATTTGATTACTGCTCTAGTTGAGTTATTGTACTTTTAAAAAATTTGTTCCGCCGTCACACCTTCCAGGCGAGCTAAAGCTTCCAGTTACATTATATGCTATAATTGTTATAGCGGAGTGCTTGTATTTTGGCCTTTAAAGTTACCACACACAATTTAAAGTAGCTCAGCAGACACATTGAGCAAGATTTTGCTGTCAAAATAACAGTGAGGCTAATGGCACTCACCGTTATTTATGCGTAAATGGTACAACGACTTCAGACGAGGGGCAGATGGGTGATTAAATGCCAATATCCAAAAGTTGCTGTCCGAGTTGCACCGCTCCACCGTTATCTACTGTGCAATGCCACGTTCATGAAGCTATGAACTAAACCCGCCACTGATATTTAGGGCTAGTAATTTCAAGCAAAAGTACCCTTTTAAATGACGTGATAAATGTTAATGACTGCCAATCAACCTCTCCGGCACTAAAAATTAAGTGTGGAGTCTCATTTCCTCAAGTTGTGAATTGTTTTAGGAGATTTTAAAAGTCAAATTTTTAAAAATGTTATCTTTTCCTTACGATCTCTCTTCTCTCTCGTAATCAATCTTTTCCTCTATTTCTCTTTCCGTACCTGATTTGGCATTGAATACACCCCCTTTAATTCACCCTCCTTCTCAATCCTTCCACTGTTTATTTCCCAATCTTTAAATCTCATTGGTTAAGGAGGTCCCCTGTTTCCCTCGCTGCGCTGATAACAGCTCACATTATTGGCAACTTTGTGGGCAAAAGTTTTTTGAACTGAAGGGTGTAGTGGCAGGTCTAACTAGAGACAGACACCTATAGCATAATCTAGGTCATTGTAATCATTGCCAGGTTCCATAAAAGAGAGGTTGTTCCAGAGCTGGGTTGGAGAGTATTTGGGAAAAGTCAGGCGTCATCTCATTATGCTGAGCCATGGGATTATATCGTACACGATCAAGGATATTACTGGCATTGATTAACAGCCAAATCCCATGAGCTGCCTGGCCTTTGGCTGGAAGTAACCTGACCCTCGAATGGATGGGTTGTTGGACCGTTTATGTGCAAAATGGTGGTGTGTTCTGCTGTTGTCAGTACCCATTACTGAAATGTGTACTGACTTGTTTAAAAACAGCCAAATCATTTTTTTCCTCTGATTATAACAGCAAAAGTTTCATGATATTTGATTCATCAGCTGCTGACTGAAGCACATCCATTAAATTCATCTGTCTTTCTTAGGCTGCTCTTCCAATTTATGAACTCTCATTTCTTATTTGCTTTTCTGATGATGGTTTTGCTTTGCTTTTTATCTTTTAGAAAAAAACATTTTTACATCCATACACATTTGGTCACACCTGGAAATTTTTTCCTCTTGTGTGATTCACCACAGTAGAATTCATAATCTATTACTGACCAGCGTGATCTGATTTGTTTTCATTGTATGAAGTGACATCTACTCTAACCACCTCCCCATGACATTCAACAGCAATACCATTGCCGAATTCTCCAACCATCAACATCCTGAGGGCCACCATTGACCAAATACTTAACTGGACCAGCCATATAAATACTGTGGTAAATACTAAAGCCTTTCCACCATCTACAAGGCACAAGTCAGGATGAGTGCAGCTCCAACAACACTCGAGAAGCTCGACACCATCCAGGACAAAGCAGCCCGCTTGATTGGCACCCCATCCACCACCCTAAACATTCACTCCCTTCACCACCGGCGCACAGTGGCTGCAGTGTGTACCATCCATAGCAACTTGCCAAGGCTTCTTCGACAGCACCTCCCAAACCTGCGACCTCTACCACCTAGAAGGACAAGAGCAGCAGGCATATGGGAACAGCACCACCTGCACGTTCCTCTCCAAGTCACACACCATCCCGACTTGGAAATATATCGTCGTTCCTTCATTGTCGCTCAGTCAAAATCCTGGAACTCCCTTCCTAACAGCATTGTGGGAGAACCTTCACCAGACGGACTGCAGTGGTTCAAGAAGGAGGCTCACCACCACCTTCTCGAGGGCAATTAGGGATGGGCAATAAATGCTGGCCTCACCAGTGATGCCCATGAACGAATTTTTAAAAATCGCATTACTTCTAGCAAATTGGTGTTCTAGCCATGTTTTGCTAACTTGTACTGCTTTACAAATATTAATTGTTCTCTATCAAGCGAGCGTCTTTTCTCTTAGTAGTCTGCCTTTGACTTGATCAGCTATTATATCCACTATAATTCTGTCTTTAACTGGGCTGTCTATGAATAATCAATAGTCAGCATATTGATCAATGCTTTCTCTGAGTTTCAAACCTGGTGTTAAACACATTTCTTTTGCTTGTAATATTCTTCTGAGATGTGAAATACTCCTTATACTTGTCCGCTAATGTGGTTCACTTTACATTTGTGCCCTCCTTCACCATATTTAAATGCATCATATGCCCCTCTTGCTTCCTCACTTATCACATGTGATAAAGTCCCAGCCTGCACTTTATTGGTTTTCTCTCCTAAGCCTGTCTGTACTATTTGCAATTCAAAGGACATCTCCTCGCGGCTAGAAAAGAACTTGGAGCATAAGGGAGACGATCCAGTTGTCGTGGTCCATGTAGGAACCAACGACATAGGTAGAACTAAGAATGGGCTTCTGCTGAGACAGTTTGAGGAGCTAGGGACTAAATTAAAAAGCAGAACCTCAAAGGTAATAATCTCTGGGTTACTACCTGAGCCACGTGCAAATTGGTATAGACACAAACAGGTCAGAGAGTTAAATGTGTGGCTCAAAGAGTGGTGTGGGAGACTGGGGTTTTGATTCATGGGGCACTGGCACCAGTATTGGGGAAAGAGGGAGCTGTTCCGTTGGGACGGGCTCCACTTAAACCGGGCTGGGACCAGCGTCCTGGCGAATTGAATAACTAGAGCTGTAGATAGGGATTTGAACTAAAAAGGGAGGGGTTAGGTGAGTGGAAATTTAGAAATCTAATGAGAAAAGTCAAGGCAACAGAGCAGTGTAGTGATTTGGGTAAAGATAAGCAGACTGTGGTAGCAAGGGACAGAGAGTTTACCAATAATAGAGCATCAGCAAGTAAGGTCAAAGCAGGAAAAGATGGTTAAAAAGTCAAAATTAAAGGCTCTTTATCTGACTGCATGGAGCATTTGTAACAAGATAGGTGAATTAATTGCACAACAAGAGATAAATGGGTTTGACCAAATAGCAATTACAAAGACATGGTTCCAAAGTGACCAAGATTGGGAACTAAATATTCCAGGGTACATGACGTTTAGAAAAAACAGGTAGATTGGAAAAGGAGGGGTGTAGCCCTAACAATAAAGGATGACATAAGGACAGTGGTGAGAAAGGATCTTGGCTCGGAAGATCAGGAAGTAGAATCAGTACGGGTGGAAATAAGAAATAACAAGGGACAGAAAACACTGGTGGGAGTAGTTTATAGTCCCCCTAATAGTAGCTATAGCATTGGACAGAGTATTAATCATGGAATAATAGGAGCTTGTAACAAAGGTAATGCAGTAATCATGGGGGACTTTAATCTTCATATAAACTGGGCAAATCAAATTGGTAAAGGTAATTTGGAGGACGAGTTCATGGAATACATTCGAGATGGTTTCCTAGAGCAATACGTAATGGAACCAACCAGGGAACTATTAGTGTAATGAGACAGGGTTAATTAGTAATCTCACAGTAAAGGATCCTATGGGGAAGAGTGAACATAGTATGATAGAATTTCACATTGTGTTTCAGAGTGACGTACTTAAGTCCGAAACTAGAGTCTTAAACTTAAATAAAGCCAATTACATAGGTATGAGGGGCTAGTTGGCTACGGTAGATTGGGATGTCAAATTAAAGGGTATGACGGTTGAAAAGCAATGGCAAATATTTAAAGAAATATTTCAATATTCTCAACAAATATACATTTCATTGAGAAATAAAAACTCCATGGGAAAAGTGATCCACCCGTGGCTAAATAAAGAAGTTAAGGATAGTATTAGATTAAAAGAGGCCTATAATGTTGCCAAGAAGAGTAGTAAGCCTGAGGATTGGGAAAGTTTTAGAAACCAGCAAAGGACAACCAAAAAATTGATAAGGGAGAAAATAGAATATGAAAGTAGACTAGCAAGAAATATAAAAACGGATTGTAAGAGCTTCGACAAGTATGTAAAAAGGGAGAGTTGCAAAAGTAAACGTGGATCCCCTAGAGGCTGAGACAGGAGAAATTATAATGGGGAATCAGGAAATGGCAGATGCGTTAAACAAATATTTTGTATCTATCTTCACATTAGAAGACACAAAAAGCATACCAGAAATAGTGGGGAACCAAGGGGCTAATGAGAGTGAGGAACTTAAAGTAATTATTATCGGTAGAGAAAAAGTACTTGAGAAACTGATGGGAGTAAAAGCCGATAAATCCTCTGGAACTGATGGCCTACATCTGAGCGTTCTAAAAGAGGTGGCTGCAGAGATAGTGGATGCGTTGGTTATGATCTTCCAAAATTCCCTAGATTCTAGAACGGTCCCAGTGAATTGGAAGGTAGCAAATGTAACCCCACTATTCAAGAAAGGAGAGAGAAAACAGGGAACGACAGTTAGCCTAACATCAGTAATCAGGAAAATGCTGGAATCCATTATTAAGGACGTGGTAACAGGGCACTTAGAACATCATAATATGATCAGGCAGAGTCAACATGGTTTCATGAAACGGAAATCATGTTTGACAAATCTATTAGCGTTTTTTGAGGATGTAACTAGCAGGGTAGATAAAGGAGAACCAGTAGATGTGGTATATTTGGATTTTCAAAAGGCATTCGATAAGGTGCCACATATAAGGTTGTTACTTAAGATTAGGGCTCATGGGATGAGAGGGTTGTCCTGTGAGGAGAGGTTGAGTAGAATGGGCCTATACTCTCTACAGTTTAGAAGAATGAGGTGATCTCGTTGAAACATATAAGATCCTGAGGGGGCTTGACAGGGTAGATGCTGAGAGGTTATTTCCCCTGACTGGAGAGTCTAGAACTAGAGGGCATAGTCTCAGGATAAGGGGTCAGCTGTTTAAGACTGAGATGAGGAGGAATTTCTTCACTCCAAGGGTTGTGAATCTTTGGAATTCTCTACTCCGGAGGGCTATGGATGCTGAGTCATTGTGTATATTCAAGGCTTAGATAGATAGATTTTTGGACTCTATGGGGAATCAAGGGATATGGGGATCAGACAGGAAAGTGGAGTTGAGGTTGAAGATCAGCCATGATGTTATTGAATGGCAGAGCAGGCTTGAAGGGCCATATGGCCTACTCCTCCCATTTCTTATGTTCTTATGCTCTGTTTATATTTTCTCCATGCTTCCACAACATTTAGATTTGCTCTTAAATGGTCTGGTGTCTTTAACTTTTTTATTTCCATCCCATTCCTGACATTTAATTGTAGTCTATTTTAACAGCTATTAAGAGAGTGTCTGCAGCATGTTCCAAATGTTAGTTCCCCTAACAGAACAGATTGAGGGTAACTTTAAACTTTGGTGAGTGGCAGATAACTGGCAGTATCGAATTGGATGTCTGTTCTACACCTGGCTTGATTTTCTTTTCTGGTGTTAAACACATTTGTTCGCAATCTTCTGAGATGTGAAATATTCCTCAAAGTTGTCTACTAATAGCTTCAGTTTCCATTTATTCCCTCCCTCACCATATGTAAATATATAATGGGTAGCCAATCCGATACTGCCACTTTTTCGCCTCAGTTGAGGTTGAAAGTTACCCCCATTGTGTTTATATATCACTCCCATCTTTGACCACCTTAGGACTGGCATCAGTTGTCCTTTTTAGCAGATTTTCAAAATGGTCATTGTATGTACCATGAAAATTTTCAGTAGAATGGGTAGTTCTTTACCCAGAATCCATTGCAGCAGAGAAACCACTCTATCCCTGGGATAGAGCCGTGCAAGCATTCAATCCCAGAGATAGTGGTTTCTCTTCCGCTATGAATGCTGCGTAAAGAGCTGCCCATTCCACAAAAGCCGTTTCTTTCACAAAACCTGCTGCTGCCTCACGCTGTCCTGTATACACTGACCTCACGAGAATTTGAAGGCAGAGGGGAAGCAGGTCGCAAGGGGAATCCCAGCTCAGTGAAAGTTCCAGATACAGCAATTTTGCAACAGGCTGTGTCCTGTGTTTTAAGTTGTAAAAGGGCTTGGTGCGTTGAAGGCTGTCCATAGTTCGTAATTTGTGAGTGTCCGTGGCCTCTTGTATATTTTACCATGTAAGTTATTTGGGTCTCTGTAAGTGTCCGTTTTTTGCAGGTGTCAGTTTTTTGGGAGTGTCCATTTATACAGGTTTCACTGTATTTGTAAATAATTGCAGTATCTCTTGACTTCTTGTCATATTGGGATGTTGCTTTGACTAATAGAGTACTCTCGGCTCCACTTTCAAACATTAAATAAACAGTAAACTAATAATGTAAAAAAGAATGTTAAGACCCTTGTAATTTCTGTGTTCAGCACAAAGTTACCTGCAGTTGTACAGAATGTGGATCATCTTTATCATCAAAGAAGGAATCTGTAGCTATCTTTGTTCATATCTCTAATGAAGGTTCCCACCCAAAATGTTAACCAGTCTTTCTCTTTCAGATGCCAATTAATCTGTGTATTTGAGGAGCATTAAAATAATTTTTATTGCCAATTAAAAAAAAAATCATGTTTTTATTTTTAATGTCAGAAATTGGAACAAAATCAAGGGAAAAAATTTTGAACTCAAAAAACCAGAGAAAATTTGTTAAAAATCAGTTTTTATTTGGATCCTAGCCACCACTGAAGAAAACAAGCAAATGACTAAAAAAGGCTAAGTGATATTGTCAACATGCCTGACCATCTTCATCATACATTCCAGATACTGTTTCCCTCACCCACAACAAATCACATCTGCACACATAGCGGTATCCCAAGATCATGCAACACATAACATCAGATACAAGCCATTCCAGGCTATCTATCAAAAGATCAGGGGTTCTGCAGGTCTTTGATCAGAATATCTCCCTGCATGGTCCCAATCTTTCAGGTAGTGGTTAAGTTGCAAAATATATTAAGTATAGGCACAGACACAACCATCTCTACAGGAAAGCTATTAACTATTCTTAACTATAGTGTACGACAGTGTAGTTATTGGACCAGTGATCTAGAGACCTGGACTAAATCCAGAGAATGAAATTCCAATCCTATCATGGCAGTTTGCGAATTAGAATTCAGTTTAAAATATCTGGAAATAAAACACTGGTATTCAAAAAAATGACAATGATTGATGTTAAAAAGAAAACCTACTTGTTCACTGATGTCCTTTAGGAAAGGAAACCTGTTGTCCTTACAAGGCCTCACCTACATCTGACTCCACCACCGCTCCTTCCACCACTACCACCTCAGAGCAATCAGTGATACCCACATCTCGAGAATGAATTTAAAAAAAACTTTTCTGACTTTCACCAGATTTGCGGGTGGACTTGCATGTCCTTTTTCTCTGACCCCTTGGTTCTGTCATCATGAAATTCACCATTTTCACCTGATTTTAGTTGGTGGTGCAATTACTGTACCTTATACCCTCAGTCACTTCCCTGTCCAATTAAGTTACATGTCCCCATAATATTAATATTCCATCTTGGGTTATCAGCCCTTGAGGAATCTTATTGTCCAGTAAACTATAAATCATCACCCATTAAAACAGATCATTTCACAGTCTTGTCGAATGCATAATCGATATTCTTACTTTATTTATTAAACCCCTCTTGGACCTCTTTAAAATATCTATAGTTACTGTTCAATTGAGTCAGTTTATTTTTTTTGAGTGCCACCAATCATATTGTAAGTGCTGAGAGACTGTTGTGTTCTTGGAATACCCATACGACTGGGTGTCCCTGGGTTGATTTTTATTTTCAAACAAGTGATATGCAGGCTGAGTTGATGGACAGCCGAGACGGGAGTGCTCACAGTTGCCTTTGCAGCTAACTGCCACCTTGAGCACTTTGCGTCGGAAGGTGACAAAGTACACTGGGTTAAAACCGGGCCTTTGAGAGGCTAAACATTACTTCACCTTGTGACCATGCTGTGAAGGGACGTGACATTTGATGATGCAGTTAGAAACAAGCAAGTTGTCAGCCTAAAATAAAACTTGCACTCAACTTGAATCCTGAAATGTAAAAAAAAAGCCCTTAATAAAGCATGATACCTTTACACTCAGCACTGCAACCTAGCAAAATCTTTGATTAGTAAATATTTAAGCATAGCTGAAGATATGATCTTAAATTTTTAATGGCTTGGGAAAATAGAAGTATAAGCATTAAAGTAGTTTTGACCTGGGGTTCAGTCAGTACAAAATGTCTTTGGTTGTTGCCAAAGCAATGGCCCTCCACCATAACCTTCAAGAATGCAGCCACTCCAGTATTTTCCGAGACTCTGGTCCATTTGGACCACAGTCAGTCACCAGACTCCAAAGGGTGGTTACTCCCGATAGCTAGTCACCACCAAATCTAATACTATACACCCAGACTGAATTATCTGTTGTAATTTCTTTTAAAATAGACCAAAATGAATTAGACAAAGCAGGACTACTTTAAATCTCCCAAGTGTTTGGGGGCACAATATTAAGTTGGAATTAACCCTTCAAAGGCATAATTACATTAATGCCTTGTATTTTATCTAGGTTTTCTTAGATATCAATTATATTCAAGTTCGCCAATACTTAATAATTCTGGTTACCTTAATTATACTCAACGTTCACTACTTATTTACTCTGATGCAGCTTAAATCATTGATTCCCTGTATTGGGTGATGAACTCAGAAGTGTCAATTGTTATGTGTCAATCCCATGTCATGGACCAGGGAGTGTTCACAATTTATTTAACCAGTTTCTGCAGTGGCCATCTGCAAAGAACCAGTATTCATAATTTAATAATTTGATCAGACACTCTGTCCATAAATTCTGATCGGTTAGCGTCAATTACTCTAATTCAGTTCAGACCCAAAAACAAAGTCAGTATCTCAAATTAACACATGCAAACATATATTGAATAAAATGAAGACAAGTCAAGACAGCATATGCTTACGAACACCGAGTAGATTACAAATTATCTCTCTTCGACATGCCCTGTGGATAACCTATAAATCTTCTGAATATAACTGAGGAAAAATTAGCTCTTGCAGGAAAAATCAAAGATTGGGATATTTGTAATAATCTTAATATCAACTAAGTTAAGGACTACAAAGGACTAACACTTTAGATTTAAAATGGGCGGAGCCAGCGCAACTGATGCTCCACAAAGCAGTAGCTTCACACACAGTAGAGACAGTACACTAAAATCCTGAGATAGCTTGTGTCTAAAGTAGAAGAGATGTTTTCCTCCTCATTTTTCCTGTTGTAGATACTGTGCTGTGGAAGATCACACGTTAGTCTTTGAGCTCAACTTTCTAGATCTTTTCTGCTTCATCTTCTCACCTCATATTACAATTTCACCATTTTTTAATATCTTCCTAACTACATCACATGATCTTTACGTCTTTATTAAGAAGTATCAGGCTCTCTAAACATCTATTATGGTTCCAATGCCTAGCAGGCTGGGGTTTAGGTTAAGCAAAGTATGGAATGCATCTATTGTGCCTAAACTATAGATAAGTTAGTTTCTAAACATGTTTGAATTGTGAGAAAGTTCAGATCCAAATGTACTCGAGATGTTGTTTAACCTTGAGATCAGGCTGTTTGTGACCTCTGCCACAGTCAGCAAAGTTCTGCAGACTGGTAGTCTTAGGGCTTAACACAAAATTGATTCCTTACTTGCTCTCTATTCCTCAACACCTGTAATCTCCATGCTTCTGTTATTGCTTAAATACTGCTTTTAATTGTAATGCATGTATTGGGACTTTAGGATGTTTGTGGGGTATTTGCTGAATTAAGAGTCTATTAGAACTCGGAGGTTTGCAGAATTGCATTGTTTCCTTGACAGTATAGTTCTATGTCTCTATTTACAGAGCATGATATATTGGGCGATGGTTGTAGAAGTAATAGATTTGGCCATTTTTGGATTAGTTATCACAAGTGTTTGACCCGTTAAAAACTTGTTTGTTATGGACAAAAATAAATATGGAAGTGTAAATTTAGGTTTTAGAAAATAAATACAATTCACAAAAAGATTAAAATTGTTTTTTTGTTAAATTAGCAATTCAACTTAATTCCAATGTATGTACTACCTCTGGCCAGCCAAAAACCTGGAATTTTGAGGTAGTAGCAGAGCAGGTAGATTGAGTTTGACCTGCAAACAAAAACAATTACTGCTTAAACTCTTTCTTCTTTCTAAATTCATCAAGCCAATTCTCCTTGTTCTTCACACTGAAAAATCACTTCAAGACAATTCTCCCTATTTGTGTTGCACGATGATGCCATGAATGCAATAAACAAACATCTGAGGACCTAATTTTCAGCAGCAAGAGCAGGTAGAATTACAGGGATTTAAAAAAAACATGAATTATTTTTTACTGATCCACAAACTTGAAAAAAAATCAGGAATATATGATAGAAATCATTTTTTAAAAAAGCAACTTTAATGATCCTTAAGTATATTTCTGGTATTTAAATAAAATTTCAACTTTTCAGCATTTGCAATTTTTCATTTTATCTTTGTTCATATTTTGGTTACCTGATAGTCTACCTTTATTTTATGTGGTAGTATTCTTGAAATATACTATAGGGATATTGCTGTCTGAACCGTGTTTTGAAGTATATAGTCTGCAACAGGACTTGCAGAGCATTTACCAATTACACACAGTTCCTTAGAATTCTGCTTTGCTACTTTTGTTAAATTTAGTAGCAAGGAACCATTCTGTTTCTTAAACAACCAAGCCCATTTGAGTCACCCTGAGTTCATTTTTATTTTAATATAGTCATCACAATTTTGCTCAATTTTTGGCTTTCTTACTCTTTATTGTTCAGTTGGTTATTTGACATGTGCATTTCTAGTTTTTTGTTTTATCTTTGTTTGTATGTTAGTTGTCTGCCACTCTACCTTGTTTACTAAACTACTGAGAAATCCACATAAGTAGTTTCCATTTGCCTGATGTGCAGTACATACTTGCTCCCCGTGGGGTTACAATTCACTACCTAAGCCCAGAGATCTTAAGTACAGATTGGCAAAAGCTAAGTACTAGGAACCCTCAAAAATACATATGAGTACTGCTGGAGTTTAACTTTAAGATTTAACTGTAAGATTAGGCATTTTCAGCATATAAAACTTATGATTAGATTAGGTGTTTTTAACATATAAACCTTCATGTTTAGGTTAGGCATCTTAATGCGTAAACAGCACACGCTTATGAACATAAAATAGCTAGGTAGCGTAGGATAGTAGCTAAGGATCATGAAATGGCCAAGTTAAAACTTACCCAGAATACAGAAGGACAGGCTGAGCGAGGTGATGCTGAAAGCTGCTTACATTGCAGGTTTCAAGCATTTTGCAGATGAGAAAGGCGACGTTGCCCTGGGGTGCTGTAGATATTGTCAGGCTCAGCTATCAGATTAATAAGGCTGAGTTACAATCCCCTCTCCTCCAAAAGAGGGTTGTATTCACGTGGTCATTAGGCAACTGATAAGTGCAGGTTTGAGTCCTCATAAGGTGAACAGTAGATACCAGGAGCTTCTTCCAAGCGCCATGGTGAGCAGCTCACCCTAAAATGTGTGAGTATATTGTCACCATCCTCCAAACCACAACATACATACACACCGTACTCAATCAAACGGGGTTTTGGGCAATTTGGTTGGTGAATATCAAAAGTAGAAAATAACCAATTAGAAAGGAGAAAATATGGCGACTTAACCAGTGAGGAAGAAGACTTAGGACTTAACTTTTGAGAAAGAAGAAAACTGACAGGCATGATGGTCATGACACATAGGTTCCTGACACAAGTGCCTGCAATTTCCATGGGGGTTCTCCTGATTTCCCACCGTGACTTCAGCATAAGGTTGGAAGTACACCGTGAAAATTCTATCCCAAGAAGTATTATTATAAAGGGATTGTATTTTATTATAGTTTATTCCTGTCTGTGATTTTCTGCAGTTTCTTAGTTTTTCCAAAAAGTTTTAGCATTTTTCTATGTGGCAGCATGTTTTTCTATAAATAAATGTTCTTTTCATGTAATAGGTTCTCCAATCGGTTATCTCTGATAAATTGGTGTAAATGATCAGAAAAATGGGGAGAGATCGGTTATGCCAGATCTCCATCCATTTAGTGCCCCACTTTAATTTCTGATTGGATTTTCAAATGTCACTGGAAGCGGCCACCAGTTTCTTAGTTGCAATATTTAAATGAGACTTGATGAAGGCAATTTCCTGGAGATGGTGCTGGAATAGCAATGAGGCATAAACATGCCATATAAGATACTAGGAGTTGTATTTTATGTGGAAGTGTATTTAAAGAGGTCTGCAGCCTTACAGCCCTCCAAGATCTTGCACTACTCCAATTCTTGCCTCTTGTGCATCCCCAATTTTAATCGCTCCACCATTGGCAGCCTTGCCTTCAGCTGCCTAGGCCCTAAGCTCTGGAATTCCCTCCCTAAACCTCTCCGCTTCTCTACCTCTCTCTCCTTTAAGACGCTCCTTAAAACATACCTCTTTGGCCAAACTTTTGGTCACCTATCCTAATATCTCCTTGTGTGGCTCGGTGTCAAATTTTGTTTGATAACGCGCCTGTGGGACTTTGGGACTTTTTACTATGTTAGAGGCGCTATGTAAATGTAAGATGTTGTTGTACGAATATTGTATTTTGAGACTTTTTAAAACTTTTTTGTTCCTTTATCCCTGTAGGCACCTAATTGTTAAGGAGGCTTTGTGCCAAATGTTCTTCCACTCTGTTTTGGAATGCCCAATTGGAACCCCCTTTTACTTAGGTATTTTTGAAGAAAAGGCAGCAATAGCAGGATGCCAGGTAGGTCAGGCTGCACCAGAGGCAAACTCTGCCCACCCTGAGGTATCCTCACACCTATATTTACAGGCATTGAAACATCTCCATGGTCTTGTCAGAAGAGCTCTGCCTGTAAGTGTCCTGAATGATCAGGGAGGCAGTGACAGAGTTGTGCCATCTGGCTGCCTGTTTATGTTCACGGACCAAAATCAAAGTGGACCCCTCCCACCCCCCCCCCCCCCGCCACCGCCGCCGCCCAGCTCCAAATACTGCTCCCAGATCCTACCTGCTCATGCTCCAGCTTTGATTGATAGCATTCTACATTGTGGACAGGAATTCTCACAAAGGTGGGAATTCCCACTCAGTGTACAGTGCTATAAATCAAAGCAAGAGAGCAAGCCGGTAAGGGCTCCAGAGCAACACTTAGGGGAAAGGTGATTTGGTGGAGCTTGTAGGTAGGGAGAGCAGTGTCTTAGGGTGGAGAGAGAAGGAGAAAGTAAGAAAATTGCTTTTTTGCGGGGTGGGGGTGGGGGTAAAGAGAGGGGAAATGTCAAGATGCGTTGTTGGGAGGGGGAGAATAGAGTAGATAGCTGCAGCTTTAAGGTGAGGGGGATGAAAGAGAAATCAGTAGCAGCACTTGTGTGAGGGGGGTAAGACTGACTATGCTGGTGCTGTCCTGTTCACCTTATCTCCAGATCTCTGTATCATGTTTCCCATTTCAGCACTTTCCATCAGGCCTGGACCTGTCTGTTCATGGCAGTACATTTACCCTTACTCTATCATAGTCATGTGATATAAATTCCATCTAAGCTAAACATTCTACTCATCTATAATTAGTTTTAGCAAGTATTGCGGTTAGTTACATCTATGCTCATTGCTTTTAATTCTGCTTTATTGTCTACTCTTGCTCAAACAGCCTGTTCTGTATATTCAGAAGAATTCTGACAGTCTTTCTTGTTGGACTATACGTATCCTCTCTCTACACTCACAGTATAACCTACGATGCTCTTTACCTATGCCAAGCTGTTAACTTATATTGCTCTCTAAGAGAAGCTGACAGCAGCATAAGCAGTTAGAGAGGGGGTAGGAGAAGCCGCCAATGTCTCAGGGGCAGGAGAAAAGTCAGAGAATTTAGTGGGGGTGGGAGGGAAGGAAGAGAGAAGCGAGGAGCAGCATTTGGGGTGGGTGGGTGGGGGGAAGTAAGCCGATAACACCCGGGGAAGGGGGATGCTGGTAATTCTGTGGAAGCTGGGTCTGGTTGTTCATATTGAAAACCCAATTCTCTTGGATTTTTAAGGGCAGATTTTCCTCGGGGTTTTAGCCATTAATACTATTTCTCCAGGGGTGTCACCGGATCTCCCACCAGAAAAACTCTGCGGAAATTCCCAACATTTACCTTTTTAAAAAAAAGTCAACTGTGAAATACAAAAATATTTAAAAGTTAATCAATGCAACATTTGTAATATTAAAATGTAAAATTTTCCATGGGAGCATACATACCCACACCCAGAAAAATGCATCATCAGTTTTGGGGTGGGGGCAATAAACATTTGGAAAGACTGTTAATTCTAAATTGGAATACTTCACATCCTTTTTTGCTATTAGGCACTTAAAAAAAATACATATTTTTCCCATTAATAGATTATGTATTGCCATTGGGGGAACAAGTTTTTGAATATGAAGAAGAATCATAGAAAAGTTACAGCATGGAAGGAGGTTATTCGGCCCATCGAGTCTGCGCCGGCTCTATGCAAGAGCAATCCAGCTAGTCCCGCTCCCCTGCCCTTTCCCCGTAGCCCTGCAAATTTTTTCGTTTCAAGTACTTATCCAGTTCCCTTTTGAAGGCCATGATTGAATCTGTCTCCACCATCCCCATTCATTCATTCCCAAAATTAATTCATTCCCAGAAAATGGCAAATAGAAAAACATTTTCAATAAAACTGAGCAAAATCAATGGAATGCAAATTAGGGGGTTCTATAAACCAATACTGGTAGAACGTGTTCTTGGAGGTTTGATCGTGTGATGTCTGATCATGTGACATCTGATCACATGATGCTTGTCCGGCGTTAGCAAATGTTATTGCATTTATCTTATAAAGTTAGGCAGCACGTACTAAACACTTTACTCCAACTGATCCATCTGAGAGGAAACGCTTGCACTCTGTTTCTCCGTGTCTAGAACTTGTTAAATACGTTAATATATCCAATGAAGCATTAACCTTCTGAAGACATGTCTAAACAGTCACATTAATTGAAAAACATATCTATTAAAATAATTTCTCGTAGTACTATCTGACAGCTCTATCACTAGCATTTCTGTATTTCAAGATGCAACTGCATTAAATATTTATTTTCCATTATCTTTTGTAAATAACTATGTAAAGAGTGTTTTCTCTTTTAAAACAAAGAAAACTTTCTAAAAGCAATGGAACTGTGTCTGGATCTTGATAATTGGATGTAGGGTCTCCCAGAATGGAGGATTGATCTCCCGGACAATACTGCTAGCAACTTGGGAGACAAATACTTTGCATTCGCGGATTCTACCTGTGTATGGTTTATAATGTGTGTTGCTGCTTCTACAGATAGTCAGAAGGGGAATGTAATGCATGCAGAATCCAGGATCCAGGTTCCCTCTCGAACCATCTGTTGAAGCAGCAATGCATTCACCATTGTAAACCGTGAATGTAAAGTGTTTGTCCCCAGGTTGCTAGCAGTAATGAATCCTCCATTCCGGGGAACTCTCGGACAATCTGGGAGGGCTGGCAACCAAGGGTGGACATTCCACTCTGCCAGATTACCACCCAGCGAGTGAAGACGAGTATCTACCCTTATTTGTTTTGTTTCCATTGCTAACAGAACTTTCTCAAAGTTTTTGCTTCGATGAGGGTTGCTAACTCTCCATGATTGTCCCGGAGTCGTCAAGAATTAAAGATTAATCCTTTGGACACAACTGCGAGCAACCCAGGAGAAAATGCATGGGGGCATTAAAAATTGTGTTTTTTAAAAAAAATTCTTAGTTATAAAAATTTTGAAGAATCAGAAAAAAGGCTTTTGACTGGACGATACTGTTGGAGGTCGTGTGATGAAAGCTCCAGGACTATATCCAACCAGAGTAAGCAACCCCAGCTTAGATGAAATGTAATAAAAGTAAAGCCCTGTTCATTGTATTTGAAAAATGCTTCCAATTTAGTTTTATATTCCAGCTAGTTCAATGTTTAAAAAATATTCGTTCAAAAACAGGAAAGCATTGGCAAGTATTATTTTTAACTGCATTTCGAAAGTTTCATAACTTTCCAGTACACTTGGCAGAGTGACACCAGTCTTTTGGATGTGGGTGTGTGGTGGGGGGAGATGAACTCCGCCCGCGTATTAAACATTAGTGCACCTGTCAATAGAAGGATGAGGAGGGGGTTAACAACTGGCGAAGAATGGGCGTGGAACACAACCATTAATAAGACTTCCCTGCGAAGTTGAGCTGAGCGGACCGCATTCAATGAAATATCAACACATGAATGGGATCCTAGCGGCTCTTCGAGAGGAAAAACTCGGATACTCACGAAGTTGGAAATGGCAGAGAGAATGGTGCTCGCTCTCATGACCATCGGCGCTGTCTGGGTGTCCCACGTAACAGGTAAACAACGCTCTTGAGTGTTTATTTTTAAATCACTTATTTGTGACACCGATTTATTTTTAGTTAAAGCAGCAAACCTGAACTCTTCAACCTTGAAAGCTGACAAATGAGATGGAACGTGAAAGACACAAAGTGGAATAAAAAGTTAATCCTGGGCACTAATTCAAGTTAAACCACCAGTGGAGAGGGAAATTTTCAAGGTGCAAACTAGTAAATTGCAAGTTTAGTACTGGTGTTAGATAAAGAGTGATCAGTACTTGGAATGGTCTTTGAGGTAGGTTAATGGTGCAAAAACTCTGAAGTCATTCAAAAGATAGTTGTGTATATAAATCAAAGGTAATAAAAAAGTAGGTATATAAATGGAATAGAAAAGGTTAATTCTAAGGACTATTTCAAGTTCAATCACCCCTGGAAGACAAAGGTTTGCAAGTCCAAACTTATAAAGGACAAATTTAGGAAACACAGATAGTGTAGTGGAGGCAAAAACTCTAGTTAGTCAAGTGCCAACTGGATATCCCAATTGGAGGGGCAGGGGTTTGTTGATACCACGGAAGGATGAGCTAGAGGACCAAATGGCCTTCATCTGTATTTATTTGCCTTTGTTATTTTTTTGACAATCAAAAAATGTAAAGCCTTGTCGAGGTTTTGCAGGTGCAGGCTGGTTGGGGAAAGCTAAAAGTCAACATTTATCTATTTAATAAAAGCCTTTTGCATGGTATGTACTTGCTATTATTTCCTATGTCATGATTTTTGAGTTATGCTTTTAAGTCAGCATTTATAATGTAAAAGTGCTATGTCAGCATGTAAAATGGGAAAGCCCTATGTCATCATTTGGCTGTCACACTGTATTTCAGGTCTCCCAACACTAGTTTGGCATAGTTACACCATTGGCCAGGTCCTTTCCCTCTGCTGGCCCCAGAGCTCATGGTTCAAAATACAGTCTCCCTTAAATTTTCAAAATTTTTCCCCTGTTCTCATTGGCTCTAAATTTGCTTTTTTTTAAATACTCTAATCGCCTTCAGTTCAAGACCCAGCCCTACATCCAGCACCGCTCACTGACCTTTAGGCTCTGTCATTTCTATCCTTCCCATTGGGCTCTGCCTATGTCCCTCTCTCACTGCTCTTCAGCTGCTGCCATTCCTGGCCTTCTCCTGCCTTTCCTCGCAGCTCTGCCTCCTGCCATGCTTCTATCCGTTAGGCCTTACTATACCTTCATTCTCCCGCCTTACCTCTTGGCTCTGCCTCTGCTTCATTGCTGTTATATGAAATTTATTGCTTTTTAAAAAAAAATTCTGCAAGCCCAGACCCAAAGATTTATTCTGGCCCTTCCTATTACCATTTGTAGCCAGCTCTCCAGCATGATAAGAGTAGAGGAAAGCGTCAGCTTCATAGTTATTCAATTAATAGCTCTACAGCTCAGTTTTGTAATTCATAATTTTTTGGTGTCTGTTGCTGCATTAATCAATTAATTATTTAGTTCTTGTGCTTGCTATGTTATTATTAATTCAATTTATTAATTCACTGTTGCCCACTGCTCTGTTATTTTATTAGTTCCTTTGTACTAGCAGCTTTTATAATTCATGAGTTCACTGGTGAGCATTGCTCTTTATTTATTAATTTGCTGTTGACAATTTCTCTTTCAATTCCTGAATTCACTGCTGTCAATTTCTCTTCAGTTCCTGAATTCACTGCTGCCCAGTATGCATTTAATACTCTATTAATACTCTATTTGCTGCTACCCACTGCTCAGTTAATTCATTAATTCACTGGTGCCTACTGTATATTAAATTACTTCGGCATGCGGTTCCTGTTATGTAACACTGACTTTCTGTAAATGCTTGTATCATACTATTGCTATTTCCATTAAATTATGTCTGTGTTTTCTTGTTTTTCTATTGATTTTACTTCCCTCTTGAGTCCTGCAATGCTCGGTTGCCAACTTATTAAATCTCCAATTCTATTGCTGTCTCAGGCCATTCAAACCTTCCAAGTAAGTTTTAAAAACAAACTTAACTTAAATTTAAAATGTTTAAATTTTTTTTTAAATAAATAAATTCCAGCCCCTGTAATTTTTCTGCTGCTCACACTGCCATTGACCTTCCCCAGGTCCTTGTTGGTTGCCATTGACCTCCCTTCACTAGTATCTTACTAAAGAAATGAATGTCTGTGTGCACTTCCTGATTTCTTGACACATTTTTGTCACACTTTTGTGTCAACTTTTCCATTTATAAATTCCTATGTCCACATTTATAATGGGTCCTTTCTCAGCAACTGAAATTGCTAACTGGTTTTAACAAAATTTTTAAAAATTGCATCTTCCACAACAACATGTATCTTCTAATGGTTTTATTAAAGATTTTACTTGAATGCCTCAGCTTCTCCCCAAAGCCAGGGTTTAGACTTGATATTTTGCCCAGAGTTGTGACTCTATAAGCTGAATGGTGCAGTCTTTTTTTTTATTCGTTCACGGGATGTGGGCGTCGCTGGCAAGGCCGGCATTTATTGCCCATCCCTAATTGCCCTCGAGAAGGTGGTGGTGAGCCGCCTTCTTGAACCGCTGCAGTCCGTGTGGTGACGGTTCTCCCACAGTGCTGTTAGGAAGGGAGTACCAGGATTTTGACCCGGCGACAATGAAGGAACGGCGATATATTTCCAAGTCGGGATGGTGTGTGACTTGGAGGGGAACGTGCAGGTGGTGTTGTTCCCATGCGCCTGCTGCCCTTGTCCTTCTAGGTGGTAGAGGTCGCGGGTTTGGGAGGTGCTGTCGAAGAAGCCTTGGCGAGTTGCTGCAGTGCATCCTGTGGATGGTGCACACTGCAGCCACAGTGCGCCGGTGGTGAAGGGAGTGAATGTTTAGGGTGGTGGATGGGGTGCCAATCAAGCGGGCTGCTTTATCTTGGATGGTGTCGAGCTTCTTGAGTGTTGTTGGAGCTGCACTCATCCAGGCAAGTGGAGAGTATTCCATCACACTCCTGACTTGTGCCTTGTAGATGGTGGAAAGGCTTTGGGGAGTCAGGAGGTGAGTCACTCGCCGCAGAATACCCAGCCTCTGACCTGCTCTCGTAGCCACAGTATTTATATGGCTGGTCCAGTTAAGTTTCTGGTCAATGGTGACCCCCAGGATGTTGATGTTGGGGGATTCGGCGATGGTAATGCCGTTGAATGTCAAGGGGAGGTGGTTAGACTCTCTCTTGTTGGAGATGGTCATTGCCTGGCACTTATCTGGCGCAAATGTTACTTGCCACTTATGAGCCCAAGCCTGGATGTTGTCCAGGTCTTGCTGCATGCAGGCTCGGACTGCTTCATTATCTGAGGGGTTGCGAATGGAACTGAACACTGTGCAGTCATCAGCGAACATCCCCATTTCTGACCTTATGATGGAGGGAAGGTCATTGATGAAGCAGCTGAAGATGGTTGGGCCTAGGACACTGCCCTGAGGAACTCCTGCAGCAATGCCCTGGGGCTGAGATGATTGGCCTCCAACAACCACTACCATCTTCCTTTGTGCTAGGTATGACTCCAGCCACTGGAGAGTTTTCCCCATGATTCCCATTGACTTCAATTTTACTAGGGCTCCTTGGTGCCACACTCGGTCAAATGCTGCCTTGATGTCAAGGGCAGTCACTCTCACCTCACCTCTGGAATTCAGCTCTTTTGTCCATGTTTGGACCAAGGCTGTAATGAGGTCTGGAGCCGAATGGTCCTGGCGGAACCCAAACTGAGCATCGGTGAGCAGGTTATTGGTGAGTAAGTGCCGCTTGATAGCACTGTCGACGACACCTTCCATCACTTTGCTGATGATTGAGAGTAGACTGATGGGGCGGTTGTGGACAGGACATACCTGGGCAATTTTCCACATTGTCGGGTAGATGCCAGTGTTGTAGCTGTACTGGAACAGCTTGGCTGGAGGCGCAGCTAGTTCTGGAGCACAAGTCTTCAGCACTACAGCTGGGATGTTGTCGGGGCCCATAGCCTTTGCTGTATCCAGTGCACTCAGCCGTTTCTTGATATCACGTGGAGTGAATCGAATTGGCCGAAGACTGGCTTCCGTGATGGTGGGGATATCGGGAGGAGGCTGAGATGGATTATCCACTCGGCACTTCTGGCTGAAGATGGTACGTGCAGTGCATCTCATTCTTCTAAACTCGAGTGAATACAGGCCGAGTCGACCCAATCTCTCCTCATACGACAGTCCTGCCATCCCAGGAATCAGTCTGATGAACCTTCGCTGTATTTCCTCTACAGCAAGTATATCCTTTCTTAGGTAAGGAGACCAAAACTGAACACAATGTGTGGTCTCACCAAGGCAGTACGTGCAGTGCATCAATTTCACAGGATGCAACAGTATCATTCAGTTATCTTTACTAATCGAGTTTCTGCTCAGTTCTTTTTCAAAATTATTTGAAGAAAAGCTAGAGGAAAAATTTCATAAGCTTTGTTAAGGTAAAGTGTATCTTGAGTTTTTTTTAAACAAAAAGGGAAATGTAATATTTCCATGTTTGCTGACGACACAAAACTAAGGGATCGTGAGTTGTGAGGAGGATGCAAAGAGGCTTCAAGGCGATTTAGACAAGTTGAGTGAGTGGACAAATACATGGCAGATGCAGTATAATGTGGACAAATGTGAAGTTATCCACTTTGGAAGGAAAAACAGAAAGGCAGAGTATTATTTAAATGGTGATAGATTGGGAAATGTTGATGTACAAAGGGACCTGGGTGTCCTTGTACACCAGTCACTGAAAGCAAACATGCAGGTGCAGCAAGCAATTAGGAAGGCAAATGGTATGTTGGCCTTCATTGCAAGAGAATTTGAATCCAGGAGCAAGGATGTCATACTGCAGTTATACAGGGCCTTGGTGAGACCACACATTGTGTTCAGTTTTGGTCTCCTTACCTAAGAAAGGATATACTTGCTGTAGAGGAAATACAGCGAAGGTTCATCAGACTGATTCCTGGGATGGCAGGACTGTCGTATGAGGAGAGATTGGGTCGACTCGGCCTGTATTCACTCAAGTTTAGAAGAATGAGAGTGGATCTCATTGAAACGTATAAAATTCTGACAGGACTAGACAGACTGGATGCAGGGAGGATGGTTCCCCTGGCTGGGGGGGTCCAGAGCGAGGGGTCACAGTCTCAGGATATGGGGTAGGACATTTAGGATTGAGATGAGGTGAAATTTCTTCACTCAGAGGGTGGTGAACTTGTAGAATTCTCTACCACAGAAGGCTGTGGAGGCCAAGTCACTGAATATATTTAAGAAGGAGCTAGATAGATTTCTAAACACAAAAGGCATCAAGGGGTATGGGGAGAGAGTGGGAATATGGTATTGGGTTAGAGGATCAGCCATGATCATATTGAATGGTGGAGCAGGCTCGGAGGGCCTACTCCTGCTCCTATTTCCTATGTTTCTATATCTCACCTGTGGAATTCAGCTCTTGTGTCCATATTTGGACCAAGGCTTTAATGGGGTCTGGAACCAAATGGTTCTGACATAGGGCCTGTACTGAGAGGAAGAGGAGGCACAGGGTCTGTACTGAGAGGAGGAGATGTTTGTGGTGAGGTTAGTGGTAGTGAATAGGAAAGAGGTTGTGGCGGCAAGGGGATGGTGAACGCTGAGTGACGAGAATTGTTGAAAATTTTGAGAAGGCAGTCAGTGGTGAGCAGAGAAGTGGTTAGTGGGATAAGTTTTGAGCAGGAAAGAGAGAGTTAGGGCAATTACAATGAAGGAAATGGTGAAGGAAAAGTTAGGGAGGAAAACTAAAACTATATTTATAAACAGTTGGATGTTTCAGGGTGTGTGGACCTAAAAAAAAAAAAAGGACTAAACTGGGAGTGGGACTATGAAAAACCAACATAGTAATTTAAAAAAAAATATTGGCAGTGAAAGTAAAACAAATTCCAGAGTGGGACTAAGACTAAAAGAAACAGAAGCACTTGGAGTGCGATTTTAAAAAGGAAACAGTGGAGTTGTACTTAAAAACCCAAACTCCAAGAATAGCCCAAAAAATTCCATAAACATTAAGAAAAGGACGGAATATGAATAGTAAAGCTGTACTTTGTTTTTTAAAAAAGCACAATGGAAGTAGGAGTTAAAAGGAAACAGCCTAGCTATACTTAAAAACAAACACTAGGAGCAACACTAGAAAACATGCACAATGCTAGGAGTGGGACTGAAAAAAGCAAAAACCTTAAGAGTAAGATTTAAAGAATGAACTTGCATTTATATAGTGTCTTTCACATCCTCAAGACATCCCAAAGGGCTTTACAACCAATGAAATACTATTGAATTGTAATGTAGGGAAACATGATGAGGCCCATTACAAATTTTTATATCGGCAGTTTCAATTTTAAAGGTTGACATAAAAACATTATGCAAAAATACAACACAGGAAGTGAGATTTCTGACAGGAATTGTGCTCCATATGTAAGGCTTTTAATGATATACCAGTAGATGTAAGGTAATCATATCACCTACTTCTTCCGCTCAGTGACTGCAGGTGAGCTCCCCTCCCCTGCAAACCATGGCCAAGGCAAAAGACCTGTTGTGAGGGATATCCCAGGTGTGAACCCATCTGCCATCATTCTATAGCATGGTGCGCCTGGACACTACCTTAGTATGTTTGTAAGCAGGATATAAAGTACAGTGAGATAAATGTATAAAACCCCAGGGAATATTGAACTCTCCGGGGACTCTCTCATTATACACAGCCCTGTTATGGAAAGGCGTGTTTTGGTGAAGACAGCCTGATAAACACAAGTAAGGAAAAAGACTGCACACCTGCTCCTAAGCTGTTGAGGAGATCCAAGTTTTCAAAAGCAGTTTTAGGCATTTGCTAGTCATTTCACAGTGTTGAAGATATCCCTGTCAGCTTTAAATGGAGTAGTTCTTTCGATTTTTTTTTATTTGGGAATTTCTGATCATCGTCTTTTGAAGGCAGCAAATCCTGTTTGAAGCTTTCAGCAGTTGAGGTGGTTGAAAGTCTGTCAGGTTTAATCCTGATGCAACTCCTGTCTTCCCGTCTCTGGAGTGTTTTGTGCAAGTGGAAGCCAACTGTGGGCTGGAGGCTCACAGGTGGGAGTAGCAGCACCTAAGAGCGATCTGTGGCATGTGGGACAAACTACAATGGGTCAGAGGCCGCTGGGGGGTTGGAGTGACCAGCGGGAGGTGGAGAGGTAGACATGGTCTACCAGAGCCTCGGCAGTTACTGTAGTGGAACACCACAGGTGGAGTGTGTGTGTGTGGGGGGGGGTGGGGCAGTGAAAATAAGGAGGCAGACAGGAACACAGGGGGCGGGGGCGGTGGTGGGAGAGTGGCAGGGTAACTGCAACAGAGAATGAAGATCAGCAAGAGGCCAAAAGAGATGGAGAATAGATCAATGAACTAAAAAAAAATGATTAAACATATCTATTTATATTATAGATGAGAAAGTATGAAAGATTTTAAGAACAGGAATGAGGTGTGAGAAAAGTATCACCCAGAACCCTTGATTTTAGTGGTAATCTCACTAGCTTGGCATTTTCAGTGTCACATGTCTGGGCTGCCATTGGACCCTTATTCACCCTCCCAACCAATCTCGCACTCGAGGTTCCTTCCTCATGAGTGCCAAAAGATGCCTTCCTGGCCATTGGCAGAAATCTACTTGAAATTCTTAACAACTGTTAAAATTAGATTTTTTTTTTAGTAATACATGTTTCCTCACAGTTGAGTTCCCTTTAAGAAATCCTGCCTCAGCTACTACTGCTCCCGTGGCCGTGGCCTCGAATCTGTCTCTGGTTCTGGTCATGCTGGGGGAAGTTCTGGTGATGTGGAGGAGGAGGAGGGTGGGGGTGGGGTGGGGTGGGGTGGGGTAGGAGGTTTGGTTGAAAGGGTTTGCCTAGCAGTGGGAAAATCTATATCATATTTCAAATGAATATTCCGTGATATTTATTTAAAATATTTAGCAGAAATTTCCCAGTTATTGCTGGGGAAAATCTTTTTTAAAAATCTAGACTCCAGACTTGTGACCTGGTGAAATTTGTATAATTTCAAATAAGCACTCAGCTGCATTTTAAATAATACAGGTTTTGCTAAGTCACTGTTGGGGGGAAAAAAACCTTTTAAGAAGTCTCTCCCTCACTCCCCAGACCAGAAACCCCTCTACCATTTACCTACCCCTTAAGATTGCAACCCTAAGCAGCCCAGCTTCCTTCCCCTCCTTGCTCCTTGTGTGCTTCACACTGATCCTACCCAACCCCTGAGCCCATGGCTTTCCCCCACTGCCAACCCACCCACCAAAATGTGCTTAGGAGCTTTCATCGCATGCAACCTGGTACGGACAATTCTACAACCCACATATGGGAGGTTCTGATGCACGGCATAGAAACCCTTATGAGCATACGGTACCACCAGGACATCTGCAACGTAGCTTCTCATGGCAGAGGCAAGAATGCCAGTCTTTGCATTGCTCAGGAATGATCGGACTGCTGCTATAATGGCCCTGGGCTGCAGTATTACCTCCACCTTGGGCAGGTTAGCTGATCGAACGGTGAGAGCCATTGATAAGGGCTTCTAGCAATATTATTGGTGTAGTGGAGTCTTCTCACGCACAGATCAGAGGTTATGGTGACATAGAGCCTAGGCAGGTCTGAACTGGCAATGGATGATGTTATTTTCTCTCCTGATGGCAACATATCTGCAACATTCTGCTACCCTCTTCCATTGTTACTCACCAATGATTTCACACGTGACAGAAAGCAGGCATTGCCAGGTTGATCCCATGGGTGTGGGAGTGTTGCGGCCGACAGCTGCACCATCTTGGGCCATGCTGAACCACCTCAATCCCAGGAGCCTGTCACAGACACTGAGCTGCCAGCTACCACACAAGCTCCAGCCATAGGGATTGTGCCAAGAAAAAGCAGAATATTAAATAATGCAGCAGAAGAGACACATACTTTTAGAAAGGGGAAAATGCTGAGGTAGCAGGCACTAGGTTCAGAGACACAAAACATTTTGTGAAATAAAATCTATTGGCGCTGGGAGTTGCAGCATGTGTGAAAAGAGTTTCATTTGTATGGCTGCAAACACATTGAAGAGAAGTAGTCTGGCTGGCAGATAAGTAGGGTAGTAGTGCAAATATTGAGGATGGTGAATTATTCCAGGATGAGGTATAGATACAGGGAGGATTGATAATGGAAAGCACGCACGAGGTGATTACGAGAAAATGTCCTGTTTCAGGGTCTGCCAAATGGCTCTTGCAGCTGCTGAATTTATTTGTGCTGTTACATCTTCTAGTTTCCCATTCACATCATCTGGCTGCTCATCTGAGGGCTCTTGCTCTGGCTGCTTCATGTGGATACCATTTTGAATTATGAGGCTATGGATATATTTAATAAGATATGGATGTACATTATGTTTATTCAATCATTGTAAATCAGTGGTCCAGATATTATCCCCTACAAAGCATAAATAGCTTTATTGTTATAAATCAGCAAATTCTTGATTCACCATGAGCAATTCCACATGAGATCTACTAGTAATATATTAAAAATCATACAATGAACAATATAACAATGAACTTAAAAAAACATTTTTTTTAAAGGTGACTGTGGCAAACCTCCACAATTGGAAAATGGCTCACCAACTGATAAATTTGTTTCCTGGACCTCATTTCCTGTGGGTGCAAAAGTTGTTTACAGGTGTTACCAAGGTTACGTGTATAAGGATGGAAGTTCAAGACATATTACCTGTAAAGAAGATTCAACTTGGTTACCATTACGGGCCATATGTGAACGTAAGTAATAAGAATAATTTTGTTCTCACCACAACCACATTCTTTCCCATTGTCCATGGTAGACTACAGTTCCATGGATGCATGCAGCAATGCAGTACTTCATTGAAGTAGCCATTCTTGTCAAGAGACCCTGTCTCTTGACAAGAATGGCCAGTGACTGAATCATAGGCTGTATTACAACAGAGCCTTGATCATTTCCTCACCCAGCGTATACATGGACTTCTAGCCGGGATCGCTGGATCGTGACCAGAAATGGAAACCAATTCATTTCAATCATTCACCTGAGGATGCTGAGGACAGATGGGTACTGGGGAAGCTTTTTATTAAAAAAACAAAATTATGCCTTCCTTACGTCCTTTGTTTACAGGGTGCCACAAGTTTAAGTAATGGAGCAAATTACTGATAACAATGGATAACTCTAAGCTTCCGTAGCTTATGCTATGCCCCCTAGTTTTCCTCTGCTTTTCTAACTCAAGTATCCTACCTACCTGAACAAAATATATTCACATCTGGAGTACTGTGTTCAGTTCTGGGCATTACACCTTAGGAAGAATATATTGGCCTTGGAAAGAGCGCAGCACAGATTCACCAGAATGTTACCAGGGCTCCAAGGGTTAAATTATGAGAGATTACGTAAACTAAGCTTGTATTCCCTGGACTAAAAAAGGTTAATGGGTTATTTGATTGAGGTTTTTAGGACTTTGAAAGGAATTGATAGGGTAGATGGCGAGAAACGTTTTCCACTGATGGGTGAGTCTAGGACAAGGGGGCATAATCTTAAAATCAGAACCAGGCCATTCAGGAGAGAAGTTAGGAACCACTTCTTCACACAAAGGGTGGTGGAAGTGTCGAACACTTTCCCACAAAAGGTAGTAGATGCTAGCTCAATTAATCATTTTAAATCTGAGATCGATAGATTTTTGCTAGCCAAGGGTATTAAAGGATATGCAGCCAAGGTGGGTAAATGGAGTTAAGATACAGATCAGCTATGATCTCATTGAATGGCAGAACAGGCTCAAGGGGTTGTGTAGCCTACTCCTGTTCCTATTTTCATCATAATTTTGAAGACCTCAATCATATCCCCTCAAAATCTGTGCTTTTCCAAAATATAAGGTCCCAATTGTCTCAGTCTTTCCTAATAACTAAGGGCCCTTAAATTAGGCACCAGATGAGTGGCCCTTTTCTGAACCTTTTCCAGGCTCACAATATCCCCCACCATGTGAGGTGATTGAAACTGAGTAAAGTATTTCAGATGCGGCCACTCCAGAGCCTTGTATAAGGTTAGGATCGTACTTTTAGCTTTGCCATAGAGCGGAAGGAGTTGTTTGGCCTGGTCATTTCCAAAGCACTGTTCGAGAGGTGAAGTCAGAATAAATGGGATTTTTCAGCCAAACATACTAATGTTTTGACTCCTGGAAGTATGTGTGTTGGATTGGAGATTTTGCATTTAATACAGGAAGGAAAGTTTTAAAAATCATGGATTAACTTTAAGAAATTGTAACTCCTTGATGTAGGTCAAATGTTTACTACTTCCATGTTTGCCTAAATCTGCATCCAGACAGAATATGGTCATAGAGAGGCAGGATTTTGGTGCTCTTTAGGTTTATATAGAAGGTAGTTTTTATCTCCTCAGCCACTACAATAGAAGATTATAGGGGAGATTTTGCTGTCTTGTACCCAATGTGTGTGGCACCTGTGAGTGGGCTAGATGCATCCAAATTTGCTGCTCTGGGCCATTATCATGGCCCAGGTGCACCCCTGATGCAAGCTTCCTCTCTGGCAGGGTCTTGCACTGGGAATCAGGGCAGGAACAGAAGCACAGCTACAGGTCTGAGAGCACTCTTGCCCACAGGGTCCTCTGGCTGCTGCTTTCCAGCTGCAGAGGGAAGAAAAGAACCTTGCCTGGTGCCTGTGGACATCTTTAGGTTGCTCTTAGGCTTGCTTTGGACTCTAATCTGATGAGGGTCCTGGCATAAGTGTCATAGCTAGCCTTTTGGGACACCCATATGTTTGGACGCTTCGTAGACCATATAGGGGAAAGTGAGACGTGAGGTTCGGGAATGCTTCATTCTGGCTCAGTTGAATATGAATGCTGAGCCTTGGCCTTTTGCAGGCACAATAACCTCTATTTAGGAATCCTGGGGCAGCATAGTGGAGTCAGAATCCTGATGTAACAGCTCTCCACCCCCTTTTCCTTTTAATACCATCTCAGAACCGAGCCTTTCCCAAGTACAAGGACAATTGATCTTTGTACAAATTGCTCTCCTCTCTTCCTCCTTTCCCTTCAACCACCCACCCCCAGTAAATTAGTTTACTTTTTAATGGTTTTAATGAATTCTTGTCACCATCAAGGTGCGGGACATCAATAAAGGAGAAGAAGACACATCTGCAATTCAGGTCAAATACAAACTAAGATCCATCCGCTCCTCAGCCCCAACCTCAAGAATAACCAGCTGTGCTAGGGTGAAATGTTGCATTTCCCGCAACAACCATCCTAAATTGAAATTGCCAATCTATCTATATACTTAATAGTCTTGCATCTATTGAATCATTTGTCTCTTGGGCCTTTTGTATAGTTTAAACAGGCATGATCATGCCACCTCTGACTTGGAAGTTTAGCATACATGATTGCGTCCTGTTTTTATGGAAAACCATTTTTTAAAATCAGAAAGTAGTTTCACTTTTCTTCTGTTTGACCTTTCTTTATGCAAGTCCTGCTTTCCCTTCACCACCGTCCTCACTGATCTCCATTTGACTCAATGTACTAAATTCAAAATTCCTGCCCTTGTTTACAAATCCATCCATAGTCTTGCCATTCCCTGTCTCTGCCATCTCCTCCAGCTTTATATCCCAGCCCAAATGCTATAATTGTTTGACCTCCATCCTCTCCTCTTTCAGTGGCCAAGTGGTCAGCTGTCTCAAGTGTACTCTCAGGAACTCACTCCCTGAACCTCACCTTCTCACCACATGTCTCTACATTTTTTGAATCCTATTCCAAACCTATCTTTTTGACCGTACATTTAGTCACATCTGCTAACTCCTACTTCTGATTAGGGACAGTGTCTTATGAAGCAACTTGGATGTTTCATTAAACAACTACAACAACAGCAACTTTATTTATAAATAATAGTATGACACCAGTCGCTCAATTGGGTCTCGAATTACATTTAAGTAAATGGGTTTCTTTTTCACACTGTATTTTGTGAAGTCCAGATATGCTACATGCCCATGATAAAATCATGGCTTCATTTCTTTCCATGTAGTAACATCTTTTACAAATCTTGCTTGATCTTGCAAAGACATCACAGGATTATTTTTGGTTGTATTGTTATGCAAAACGTGGTACTTGTTTTTTGCACACAGGTCGTAAGCAATGTTCGTGAAAGAAGTGCTGGCAGTTTTAGGTACACGATTGTAAAGGATAATTATGTAGTAAATTAGCCTTTAATGTAGTAAAACGTCCTAAGGCGCTTCACAGGAGCGTCATCAAACAAAAGTTGACACCGAGCCACATAAGGAGATATAAGGACAGGTGACCAAAAGCTTGGTCAAAGAGGTAGGTTTTAAGGAGTGTCTTAAAGGAGGAAAGAAAGGCTTAGGGAGGGAATTCTAGAGTTTAGAGCATAGGCAGCTGAAGATACGGCCTCCATTGCTGGAGCGATGAAAATCAAGGATGCGCAAAAGGCAAGAATTGGTGGAGCGCAGAGATCTCGGATGGTTGTAGGGCTGGAGGAGGTTGCAGAGATAGGGAGGGGCGAGGCCATGGAGGGATTTGAAAACAAGGATGACAGATTTAAAATCGAGGTGTTGCTGGATCGGGAGCCAGCGTAGGTCAGCAAGCACAGAGGTGATGGGTGAACGGGACTTGGTGCGAGTTAGGATACGGGCAACAGAGCTTTGGATGAGCTCAAGTTTACGGTACTATAGAAATGCAAGTTATTGTTTAAAGGGTTGAAACAGCTATTGGGTCCTATTTCCTATTGTAAAGTTTAGTTTCAAATTTAAAATAATTGAGCTTTTTTCTCTTTTTTTATTGTGTTCTTTTCTCTCCACTGATGCTCTGTTGATTTGTGACTCTTTGTTGGTTTGTACACATGTGTACAGAGCTATAATGGAAATTTATAATACTGCCCCAACTCTCAACTGACTCAAATATTCTCACACTTCAAACCACTTCCCAAACTTCAACAGTTTAATTAAGTACTAGTTGAACATTAACTTCTTGTTTTTGTATTCTATGCCTTTAGATACAAAATTCAGTTTGTCTTTTTTATGGTCTTATCTACTTTTGCTGCCATCTTTATCAACGTGTATCTGTACACGCAGGGTCCCTTCATTCCGTTTAAAGTGTATTTCCTTTCCCTATTCTTACTTCCAAAAGTATTAACTTACATGTTTTTATATTGAACTGCCTCTGCCTCAGATCTGCCCATTCTGTTAGCCCATCTATGTCCTCCTGCAGTCTTTCACAATCAATCCCCATCACATTTTGCCATTGCTTCAATTTGGTTTCATCGGCAAATTTCGATATTGTTCCCTCAGTTTCTGACCGCAGATCATTTATTAACATAAATAAATAAATAATGTTAAATAGGTGTAGCCCCAACATGGACCCTGTGGAACAGCATTTACCACATCTTTCCAATATGAGAAACTTCCTTTTGCCCTACCCTTGGCTTTCAGCCTTCCAATTGTCTCTGTATCCGTATGCCCTTAGTCCTCTTAATTCCATTATTGTTGCCATTAGTGAGCTTTCTGGTACCTGAGAGTTTTTTTGAAAATCCATATAAACCACTTCCTTCATCTATTTTCCCTTATTTCTTCAAAGATTTCTAAAAAATTGGTGAAGTACGATCTGGCTTTTATTAGTTCGTGCTGACTGGCTCTGATGAATTCATGTTTCTCTAAATGTTTGTGTGATAGGGGTAGAAATTTGTCTTGGGCCATAGCGCAAAACGGACTGTATCAGATCAGCTGCCCGTTGTACGCCCTGCCTGATATTCAGTTCCATTGACTGATTTCTACCCCTTTTAGACTCGGAGTCTGAAAATCTGCAGCCCTTCTGGTGCATTGCTGCCGTAAGTGCAGATTGGGTTGCGAATTCAGCTGAGACTTGGATGTGACGGACCCGATCTTGCATGTGGGGCTTTGCTGGGGGCAGAGCCTTTGCCTGCCCCAAACAAGACCAGTGGTGTAAGAAGAAGTGTGGCTAGAATTGGAGACTCACTAGATGGAAGCTTCCTCATCCCCAGCCTGACGTTGGGCCAGTATGCCAAATGAAAGTTGGCATTCCAACCCGAAACACTGAAGATTTCTGAAATTTCTAACTTTTTCTTATCCCCTTTACAGCAGACACTAATGGACACAATATAGAAGTGTTTCTTGGTGGGAGCCAACGTCTCCCTGAACCCGGCATCCCCACAGAGCAGGCACCCTCTGCTACATTTTGTGTCATCTCAGCTATGGTGGGCCCAGTGTATATAAATTAGGTGACCCCCTTTCTGACCCCACTAACTTTGGCAAAGTCAGCGCTGGAGGTCACTGGCGGCCAGATCCTGATGTTCACCTCGGATCAAAAGCCTGCAGGTTTTCAGGCCTTGGTAGTTTACAACAATTGACGATGGACTAATTGGCCTATAGAATTCCACAGAATTTAGGAGAATTAAAGTCAGAGTTTCTACTATGTCTGCCCCAAGATCCTCAGATATAAACCATTAGGTCCCTGTGATTTGTGTACTTGCTTACCTATTTTAATGCTCCTATGAGGTGTATCCCAAGTAGCTACAGCAAAGGAGGTGGAAAGCTGCTAAACGTCCATCGAGGATTCCTGAGATGGTCGTGGTGGGCTCGAGTAGCTCTGGGCGTGGAGGGCCCACCTGCAGACTACAGTATCTTGGCAGCGGCCGGATCAGTCAGGCCCTTCTGGCTGTCTGGCACCACCAAGGGCACCCCTTGAGAATGTGGCAGGGGAGCAGGCATGCTGTCATCCTGAGAGAGAGGACCTTACCTGCCTCTCCTATGGAGCCATTAGCTCTCCCATGGGGCTGCACATCAGCACTCCTGCTGCTTTGCATGAGATCAGAATGCAGGAGTGATGAGATGCTGTCAAAGCTGTCCTGCATGCCAGAGGACATGCAGGAGCACAGAGCCAAGATGGCAGCAGCCTGAGCTTCCATCGAAGCTGTCAGAGCTGCCACCAGATGCTCCATCGTTGTTGGTCCCAATGCTGTGTTCATAGAGCTGACCACTTGCTCCATGGTTGACTGAATCACTTGGATACCTTGTACAAAGACCTAACACAAATTGGATTTGGATTCCTCCGTGCTGTTTGCCATCATGCGGAAGCTCGCTGGCAGGCTGCCCAGTGCACTTAGAAGATAGTGTTGCATATCCAACAGTTCTCTTCTGTAGGCTGTGTTCTCGAGGTCCTCATCCCTGCCCTCTGCAGCAGGGCTAGGATGTGAGGTTGCCCTCCAGCATCATGCTTCCTGGGCTGTCCTACCCACTTGCTCCTGTGCACTTGTGCTCAGTGAATCTCCCAGTACAGACCTCTCTACTCTAGCCTCTAAACAACATGGGGTGCCAATCTCTGAGCTAGTACTTGTTTGGGTAAGGTTGAGTGACACTAGATGTTCTGGAGGGATGGCCTCTGGTCCTGCTGTGCACTAGAGTTTCAGGATCTGAAAGGGAAGAGAGGTTAGCAAATAGTGGCAAGGATGAGCAGTGACAAATGAGTGACTGCTGAGAGCAGCAGCCCTTTGTCATGTACAGTGTGTCAAGGTGAGATTTCAGTGAGAAGGGAAAGATGGCTAAAAACCCAGCAGGACTTCTCCATCCTCTTCAGAAACTATGCTCCTGACGTGCCCCCTGTCCACAATGTCGATGATGGCCTCTTCCAGAGGGGACGCGATGTGTATAGATGCTTGTCCTCCTCCTGTGGCTGCGTGCTCCTTGTTACTGCGCACCAGCTCCTCCTGCAAGAAAGAAGAGTGTGTTGGTGTTGGCCTGGTGAGATGTTTTGTGGATGTGCACATCAGGGTAGAATATTGTTGCTAGTTTGTGATAGATGGCACATGTGTGAGGGAAGTGACAATGAGGAGAGTAGCAGGTGCAGTGTGCTGCAGTAGCAGCAAAAGGAGGTGGAGTGAAGTGTGCTGCAGTGATTGGAGGAGAGTGGTGGGAAGCGGGGGATGGATGTGTTGAGTGCTGAGACTGTGAATAATGCAGAGAATAACGAGTTGGGAGTCTTACCTTAGCAGCCTTTGTCAGGTCATTGAACATTTTTTCTGCATTGCAGCCAGGTCTTTGGAGCAATGCTTCTGGCACTGACCTGCTCTGCCACCTCTGTCCGCTGTTGCCATAAGGCTAGCCGGTTTTCCTCCACTAGCACCTCCAAGGCTGCATTTGAAAAGCAGGGGGCCCTTCCAGCATCTCTTTCGCCTGCCATTTCAGTTGTGTTCAGAATGAAGCTGATTGTAGCCACAGTCCACCTCCCCTTTAAAGTATCCCTTTCGGATAGCTGGTAAAGATTTCCCTAGATGCCTGCATAGTGAGATTGAAGGCAGAGCTTTGTTCTTATGTGGTATTGTACATTTGGAGTGAATCTTGTGTATTTTTTTTGCCAACCGTTGGAAAATGAATTCTAGAATTGGGAGAACCTGATATTCTAGAAAATTGTGTTGTAATTTTAATCTTCATGTTAAATTTCTTTGAAGTGCATTGAGAGAAATATTGGAAATCCTTATGTTCTCTAACATCTCTACCTTTTCCCATTTTAATTTTCCGTGTAGCAAAGAGCTGTGGTAATCCAGGGGAGATTCTGAATGGATATTATGAGGCACCAGATTCTACTTTTGGAAGTAAAGTTACTTTTTATTGTGACAGAGGGTGAGTATTTGTAGAAAATTGCTGAATGAGGTGAATTTCATTTTGGTGAAGGCTTATGATTTTTTTTAAATGTTGTGATTAAGGTCAGGGCTGTCACAGTACACTGGTGCAACACTATATCTCGACTCCAACCTAAGAAGACAAAAACGTGTTCTTCAATTTCTAATGACAGCCATCTAAGCCACCTTTTGAGCTGAAGCTTCCAATTAAGTGTCCAACTACAGGCACTTTTGAGGATTCTACATTTGGTTGAGAGTGTCCAAACTCCTGTCACATGCGTCCCTTAAAAATATTGCAAAAAGGACAGCTTCAAATTTGTAATCAATCCTTACGTCTAAATTTTGGGCTCAACATTGGAGATCTGTGACTGCTGGCTGCTCATAATGCTCTGTTTATACAGTGAGTCAGCACTTCAGTCAAAGTCAAATTCAATATCCTTCCTGTGAACACTTGACCAGAACTATACAGCAAAAGTGTTGCCTCTTTCGATTTTTCTTTGCCCCTCTGTAAATGCTCTTCTGTACTTTATTTGCCTTTCTTAACTGTACAAGAGTAGTCTGTTGATGGTTTCATAGATTTATCCACTATATCGTTTGGGTTTCTTTCTTGATGAGCAGCTTTCCATTTAGCTTCCAGCTCATTGCCTGTTAATAGGTCATTTTTATTTTTATTTTCTACAGTGGCTTGTTTTTCTTTTACTAGGTATAATATGGTTGGTAGAGCCCATCGGTTGTGTAAAGCTGATGGTTGGAATGGCCAGGTCCCAACATGTGAATGTAAGTTGGAGCTCCATATTTTGTAGAGTGCTTTGCTACCTTTTTTTTGCCAAATATTTGAGCCACTTAGAGGAATTTCTGGAGTGTTGGCTTCAAATGTCAGCTTTTTCCTTGTAGTATTTTGATGTCTCCTAGGTCACAGTATTGACTATTGGGGTGGTTCAATATTTTGATTCAACATTTCATGATTAGGAACATAAAGCTTGGAAATGAGAAATGGTTATTTGAGTAATCAATCGGGATTCTTCTACTGATCATTCAAAATCTGTCCTGTTGTGGACTTGTTCCTCTGAGAGGAAGATCTACCTAATTTCTCCCTGACTCATAAATTTAAGCAGGCAAAACTGCAAGATAGCTAGTTGTCCCCCACATCCCTGGTTATCTGCTTTCTACAGATGCAATTTCCTTCATCCCGGTATTGCAGGAGCCTTCATGCTCTATGGAGTATTTGGCTATCTCTCTCTATACCTATCCTACAGTCCCTATCTGAAGATGTTAATTCACACATCATTAACATTTTGATGGGAGTCTGGTCCAAATATTTACTGCTCTGCAGGGAAGAAAAAAATCTTTGTCTTGTTTGAAGCTTGCTAATTAAAAGGATGTATACAGAGGAAAATTGCACATTTTTAAATGGTTGTTTGGCTTAATTTTCTTCCATCCTGCACTTGCTGCTATCTTTCGAAAATGGAATGAAAAGGTTGTCATTAAAATTTGAAGCATCTATAATGTAAATTCTGAATTTATTTGGAAGGTGAAACTCATTATTTCTGTGGTTTGAAGCCTCGGTCCAATGTAGGCACAAATTCAACACTTGAGTTATGGCAGACAATCGGGAGAAACCTTGCAGAAATTAATGGCCTGTCTTTTTCTTAGGGATTCTTCCCTTCCAGTGGAAGTGATCTAGACTTTCTTTTCAACTGAGATACTTTTAAGGCTTATAGCTTTACTTGACTTACTTGTCAAATCTGGAGGCTAACACCATTAATTTCCATGGGGTTCCTCCTGATCATCCCCTGTAACTTTGGTGGAAGATCCTTGAAACCCTGGAGAAACGGTATAAACAGTGTTTACGCCATTTCCCTGGGGTTTCTGCGGGTCTTCCACTGACGATATAGGCCCGTATTTTGCTGTAAAAATAATGGTGACATTAACAGCGTTCACCGTTATTTATGTGCAAATCGGACAGTTACTTCCGGTGACCACACAAGCGCAATTAAATGTGGAAATCTGGAAGTTGCTGTCCGAGATGCCCTGCTCCTCCAAAAGCTGCACGAAACTGGCATCTCGCTGTCTGACACACTGTTCAAATGTATTGAACGGTGTGAAGTTCCTGTACTTACCTCATAGATAGGGACTAAAGTCGCCAAAAGAAATTTGGACCCAATGAACACCCAAATACCCATCATAAAATGTTAGTGCCAATTTCCCATAATCAGTTCCATGAGGAATTTATAGAAGCGTGGAATCAAAACTGATGGTAGCTATATAACCTGATAAATTGGTAACTTAGGCATTGATTTTCTGCAGAGTTTCTCCCGATCGTCTACCATCGGCTGGATTTTGTTGTGAGCAGTGAATCGTATCTGACTAACCTAATTGATACTTTATCAAATAATTCAGTGAGGGTTGATGAAGGCAATGCAGTAGATATTGTATATATGAACTTTCAAAAGGTATTTGATAAAGTACCACATAACAAGCTTATTCAGAAAATAGAAGCACATGGGATTTAAGGAATGGTGGTAACTTGGGTGTGTAATTGGCTAAGGGATAGGAGGCAGAGATTAATGGTGAACCAGATGTTTTTCTGACTGGAGGGAAGTATGCAGTGGGGTCCCCCAGGGGTCGGTATTAGGATCATTGCTTTTTTTGTTATATATAAATGACTTGGACTTGGGTATAAGGAGTACAATTTCGAAGTTTGATGATGATGCAAAACATGGCAACATAGTAAATAGTGAGGAGGATAATAGCAGACTTCAGGAGGACATAGACAGACTGGTGAAATGAGCAGAACATGGCAGATGAAATTTAATGCCGATAAGTGTGACGTGATGCACTTTGGAAGGAACAACATGGAGAGGCAGTATAATCTAAATGGAACTATTTTGAGGGGGGTGCAAGAGTAGAGGGACCTGGCGGTGCATATTCACAAATCTTAGAAGGTGACAGAGCAAGTTGATAAGGCGGTTTAAAAAAGTGTATGGGATACTTGGCTTTGTAAATAGGGGCATTGAATATAAAAACAAGGAAGTCATGCTAAACCATTACAAATCTCTGGTTAGGCCTCAGCTGGAGTATTGTGTACAATTCTGGGCACCACACTTTAGGAAGGATGTTAAGGCCTTGGAGAAGGTACAGAGGAGGTTTACCAGGATAAAACCAAGAATGAGGGACTTCAGCTATGTGGAGTGGCTGGTGAAGCTGGAATTGCTCTCCTTAGAGAGCAGAAGGGGAGACCTAGTAGAGGTAAGCAAAATTATGAGGGGTTTTGATAGAGCAAGTAGGGAGAAACTGTTTCCTCTGGCAAGTGGGTCAGTAACCAGAGGTCATAGATTTAAAATAATTGGCAAAAGAACTAGAGGGGAAATGAGGAGAATTTTTTTCACACATCACACTACCTGAAAGGGTGGTGAAAGCAGATTCTATTGGAACTTTCTTACGGCAATTGGACGTTTACTTGAAGAGGACTAATTTGCAGGATTATGGTGGAAAAGCTGGGGTGTGGGACTAAATTGGACAGCTCTTTCGAAGTGCTGGCACAGGCAAGACAGATCGAAAGGCCTCCTTCTGTGCTGTAAGAATCTATGATTCTATTAAAAAAAAAGCTTCATGTCAGGGAGTTATCTGTGATCATGGGTGGATCCAAAACAGGAAAGGTTGAATTTAAACCGGAATTCATGTGAAATGAGTCAGAGCCAGATACCATTGGTAAGAAAAGGGATGTGGCCTTCAAATTGAGTTTTAATGATCACATGATCAAACACAAGAAGGGAACCAGATAGCAGAGCTAGCAGTAGTGCTAACGTCCAAGCAGGAGATGGCTGACCAGAGGACAAGTTTGAGTCCTAGCTCTGCTGAAGAGGACAGAGATGCAGGCTTTAGTGGCTTAAAGTTCAGCAGAAAGATCTCCCATGTGCATTCAAGACATTGGACATCCTGCCTAAGAGCTACTGCAGCATGTCTGAATGTAGGAAGAATTCCACTTCCAGCCTGTGTGGTGTTTTGGTGCAAGACATCAGCACTCTGCGGTCTGCTACGTAGTGTGTGGTCACCTCTACAGATGCTTCAGTTGAGCCCTTTGTGCAGGAGTCCATGTCACCAGTATTAGCATTTTTGATCGAAGCTCAACCTGGTGCCATTCACATTCTGGTTTCTACCATCTCCTCCACCTTTGAAAGGCGGGGGGGAGCACATTGATAGAGGCTACAGTTGTGTCACAGATTTCCTACTGTCTGCCCTCCCTCAGATCGGTGGGAGTGCTGAGCCGCAGGCTGATGGTAGTGGCACGTGTTGCCCTCTTTCAATGGCAGCATGCCTGCTCCCCTGCCATTCCCTCAACCAGCTCCCACCATGGTGCCAGAAAATCAGCTGGACGAGGAAGCCTCAGCAGCAGTTAAGATACTGCAGTCTGCAGCCGGGCCCTCTCAGTTCACGCTTCTAGTGATTGTCAACCATGAGAAGCTGTATGTAGTAATGTACTGTAGACCAACTTGTATTGTATAGTTCTCTAGGTGCAGCCTGAAATGACCCTGATGCATAGAAATTCACGCTGTGGTCACCCTTAACTGCTACAGGCAATGCAGTGGCAGTTGTGGTAGTCGGCTACAGCTCTTGTCACAGCATTCTGCAGATTTCTGATAAGACTTCTCATGAGAAGTGCAATCTGCTCTTACACTGCTCCTCACTGAGGTTCAGGTAACATAATCTGGGCCATTTGACCCTATTAGCAGGGTAAGGCCGCCTGTGAGCAGTCCCCCTTCTGCCTCGACTCCTTTCAGGGCAATGTGCTGCTTCCTGAAACACACCACCCGCCCCCCCACACCTGTTCCTGCTGTGATTAAGGGGCGGCCAATTTCACTCCCATTCTTCAGTGGAGCAAACACTGCTAACAGAATGGTAGAAATACCAAACAAGCACAATTGTAGCATGAAAAATGTTCTCATAGAAGCTTCTTTAGCTCTCCCGATAGATACCAATGATCTGACTATATGTAGGTGAGTGCCCTTTAAAAAGCTGGAAATGGGGTGCAGGAACAGAGAGACCTGGGGATATATGTGCACAAATCTTTGAAGGTGGCAGGACAGGTTGAGAAAGCGGTTAAAAAAGCATATGGGATCCTGGGCTTTATAAATAGAGGCAAAGAGTACAAAAGCAAGGAAGTTGTGTTGAACCTTTATAAAACACTGGTTTGGTCAAAACTGTAATATTGGGTGTCATTTTAGCACCCGCTATCAGGTGTGTTCCTGGCGGGGAGGCTCCGAAAATCGGAGAATCCCGGCGTGGGACCGGAGCCCGGCTCCAACCCGCCCACTTCCGGGTTCTCCGCTGACGCGCCGGCGTGCGTGCGCAGCCCCCGCTGGTGGGAATCCCGCAGGCAATTAAAGCCAGCGGGGTTCCACTTGAAAAATATTTATTTAGGTATTTCAGGTCATTAACTGACCTGATTAAGGGATTATGTGAGGAGGGGTGGGATTTTAGAACAAACTGGGACTGTTTCCCACACTGGGGGAAACACTCCCAGGTCAAATGGACGTGTTGCAGCTGTCAGCCTGTGGCAGCTGCAAAGGTCCATTTGACAGGTTGGGGGGGAGACCCTCACCCATTGCTGGAGGCCACTCTGTCACTTGGAACAAAGTTTGGCCTCCACCACCCTCCTCCTGACAGTCGAAGTCACCAACCTGCACACTTACCCCGGGGTCCGGAGACATGTACCTACCTTGCGGACCCCCTCAGATGTACATCTTGCGGATGGGGGCCGCCGTAGCTGCAGTCATGACCTCCTTGGAGGGCGAACAGCATCACCAGCCTCACCAGCCTCGCCATCCATGCCGTCCACCTCTGACACGTGGAGCTCCACAACAGAGTGCTGTGACACATCCACCTGTACAGCAGGAGGGAGGGCTACCGCAGAGAGAGATGCGTCGCAGAGGGCACTACCCTCGCCACAGGGTCCACAGACTGAGGCTCAGCCTCCTGGACCTCTCTGAGCAGCAGTGCACACGGAGGCTCAGAGTCACTCGACATCTAGTCATGGACATCTGCAGCCTCTTTCATGCCGAGCTGCTCCTGGCTGGCCCGAGCACCATCTTCTTACCTGTCGCTGTCAAAGTCACCACTGCCCTCAACAACAACTTCTCCTCCGCATCCTTCCAGGGTGCAACCGGGGACATCGCCGATGTCTCTCAGTCGTCTGCGCAGAAGAGCCCTGCAAATACACCTGCACCCATTCTGCAGTGACACAATGGGTGGCATCAGTTGTGGGTCCTCATAGTGATCCTCAGGAGCGGGCATTATTGCACAAACCAGACAGGATTCGCGAAGGCATGGCAGTAGTGGTGCCAATATAATATGTGATGTGAGTTGTTCAGAAATTCAATATAAGTAACACCGATGACAAACCCTCAAACACCCTTGTGCATCCCCTTCATGCTCACGACACGTTTGCCTTACGCTGCCTGCTGCACATATGTGATGCATGCCCTGTGGCTGCAGCACAGGTAGTGGCAGGTTGAGTGAGGCTGACTGTGAAAGAGATGCACGAGAGGGTGAGTATGAGATAGAGCCATGAGATTGTATGAGGATTGGGTTGAGTGGTAGTGGCGGGATGAGTACTGGTGAGGTAAGTAGGTGCAGGTAAGATGAGGTTTGAGTGGGTATGAGGGGTGATGTGACAGAGTAGTGTTGGCAGTGCTGAAGGAGATGTGAGGAGGGGGCAGTGATGTGGCAGATGGAGTGTAGGGGAAAGACTACGTGTACTCACTTTGGCTGACCTACTGAGGTAATTGGAGCGCCTCCTGCACTGTATGCAGGTGGGCGATATGTTGGTTGCGCTGGTGACCTCCTCTGCCACCTCGAGCCAGGCCTTCCTGGTGGCAGAGGCAGGCCGCTTCCTCCTGCCCGCCAGGGGGGAAGATCTCTGTCCTCCCCCTCCTCCTCACCCCATGTATTGATACCTGGAGTGAGGCATCATTAAACTGGGAGCAGCCTTCCCCCTGGGCTGCTCCATGCTGTAATTTTTTCTATTTGTTGCAGCATCTGTCACTGGATGACTGCCCCTTTAAATAGAGCTCCTCCAGCTGACAGATCTTACTGCGCATCCGCAGCCCGCCCGACGCGCAGATCAACAGTGGGGAACCTGGAGGAGCAGGTAAGTGGATCCAATTAGTGGATTGTCTGCTACAATCGCGCGGGGAGCTGACTAATTTCACCGGGCGCGTTACCCACGCGCCCGATAGCCCCCCCGCCGAGAACCCGCAGCCCTGCTAACATCGGGCCCCTTGTGTCCAATTTTGGGCACCGCACTTTAGGAAGGATGTGGAGGCCTTGGAGAGGTTGCAAAAGAAGCTGAGGTTGTTCTCCTTAGAGCAGATAAGGTTGAGAGGAGATCTGATAGAAGTGTTCAAACTCATGACAGGTTCAGATGAAGTAAATCCAGAGAAACAGTTCCCATTGGCAGAAGGGTCAAGAACAAGACGTCACAGATATAAGATGATTGGCAAAAGAACCAAAGGCAACGTGGGGAAAACTTTTTTACGCAGCGAGTAGTTACGATTTGGAATGCATTGCCTGAAAGGATGGTGGATGCAGATTCAATCGCGGCTTTCAAAAAGGAATTGGATAAATATTTGAAGAGAAGAAATTTGCAGGGCTGTGGGGAAAGAGCGAGAGAATGGGACTAACTGGATTGCTCTTACAAAGAGCCACCACAGGCTCGATGGGCCAAATGGCCTCCTTCTGTGCTGTAAAAATTCTATATCCGTTTCTCACATGTACTGCCCAGTAGTACTGGGTGTGTACAGTACTGAGTGTTCATCACACTAAAGTCAATAAAAATGGCATCACGGTCCCATTGACATCATAGGACTCCATTTTGAATACTTAAGTTAGCTCCTGCCTGTGGCTGTCCATGTCTAGGCCCTGATCAAGTTGGCGACGGGCGGATCAGCAATGGGAGCTGGATGGTAAATTGTGCACCTCCATTTTTATTGTGCTACCGTCTCTTTCTCACCTGAAAACAGGGATGAAAATCGTCCCCAACTTACAGAGGAAATCATTCCTATTGTGGTTTTTTTTTCTCCTTTCATCCTGTTATGTCAGCTATCGTTAGCTTGCTTTTTTTTTGTCCACTTCTTCAGATTGCCTCTCTCCTCCCTTCCTCAAACCCCACCCCTAAAGCAACAGTACATGCAAATCTCAGATGAGTAGACCAGGTCTGTGCTGTGGATATTGGGGATGAGAGAAGGAAAGAAAACAGAAAGAAAACCTGTCTCTTTGTGCTGCATTGTATTGGTTCACCAGTGGTGGTGTGTCACTGAGCTGATTGAATTTTTATTCCCTGAAGCTTCTGATTTGATAGTCTGTTCAGGACACGAACTGAATTTGATTTCTTTTCCCCCAGCCATCACATGTGATGATCTTCCAGCTATTAGGAACGGGAGAACTCCATTACCACTCGATACAGAGCACTGGGAATATGGAATGATAGCAAAATATTCATGTATTGGTGACTATTTATTGATTGGTGCAGACAAACTTGTTTGTACAGTGACTGGAAAGTGGGACAAGGACCCACCGACATGTAAAGGTACAGTTAATTGCTACTTTTGTAATCATGTACCTCAGAGTGGGACTAAATAAGCCTATAGAATCGAGAACCTTTCTTAATTTAAAGTTGGTAAAATTTCTGATACTATGGTACTCCCCACCTACAATCTGCTGGTTATTAAAAAGTAACTTCAATTTCAAGCATGATCCTACTACTGAGCCAGAGCTATCATGTTCCCACTTACCTGACTGTAATATTTGGGCAAGATGTGGTACAGTTTTACTTTGGACCAGTTAGGTTACAGGTGTTGTAGAACAATTCCTTCAGAAGTATAATGGTACAATAAACTCTTTGGTTGTGTTGAGAGAACACAAGGAGACTGCTTGGGACACATGGGAGCTTTTAACCATATGAATAGACACACAGTTTAATATTTCATCCAAAGGATGGCACCTCATATAAGGCAGTATTCCCTCAGTGCTGCATTGGAGAGTCAGCTTACATTATGTGCTCCAGTGCTAGAGTGGGACTTGAGTTAATAACTTTTTGACTTAGTGATGGGAGTGCTTGCAACTGAACCAAGCTGACCCTTGTTAATAAATAGAACCCTCCAACGTGATAAAGGTACACTACACTCCTTTTGACTTCAATCATTTTTGCTTCCCAATAAAGTTACAAAATTCAGTGCTGGGAAATACAACATTTTTTCCACTTTTGTCACCCAGTAACCACATCATTTCAGGCTTTTATCAGGTCTGGAATGGCCAGATACTGTATAATGTTTCTTGGAGAGGGTGATAGTCAATGGGAAATAAGCAGAATTAATGACAGTACCTGAAATCATTGGCATTCGCCTTCTCATTGTTCAGTTGGAGGATATTGTTACTCATCCATGACTTAATGTCAGTCAGGCGGTCTGACAACACAGAAGTGTTTTTTTAATAATTCATTCTGGAGATGTGGGCATTGCTGGCAAGGCCACATTTATTGCCCATCCCTCCTTGCCCTGAGAAGGTGGTAGTGGACTTTCTTCTTGAACTGCAGCAGTGGTTTGATACAACTGAGTGACTTGCTAGGGCACATCAGAGGGCAGTTAAGAATCGACCACGTTGGTGTGGGACTGGAATCATGTTTAGGCCAGCCCAGGCATGGATGGCAGGTTTCATTCCCTAAAGGGCATTAGTGAACCAGTTGGGTGTTTACGACAATCTGACAGCTTCTTCGTCTGACAACACGTAAGCGGTTGTACGGTTTGAAGGAAGTAATGGAGAGTTAGAGCCTGGTGTTATCAGCATACATATTTAAGCTGACCCAATGCCTGTGAATGATGTTACCATGGCAGGTAGGTGAGTAAGAGCCAAGGGCTAAAGATAGATCGAGGAGTTAACCAGCTCAAAGCTTTTTTTGCTGCTAATTTCCACAAATCCATTTTAGATGTGAGCAAGCTCAGCGTAGCGTTCCTGATAGAATTTTTATTAGAACCATATCTACAGTCAGTTGCCCAGTGGTGATTAATGCATTGTCCTCTTGTCAGTTGTTAGATGTCATCGTCCAGAATTGATTGCAAATGGCCGAATAGTCGCAGGATTTGGACCAATCTATAAATATCAAGAGACGATCACCTTCCACTGTAATGAAGGTTATGAAATGGTTGGCAACAGTGTCATTGAATGTAGTGAAAATAACACATTTGTTCCCCCACCACCTACCTGCAGACCATGTGAGTAAACATTTCTGAAACTTGAGAACGGAATCAAATGACTTGGGTTTAACTTTTCCGAAGCCTGTCAAAACTATATATATATATCTCCATCTAAATATTGGTGTGGATTTTTCCCAGTCGACATTGGTACACTGGCTTCTTCATTGCTCCTCTTCACTCTAAAGGGTTGCAAAAACTGAAAATGGAACATTTTTTGGTGAACAACAGAAATTTAATATTTAAATGTGATCTACAGGTCACATTTAAAGTATAGAATTTTATACTTTCTTACCGTTTGTAGTCATAACCACATAGAAATGGTGAACGTGTGGACAGAGGTCTCCCTATGTATCATCGGGCGAAATGTCCTCGTAAAGTTTTATGTTACAGATGAACCCAAAGCATCTGGGGTCCAGGAACAGTCACCACAACCCTGGACCAGAACCAACACAAGTTATAAATGCTATTGTAGCTGGCACCTGTATCTTAAAGTAGTAGTTCATCACTACCACATGAGCCATTATCTGAAACTTTCACTGATTTGAAGGTTTGTTGGAGAGGTTAGCAGTATTAGAATCTTTGAAGCGCAAACCGGTGCCGTTCAGGCTCTGATCTCCACCATCTCCTCCACCTTTGAAAGGCTAGGGGTGCACATTGATAGAGGCTTCAGTTGCGTCATGGATCTCCTACTGTCTGCCCTCCCTCAGATCGGTGGGAGTGCTGATCCGCAGGCCGAAGGCAGTGGCACGTGTTTCCCTCTCTCACAATGGCAGCATGCCTGCTCTCTGGCCATCCCCTCAACCAACACCTGGCAGAAAATCAGGCTTGCCAGCTTGCCTGCAGCCGGGCCCTCTTAGCTCCGCGCTTTAAGCGATCATCAATTAGGAGCATCTTTTTATAGAAATGTACTGTAGCCCAATTTGTATCACATAGATCTTCAGGTGCAGCCTGAAATGACCCTGGTGCATAGAAATTCTGGGCTGTGGTCACTCTTAACTGCCACAGACAATGCAGTCTGCACCAACGCTGCTCCTCGCTGAGGTTCAGGTAACTTAATCTGGGCCATTCGACCCTATTAACATGGAAAGGCTGCCTGTGAGCGGTCCTCC